>NW_006256829.1:8013940-8087389 GCF_000478725.1 Eutrema salsugineum | reverse complement strand
CGGACCAATATTGACCTGATTACCGAGACGTCCTCGACGATGGAGACACTTTCTTCTTGATCCGCATATTGTCTGGGAGTCCCAGATACATACCCATTCTTCCTTCCGAAGTGATGCCGACAGCATTTTTTATATTCCGTTTAAGGTTTGGATTTACTCTATTCCCAAACATGATGGATGACTTGCCCAGATTCAGCTGTTGTCCTGACGCCTTTCCATACGTATCAATAATCTTAAATATTTCCTTTCCTTGCTGGCAATCTGCTTTACAGAAAAACAGACTATCATCAGCGAAAAGAAGATGGGACACGGGGGGCTTGCTTGAGCTATTTTAAGCCCAGATATGCGATCTTCTTCCTCAGCACCCTTGAGAAGAGAGATAAGACCTTCAGTACACATGATGAAGAGGAAAGGGGATAGAGGGTCTCCTTGTCTCAAACCTCTGGATGGCTTAATGTTTCCTTTAGGTCACACTAGGCAATATTATTATTGTAACTTTAATCAAAATATTTAAGAACTCACTCTTGGAAAAAACAAACACATTCAATATTCAATGCTTGACAAAATTAGATTATAGAAATCTCAAGTGAAAGTAGTGCTAAGCCACGATTCAATTTAACTAGGTGAAGACCCGCATGTACACGCGGGTTTGTATATCATGTAGATTTTTTAAGTTGTGTTTAATATAATAAAATAAATTTCATATATATTTAGTGTTTAGGAGTAAAATTTTTGATTAGTAGGAAATATACTTTAACAAATACAACCTAATTCGAGATAGAGGATTAGTTATTCGATAAGTGACAAAATGTTTTTACTATTTAGAATAATGTGATTTGTTATAATTTTTTCTTCTCTTTTCTGAGTGTTGCTGTTTATTCAATCTTTTTGTAAACTTCCCATAATAGTTTTTTTACTTTCTTTTACTTGATTTTTTTTTAATGTAAAATACTTTTTTGTTTACTCTAATTATAATTATAAGAACTTAAATTCTTTAATTATTTGTTTCTTTAAAAAATCAAAACCTATACAAAAAAACTTCTTGTACATCCTAGAGGAGAGAGCAATATCCTTCGCTGTCTCATTCTTTTTGTTAGCCATCTCCTTGGTGTATTATCTGTAAGTTTTGACTCTCTCTTTGCCCTTTACTTCTTCTATTTTTCTCTTTACACAAATTTTTAAAAATGCAGCAAAAAAAATTTATGAGAATGGAGATAACGAAGTACCTTATTAATAGCTAGTATATGCTGCAGTTTTCTCTTTTAATTTTTCTAGAAGCAAATTTTCCGTAGACCACACAATCTTCACCACATATGTATAAACACAAGCAACTCTTTGTATCCTTCTGATTCTGTGCATTGAACTACACAGAAACTACCGTTGGTGTGGTGATATCATCGCAAATTCTACTCTGATATTCCCGGAAAAAAAGATGGAACAACCTTCAATTTAGTACGCATTGCCATCTACTTTGGGGCAGTCTTTACAAACGATAAAAGAGTGAAACCTTACCAACTTGAGTGTCAAGTAACAGTTAACATTAGCATTGTCTCCTCTAAACAACAAATGGAACTCTCCATCCTTGATTTTTTTGCCTAAAGAGCCACCAATACTCTTGTGGGAATCAGAAACATGTTAACTTTAAGTATCTCCGCCTGGTTTTGAATCACAATCTTCACACTTTCAATAAGCGCAGCATCAGTCTTATTGATGCAGTTGAGTTCAGATTCAAAAACCATCAGCCCAAGTTTTCTCAAAATGACGTCTTATGATTCTATAGTTCCATTACAATATGCTATCTGGTAAGAAGACTTGCATGATTTTAAAATATTTTCTAGGCTTTGGTCGCACATTTATATTTTCTTGACATCTTTTCACTTGTTGGGATGATTTCTGTAGAAGTAGAAAATTTGGGTACTGAAAATTAGCATATAATAAGCTCAAATCAATGACTTTAGATGAAGAAACATTTGAATTAAAAAAAGGGAAAATTGGAAATATAGGACAAAAAATAAAGAGTTTTGTCCCCTTAGTATTTTTTTGAGTTTTGTCAATTTTGGACAAAAATGACCTTATTAAATATTGTTATATTTCGAAATAAATAATTATAAATACATTTAAATTTCGTAAATTCTAAAAAGGAAAGAATATTATATTAAAACATCGTTTAAGGAAATACATATATTTAAAATATATTTATTATATGTTCTAAAAAACGTTTTCTACATTTCTAGAGTTTTATAGAATTGATTTCTAGTATATGGTATAAGATCTACCGAGTATAGAATACATATTCTACTATTTGTTTTGTTTTCTATAACATCATGTAGAATACGTTATCTAGAATTCGTAATATATTCTACACATTCTAGAATATGTATTCTAGAAATCGTTATGTATTCTATGTTTTCTAGAATTAGACTTCTACTTATTTGTCTTCGTTCTAGTGAATATAGAATCCGTATTCTACTAAACGGTTAATAAAATCTGAAAAAATCTAGGATCAGGTGTTATCCAACAAAAATTAAATATTTGAAAATATTTTCTTTTCCTTTTCTGTTTTTCACGTTTTTAACATATTTTTGAAGATTTTTTTTTTTTCTTCTTCTCTTTTCTCTGATAGCGATGACTGCTTATCACCGATATATCTCAGCCTGTATACAAGTTACCCAAAATCAATTTGGGATTTTAAACCCTAGTATTGAGATTGAACAAAAGATAGAGTGAATAGATTGAACAGGTTACCAATTGGATGAGAAGATTGATGATAATTGAAGAAGGACTCTGCTGGAAACTCGATTGAGAGAGAGCGGAGAAAACGATGGTTCCAATTTTGGGGAAAACGATGGTTCCAATTTTGGGAAAGACGATGGTTGTTATTTTTGTCCCGTAATTGTATTGTGATTTTTTTTTTAATTTCTATTTGTAATTATATAAATATGAGAAAATTCATTTTTTAAGGGCAAAAGAGGATTATAATTGACATAAGTAGTAAAGAGACAAATTTTTTTAAAAAAGTACTAGAGGAACAAGTTCTTCCAATTTTTGTCAAACTTGTGAGACACAACTCACTCTTTATATAATATAATAAATTGTCAGTAAACCGGAGTTTGCCAGTTACCGAACCGACCGGCCGTTGTTGAATGATTGAGTTATTCTCAAATATTTTGGTTTGTTGCCCCAGTTTCACCTCCGACTCCATTGTACATTTATATAGGAGTTATTCAGAGGAAACAAAAATGTTAAAATTTATTAAATAATAATATTCAGCAATAAATCAAAAATATGTTGTCAGCGTTAGATACTTGTGATCATCGTGTTATATGATGGGGTTCAATACCGTCGGTAATAATACCAAATGTAGATAGCTGAAACCAGGTATTATTAGCTTTCAATAATATGTTTTTATATGTCACTTGTCCCAAATCAATGAATTTGTCCGCTCAACGGCTACACGAGATGATAGGCAACCAATGATTATCCAATTTCCCGGAAAGTTTCTTGTAGACATCTCCACTGTTACTTACTATAAAGTATAAACCATTCATACTCTTGCATCTTCTTGAAATAATTAAAAATCGAACGCCCAAGCCTAAATACATAATTTTATAACAGTTACGACTTTGAAATAAAAAATCTAACTTTTTTGTTTGCGATTCAAATTATAGTTAAGGTTGTAAACGTATTGGTCAAAAACCTACTCGTAATCTTTTATCTTACTTGATTTACCATAAAACTACAGTAGAGTAGAAATTAGAACGGTAAATGATATATGTAAGCCATGTCAGTCGTTGTTGTAAAATTGATTAGGAACAAAAGCTAATACCAGCTTTCAAACATTATCGATCGAAATCATAATTTCGTTATTTCTTTCTGAATTTCATTTTATGAGTGTATTTCTTCATTTCACCATCGTTGACTTTAAGAGGTTTGGTGATGGGGCTTATTAAACATGTGGATAACTGAACATAAATAACATGTAAATTGTATTAGTCATGTTTAAACTCTATTTATATTGGATTTCTTTAGATGATAGTAGTGTAATTTATATTGAAGATAATCCGAGATAATATACTTTAAACTGATACATTGGCTTCATTATCCAAGCCATGTGTATATTAAGTCATTTGAGTGAGACATGTGTTAGAACCAGACAAGAAGACAATATAATTATTGTATGAACACAACATAAAACAAAGGTTAAAGGTAACTGTCATCGTTACAATTTAAATCCAGTTCATTTTTTTGTAAAATCAACTCAGGAGATGCTCATATGAAATACATTTCCTAAAGAGAATTGAACTTGGAATGTAGAAACTTGGCCTTGAATTCTTGAGAAGTTTTTATCTTGAATTGACTCATATAAACCAAAACAGTGACTTGTCTTTATTTCATCAGCAATGGTTGCTCAAGAATTGCATCTGATCTTATTGATCTTCTTTAATCATCTGAATTGCTTGTTAAGTCAACAAGAAGAAGCCAGTTTCATCTACGATGGCTTTGGCCAAGCTCAAGCTGATCTTCATCTAGATGGAGCTGCAAAAATCATCTTTCCAAGTGGATTATTGCAGCTTACCAACGCCTCGACGCAGCAAATGGGTCATGCTTTCTTCAAGCAGCCATTCGAGTTTGATCCATCTGTGAAGAAACTCTCTTTCTCGACTCATTTTGTGTGCGCACTTGTGCCTTAACCGGGAGCTGATAGTGGCCATGGAATTGCCTTTGTTGTATCTTCTTCCATAGATTTCACACAAGCAGATCCAACTCAGTACTTGGGACTTTTCAACATCTCAACAAATGGATCTCCATCTTCTCAGCTTCTAGCTATTGAGCTAGATACCGTCCAAAGCGCAGAGTTTGATGATATCGACAAGAATCATGTAGGTATAAACATAAACAGCCTGAAGTCTGTAGAGTCCGCTTCAGCTTCTTACTTTTCAAACACCAAAGGGAAGAATCAAAGCATAAAGCTCTTAAGTGGAGACCCTTTACAAGTCTGGGTGGACTATGAAGACGCTATCCTCAGTGTCACATTGGCTCCTTTAAGAATCCAGAAGCCAAAACATCCTCTTTTGTCAAGACCCATCAACCTTACTGACATCTTCTCAGATCAAAAATGGTTCTTCGGATTCTCTGCAGCAACAGGGTCGTTGGTTAGTTACCAATATATCTTAGGATGGAGTTTCAGCAGAAGCAGAGTGTTGTTGCAGAGACTGGACTTATCAAAACTTCCTCAGATTCCTCATCCAAGAGCCAAGAAGGAGCAAACTTCTCCTCTGCTTATCGCTTTACTCGTGTTACTAGCACTCATAACGTTGGTGGCTCTTGTAGGAGTTTACTTATACAGGAGAAACAAGTATGCAGAATTCAGGGAAGCATGGGAAAAAGAATACGGTCCACACCGGTTTTCTTATAAATCTCTGTACAAAGCAACAAAAGGGTTTGACAAAGATGGTCGTTTAGGGAAAGGAGGTTTTGGAGAAGTCTACAGAGGAAACCTGCCTCGCATTGGAGATATTGCGGTAAAGAGAGTTTGCCACGATGCAAATCAAGGCTTGAAACAGTTTTGTGGCTGAAGTGGTGACTATGGGAAGTTTAAAGCACAGAAATTTAGTTCCTCTTCTCGGATATTGCAGAAGGAAAGGAGAGCTTCTTCTGGTCTCTGAATATATGTGCAATGGCAGTGTTGATCGATACTTGTTTCACAGAGAAAAACCGTTTCTTTCATGGTCGCAAAGGTTTGCGATTCTGAAGGATATTGCATCTGCTCTGAACTATCTGCACACAGGAGCTAGCCAAGTTGTGTTACACAGAGATATAAAAGCTTCTAATGTCATGTTAGATTCTGACTTCAATGGAAGGTTAGGAGATTTTGGAATGGCGAGGTTTGAAGATTACGGAGATAGCTTACCCGGAACAGCAGCTGTAGGAACAATGGGTTACATGGCACCTGAGCTAACAACAATGGGAGCTTCTACAAGAACTGATATTTATGCATTTGGTACGTTCATGCTTGAAGTAATCTGTGGAAGGAGACCATTAGATCTCAAGATTGCAGATGAGAAACGGCATTTGATCAAATGGATTTGTGATTGCTGGAGAAGGGATTCTCTGGCTGATGCTATAGATACAAGAATGGGACTTGAATACTCAGAAGAGGAAACCGAGATGGCTCTGAAACTCGGATTGCTCTGCACTAACATTGTGGTGGAATCAAGACCAACCATGGAACAAGTTGTACAATACATAAACAAGAATCTCCCATTACCCATTTTCTCACCAGATTCTCCAGGGATTGGAGTTTCTACTCCGGTTTTGCTGGAGACAGCCTTCACTTCAAGATGCTCTTTAGCACCATCAGCTTCTCCTCCTTCGCCTCATAACTCCATGTTCGTTACTCACACAATCACATACGGAGATGGAAGGTGAAAAACTAAGAACTTTTCTTAGTTCTTGTAATCAATGTGTGTGTATATTGGTTTAGCTACTTTGTCGATTTGTTAATAGAAAATTTGAATGTGACTCTGTGATTGAAACAGTACAAAAGTTATATAATAGCAATCGAAATTCATTACCAATGAAACTTACAACGAAAATATTACAAAACTTGTAAGCACTACAAGTTTCAGACCACAGTCTTTTAAAAACAGCAGAAAATGAAAGAACAAACAAAAAAACAGAGCAAGAACAAGAACAGAGACGCATTTAAGCGACAGGTGAACCATTTGTGAGAAGTTCGGTGTCGTTTCTTCCTTCAATCACCAAACGATGTGCAGAGGAACCATCCTTTGGACTTCGTGGACCATCAGCACCAATCACAATCCTAATCTCGATCTCATCCGTATCGCCTTTCTTCAGAACCTGACGAGACGAAAGAGGAGATGATGAAGAAGAAATGGTGACGACGTTTGTGAGATGATTCTCTTCCGATGTTGGTGACTGAACAATCCACATGAGGTTGTAACCTATGGTCTTATAAAGTATTATGACAGCAGAAGTGACCATAAGTTGGATTAACCAAGGTAAGGTTATGAGTAGTGTTCCTGATATCGAAAAGAATTTGATGTAACCAAAATTGTGGTTTTTCGTGGTGGCTAGAGTGAAGAAGAGGATTCCAGTGAGAGTTGTCCAGAGAGAATGGAGAAGGATTGATCTGAAAGAGATGCCTCCTTTTGCCATCTTTGATCTCGATTTTTTTCTTCCCACATTCTGAAAAATGTTGTTATATTTTTATAAGGGATGTTGTTGGAGAGATCACGGTGCTTTTGTTTAGATTTTTTTTCGTTTATCTCAAATTAATTTTTTCAAAAACATGTTGTTGACGTTATTTCAAATTATTAGTTCGGCGTATTACTTAGTCAGTCTTCCCCTATCTATAAGCTTTCAAGTTTCAACAAATCCCCTTCCTAAATTCTCTCTTCTTGATTAATCAAAAAATACATACGATTATAGTGGTTCAAAAGTTAATTTTTTTTAAGGCAAATAAGAATAACTTGACTAATTGAAACAAACAACTTGCATAGAAATGTCAGATGTGACCTTAATTATACAAACAAATTAAGTGGCTTAAGGCAAAGCTTTATTGGTGAGGCACGACTCTTGCTGTAGCATCTCCAGGTTTGGTAACATTGCAGTGGCTTCACCATCAAGAACAACAAGTTCACTGTGATTCTTGAAGCATTTGGTTGAGAATTTGACACTAACAAAGCGAAAAATGAGGATCTCGTTATGATAGAGAGTAACAAAATTGACTGACTTTTTCTAAATTCAATTGTTGTTTTGCTTACATGTACTTATTCTTGGTTTCTCTCAAAGCTGTGGCTTGAACCAATCCGAGAATTTCATCTCCTATGTAAACTGGTGATCGAAAATGCAGAGTTTGAGATAAATATACTGCTCCAGGCTGCAACAAAGACCAAAAAGATTCAATCATGTTTCTGTAAATTTGTAAAATCAGGCATTAGGACATATGTCGAAGATAAACTCAAAAAGTAGAGAACTTACGAAATGGGTAGAGATAATACGGGGAAACATAGAAGACACAAGCATTCCATGGACAAGACGATTCTCAAATCCAGCTTTACGGGCAGATTCTGGATCGAAATGAAGTGGGTTCCAATCATGGCTCACCTCAGCATAGTCCTTAATATCATCACTTGAGAACACTCTTATTTCTCTTAATGTATCTCCAACTTTAAGTTTCTTTGAAGTAACTGATGAGAAACACCTCGAAACAAGAATATGTCTCGGAAGAAATGTCTTCGCCAGCATTGCTTCACCTGAACAACCAAAACAAGAAAAAAATTCAGAAAATGCGTCTCATTGAGTCTTTTAGTCGAACAGCTTATAGACACGCCATTCAAAAGTCGAAAGATACAAACTTTGCCAGATTATTCTCCAGTTGCTAACAGTATAGGATGAGATGCTAATCTTATGATCAAAATTTCTTAGAAAGAATGACGACAAGGAAAATTAACCTCGTCAAACAAGATAAGACACAGACTTTTCTATTTCAAGTTTGATCGTACCTTACTTGTCTCGCAGTTTATTCGACTTTTGAGCTCCAAATGAGATTATTAAATTGCATTACAAACTTATGAATTCTCAATCATGACTTATCAGAACATCCAGGCTTCAACATTTGTAACTTCTTACAGTAAAAACACGATAAGAAAGATACAAACTTTTTTCTTTTAAATAAATATCAAAAGGAACATACATAAGTTGATCGCAACAGCTGAACTGTGTTTCAGAATATAAGTATAGAAAGTGCAACAAAAAGATCGATTCAGACTCCATTTAAAACAAACTACTAAAAACACTGAATCATATAACCATTGAAAGATGCATTGTCATCAGATTCCAATATGATGATTCTCATGGCCGCCATGTTGTAATCCAATCCGTCAAACTTGCAACATTGTTAGAGATATCTTCGATTGTGTTACTCTGTAGCGCGGTGACAATTTCTTCTTTATAACTATCTCTTGCTTCCTCGAGCAGGACTTGGAAGATTTCAGAGTCCATGTTGTTACTAAGCTTGGTTCCCGAATAACCCCTGCTTTGGTTGAGAACAAAATCAGAGAACCTGTTAAAAAAAAGCAAAACAACTAAACTACGCTTTTGATGAAGAAAGAGGGGATTGGATTCTGACCTCTTAGTTAAACGGTCATACAAGAAGGAGTTCTCAGTTTGAAGCACCACAACGCGATCAAACCATCGCTCAGGAAAGAAGTCACAGCCATGGTAGTCCACTATGTTCCCTCCTCCTTCCATTACATCTTCAAGCTCATCACACACCTGATCAAAGTTAAACACGATGATAGCTAAGACAGACTCTTCTCATGCGAGCTAATGATTTGAATGTTCAATAACAAGTAATCAGAAAGATGAAATCGACAACTTCCATTGTAATTAAACAAAACCGTGTAACTTCAGACACCTGATAATGAAACTTGGCATTGATATATAACCAATAAATTTTGTCTGGATAATTCATCAACTTCAACCACCCACAATGGCTAAGTAATAAATTACAAGTAATGACTCAGATTGCCAAAGATTCAAGAGTGGTAAAATCTGGTGATGACTTCGAATCTATTTGTCTGATTAAAGAGATAAGCTTTTAGTGTATTACTCAATATAGAAACAACCCTCACAGGCAATTCCACCGAGAAGAGCTGAGATATGATTAATCACTACCTAGAAGTTCTACAACAATCCGCAAAGTCTGATAAGCGTCCCAATTAAGAGAAATTGAGGATGAAGGAAACTAAGATTTAGGGATTTGGTTCGAGCAAGAGGAAAACTCACCAGGTCTTCGTTGATGACGTGACACTGGAACTCATCGTCCCAGCCTTCGTGCAAGTTTTTCTCTTTGATCAGATCTCCGACGCAAATATGACGGAAATTCGTGGCTTCGGCCAGAGCAGAAGCCGTCGTCGATTTACCGGTACCAGGAGTCCCCGTAATCAGTAGGTTCGGCCTTAGTCGCCTCGTCCCGTTGTTAAGTCCCGCCATTAAGCTTTCTTTCTATTAGCCTAAAATCAATTCAGCCTCGCCGGCGTAAGATTGGAAGTGAAGAGGAGCTCGAAAGAACAAAACAAGCGGCGCGCGAAGGAGGTAGGGCTTTACCAAAAAGGCGTTAAGGTTCTTCTTTGAACCTAAGTGCCGTCAAAATGTTTGACGTTAAGATCTAACGGCGTTAAAAGGAAAAACAAAAGAATTGGAAAACCGATCCGGTCCATTAAAGTAAATAAATTGATCCGCGGGCTTTGTCTTACCTATGCGGTAAAAGTAAATAAATTAATATTTTCACTCGCGTAAAGAAAAGGTCAAGTCTGGAGGTTGTTGGAAATGGAAAGAATCTCGGTGCCGATAAAATTCACTATTCATCATTGTAATGCTCCCAAGAGGTGGGCTTTTAATTTTTAACGCTTAATGCACGTTAAGATTTTAAGTTGGGTTAATTTTCTAAACGGATCAAGAGGTTTAAGTAAGTTCTGAGCAACCCAATAACCAAATTTTGACGTGTACAGTGTACACAAGTTTTAGATTTTTTTTGTATAATATATTGCCAATCGATTTCGTCATTTTTATATTATTTTCTAGTAGATATAATTTCGTTATCAGAGGGATATCAATTGGTTAAACTAGCGCAGAAGACCCATACTCCATTCCTTTGTATCATCCTTTAAAGTTGGTTTACACTTAGAAAATTACTCTTAATTTGACCATTTATGATATACTTATGGTTGGCTTGCGGGCTGTTCCAATACCCTGAGCAAACAAAGTCAAAACATTCTTTCTATATGAGATATAGGGAAAATAATATAATGATATTTCTAAAGATATGATGTATCTTCTTATGTTTTGTTTGATCCATGCTTATGTCACGATCTCGCTGAGATCTCCCTAAATACAACGAAGAAGCAGAAACCAAAAGGCGCTGACGGGTAAATGACGTGCACGCTGGCCTCAGAAAGAAGAGAAGCAAAACAAAACCAACGAACTCGTCGTCGTTGACACATCCTATGACATATGTCAATATGTCATATAACATATCGATGAGAATCACAGTCACAGATATGTGTACATATTTTTTTCATTTAATTTATAAGATGTTTTAGTTGAATGCGCACAAATATATAAAAAAAAACATATAGAAAATTATCCATTTAGTCGTTAGACATAATATGCTACACCTTATGTTTCGTTTTTAAAGAATACCAGTGAAATCCAAAAATTCCAAATATATACTATAGGGTTTAGGGCTTTTTTTGAAACGGGGTAGATCATGGATATTCTTATCACTTAGAATGCCTAAAATGGAGAAGAAGGATCTCAACAATTTTCGTGGATGGTAAAACTCATTCTCTGGCCTAGACGACCAACACAAAATACAATAACACATGAATTAGGCCTAGGCAAAAAACTCGGATCCGAATATTCGAACCGGAACCGAACCGAAATGGAAGTACCGAATCCGAACCGAAATTTTTAAAAATATTTGATGGATCTTAAACTCTTATACCCGAAGAACCGGAACCGAACTAGTACCGAACCGAGAACCGATTGGGTATCCGAATTATCCAAAGTATAATTATATATCCTTCTAAATATTAGTTTTTTTTTGATATTTTTGATATTTGGTATATATTTCTGGTTTTACAGATATATTTTCTTTTTTTTTTGGGACTTTTGAGTATATTTTTAAATTTTGATATATATATTTTTGAATTTTTGTTATTAAAAAAATGTGAGTCGAATTAAAAATTTGAGGCAAAAGATCCGGATCCGATTATCTGAACCGGAACCGAACCGAAATAAAGGTACCGAACCCGAACCGAAATTTATAAAAATACCCGATGGATCCTAACTTCCTCTACCTGAAATATCCAAAACCGAAACCGAACCGAATATCCGAATGCCCAGGCCTAACATGAATACATGATGAGTGCTCTCTAAGCCGAACAAACCACTGGGCCACACACTCTTGGTTCACAAGTTTATTTTGGTTTTGTGAAAGACTTATACAAGTTTATGAAGATGTACTAAAGTTAATATTTAGGAAAATTTACTAAACGCTTAAAAAGTCTGATTGCTTGTTTTTTTTTTCTGGTATTTAACTGTACTTCTGTAATCTATAAGCAAAAAGGTCAATGGTTGAATATCTCCTAGACACGAGGATTGTGTTTTGCTTCTTCTTTAAAAATAAAATTAAAATTAAAACAACTTTGTTACACAATCAGTTAGCTTGGAAACTGGGGTATAGCTAATAATGAATGGAGTATTAGTTTAGTCAACAATGGACTAGTTGGCGAAAATAGATAAACAATATAAGATATTCAAAATGGGGGTAGAATATTGCTCAATATTAATGAAATGGAAGATTTATTATAACTTATAAAAGGTTGATCTTGGAAAAAGGTAAAAATTTGAAAAAACTTTCTTTTTTTAAAAAAAAACCTGATTGTATTAAGAAAAAAATAAGAATGATCACAATTTAAAGTTTGAGTAGTTACATGAAAAAATATTTTATTTGGAATCCTTCCTTTTGCAAAGTGTCTGCATGTTTGTTAAATTCACATGGATAGCGAAGTAATTTAACGAACCTACGGACATCATAGCAAAAGAAAGGACCTTTTTATTATGAGATATATTTACGTGAGTTCATCACATTTTTTATTTTTTTTTTGGTCGAAAGTTCATCACATTTTTTTAAGATGAATTAATAGTCAGTAAAAGAATATACTTGGGAAACTTCAAACAACTGACATCGTGGTACTGGTAAATACTGTGATCAGAAGAACTGAGAAATAGTTAACACAGAGAAGAAAATTCAACGCGTGGGAAGTCATCTCTGTTAACGCGTATTTAAAAATAGGGCATAAACACACACACAAAAAAACTACAGTTGACGTGAGTGTGGTTTTTTTTATGGCAATAGTTCATTGTGTTTCTATATAATGCAAAATATAAGGCCTTCACGCTGAAGCACAAACAAAAGTCATAAATCATATTTAAATTAACACTTGTTCTGGGGGGTTTATCTTTCAACAAATTTATCTTGAACACGAACCCAAAACAAAAGATCGGTGGAAGATGGAGAAAGCAACAAAGGAACATAAGAGAAACAGATGCCTTCCAAATCTTGGAAGCTTATGTTTCTGGAAAATGAGTCAGATAGCACTAGAAGGAGACGTACCAAAAAGAGGCAAATCATCAAATAAGCCGGTGAAGACGTTTGTTCATACAAGTTGCTCATCGCCTCCAAGGAAGATTGATAGTTTCAATAAGGTGAAGATGTTTGATCTTAGAGGAGTTCAAAGCAGCAACGCATGCAAGTGAAGGTACTCAAATTAAGCAGCAACGGAATCAATAGAAGATTTCCAGTTGCAGCTGGAACTTTCCTAAATAATCCGATGAGAAGGATTTGCAAATTGATAATATAATTAAGTACAGTATACATGTTGCAAATTTTCTGGCGCTTCTGTGTGCATGAAATTGCGTGTGTTGCTATATATATATATATATGTGTTGTATTTGGATAATCAAATCATCTAATATAAACCATTTCTTTTTTAATATTCTTCAAGTTCTTCTTTTGTTTCTTAGTTTTTGGTTCCTTGTTTGGACAACAACTATCAACATTTGTCTTAGTAGCAAATGAGAAATTAACTATAAAATTATATCATCAGAACATAAGACGATTTTAAGGGACGATCGATTGCAACATAAAATAAGAAAACAAATAGTTACGGTTCTAGACTGAATAAACCAAAATCCATGGGTTATTCTGCAATTTCCCGTATAAAAATCATGAAACAAATGATTGAGTTCTTGGTGGAATACAATGACATCACGATACACGTCAACATTCCAAGTATGTAGGACAAATACTGTCCATTCAGACTCCACCACGTGTCCCGATAACTTTCCCGGCCGTATCTCTCTTCCGTCTTCTAGTCTTCCTTCTATCTCTCGAGCTAAACCACTGAAGCTGTAGCGTTGAGAAAAAGTAAGAACCAGAAGACCACGAGAAGAAACCATGTCTGTGAAAACAATCCTACCATCGGTGGTTCTGGTGATTCTCATCGCCGCATCGGCCGCGGCGGATATCGGATTCGATGAGTCCAATCCGATCCGTATGGTCTCCGACGGTCTCCGGGAGATAGAGGAATCTGTTGTCCAGATCTTAGGTCAGTCTCGTCACGTTCTCTCCTTCGCTCGCTTCACTCACCGGTAAGTCCCAATCCTCCACCGCCGTCGAGTTTTTAATCCGTTCTATTTTCGTTGGTTTTTGATACGCAAACGCTTGTTCGTTCTGGGTGATGAAGATATGGGAAAAAGTATCAGAACGCGGAGGAGATAAAGCTCCGATTCTCGATTTTTAAGGAGAATCTCGACTTAATCAGATCTACCAACAAGAAACGCTTATCTTACAAACTCGGTGTCAATCGTAAGTCTCTGAGTGAAAACAGGTCAAACGAAGTGACATGTACATAAACGTGAAACGTGGAAACTAACTTTTCCCGTCTTGGGATGTTAATTGATTTTTTTTTCTTCTTAAAGTTGGATTTTAGCTTTTACTTAATTCACGTGATTTAAGATTTGTTATTGGTCTAAAGCTTGCGAAGACTAGTTTGCTTGAAAATTTAGCATCGAATTTATTGTTCTGATTCTTTATGAGATTATTCTTGCTCTTAGTGGGGTCGGATCCTCGTTTGTTCTTGGGCAGACATAGCTAGTGGTTTGATGGATAAGGATCTGAATGTTGATAACTTTCTATTGAATCTATACAGAGTTCGCTGATTTAACCTGGCAAGAGTTTCAAAGGAACAAGCTTGGTGCTGCTCAAAACTGCTCTGCCACTTTGAAGGGCAGCCACAAACTCACTGAAGCAGCTCTTCCGGAAACGGTAAGTCCAGGACGGCTCAATCTTGGTGCACCGAGACCATCCAGTTCCTGATTTTCAGCTTTAAGAAAACGTGATTACCTGCAAACCTTTTTTCCTTAGTCTGGTTCTGAGTCCTCAAATCGTTTATGTGCAGAAAGACTGGAGAGAAGATGGTATTGTTAGCCCGGTCAAAGACCAGGGAGGTTGTGGATCTTGCTGGACATTCAGGTAAAACCTATGACATTCAGGTAATTAGTATCTTCTGAAATTTTGGGGGGATCTTTTGATACAATATGATCGATTCTCACCACAGCACGACTGGAGCTCTTGAGGCAGCTTACCATCAGGCATTTGGAAAAGGAATATCTCTTTCTGAGCAACAGCTTGTGGATTGTGCTGGTGCTTTCAACAACTATGGCTGCAATGGTGGCCTTCCTTCCCAAGCCTTTGAGTACATTAAATCCAACGGTGGCCTAGACACAGAGGAAGCTTATCCTTACACCGGTAAAGATGGAACCTGCAAGTATTCGGCTGAAAACGTCGGTGTACAAGTCCTCGACTCAGTCAACATTACTCTGGTAAGCATCTTTTTACAGATTTTTGATTTTTTTTTTCATTCGCCTGAATATATATGCATTCTGTAATCTGTAATGACGATTGAAACAAAAATAACAAGGACAGGGTGCTGAAGATGAATTGAAGCATGCGGTTGGATTAGTACGGCCAGTAAGCATAGCATTCGAGGTTGTAAAGTCATTCCGGCTTTACAAGAGCGGAGTTTACACTGATAGTCACTGTGGAAATACTCCAATGGTGAGACTTTCTTCTTCAAACTGCTCAAAAAATGCTAAATGAATCTTACACTCTGTTGCAGGTAGAATCATCTTAGCTTCCTAGTGTTCAATTCGTTTTTTATATGTGGCAATAGGATGTGAACCACGCGGTTTTGGCGGTTGGATATGGAATTGAAGACGGTGTTCCATATTGGCTTATAAAGAACTCATGGGGAGCGGATTGGGGTGATAAAGGTTACTTCAAGATGGAGATGGGCAAGAACATGTGTGGTAAGTTCTTCTTTTTAAAGAAAGAGTTAAGAGAGTCAGATTCTCAGATGTTTTCATTTGGTCTCTCTCTATCTTTTGTTAATATGTTCTTGAATTGCAGGTATTGCGACATGTGCATCGTACCCGGTTGTGGCTTGAGATGATCAATCAGCGAATGTGGTTGGTCAATGTTTAGATTACAATATGTTCTCGCATATTTATTGGATTAATACATTACTTGAAAGTTGGGTCTCGGAAGTGCATAGTGTTTATTATGCTTGTTGTAACATAGGGTCTGTTCATATGTACAAAATAATGCAAAAACTACATACGATATATCCATGTCAAATTTAAGACCATATTGATTTATACCGAAATAGCATTGTTCTTCATCCTCAGTCAATTTTTTTTACGCATAGCTTACAAAGTTATGACTTGTAGACTTGTAGTTACATCAATGTTCTTCGATATGTAAGGTATTGAACATCAGTACTTGCTTTGTTTTGGTAATTAGACCTGTAAACTGATTGTAAACTAATTGTAAAACGAAGTTGACAAGATCTATAGTGTTCACATGGATCTCACCATAGAATGCTTAGTTTTCAAGAAATTTCTGACCAATTGACATAGATTAAGGTTAGTTTCATTTCTGGGACACAAACTTTTATTACAAGTGTGTTTAACAAAAAGCCAACGTTTAATTACAAAATCCCATTCACAAAAAGCTTAACACAAACCTTTACTACAAATCCCAATGTTTAATTACAATTCTTTTTTCACCTCTGTGTTTAAATTTTTTACATCGCCACGAAAGGACACAAAAACCACACGTTACTTCCGCTTAAAACATGGCCGAGTCACCCTCCGAGTCAACCTCCGACTCGCCTACCACCACATCCTCCACGCCCGATCAATCCGCCACTATCGCTATTTCAACCCCACAAAATGGCAATGCCTCCTTCCCCGAGATCCCAATCGAGATCGTCAGTGAAGAAGAAATGGCTATCCTCGATGCAGCGCTTGCAGCCACGCGCTCGATCTTCCCTTCCGTGATCCGATCGGCTGCTTCTCCGTCGCGGATCCTCGCCGGCGGAAGCCCCAAAACTATCCGTCCAATAGCCATATTACCCAAAAGGAAATTCTCGGCTTGTTCGGATATTGAAGATTCTTTCTTGCATCGGTTTAGAAAAAATCAAGCTTTGGGTGTCACTGATCTCACCGGCACAGTACGTTGATCTCTTCCTTAGTATTTCATCAATTTTCTCTTCGAATAATGGATTAAGTTTCTTTTTTTGGTTGGTTGGTCATAGGAATGGTGTGAGAAACAAATGGAGAATGTTCTTTGTTTTGGCAGGAGAAAAGTCAGCAAAGCTATGAAACTTGGTCAGGCTCGTCATTTGGAGCTTGAAGAAGAGGTATGATATATGATTGATCTTACGCTTATTAGTTGGTGCTGGGTTTTTCATGGTGTCTCATTGTTTCTAGCTTGATTTGGCAACAATGTTGATCAATCTGATGAAACCATCTCATAACTGTTCTGCAAATAATGGACAGGTAATCAAAAAGGTTAGAGTAAGAGTTGAATCAAATGAAGATAAGTGGGCCTTGAAGCTGTTGAGTTCCATCGCAGGCGTTAACCAGTTCTTGTTTGAAGGACGAACCCGTGAATTGCTACTGTAAGTCCCTTCTACGCCTCTGGTTCCGATTCGGTTTATTTCCTTGTGCATTCTCATAGACATAGCTTTCACCTTTTGCTAGCAGGATAATGTTTTGTAGTATATTTTCAAATGTAACTTTAACTATGTTTGCCTTTCCCGCGTGATGTAACTTCAACTATGTTTTGTTCTTTGCACCAAACGTTCTGCACATTTGCTCACCTGATAATGTATCCGTGAAAAGTGATTCATTTCATTGTCTATATCACCAGCGTAGGATTTGTTGGAGGTCAATGGATTGTTGGAATTATTGACGAGGTTAAGGCATCTGCGGCTAGCGGACCGCTTTTGACCGATACAAAGACTCGAAGCCGTGACACACTCCCAGCTGAGCCACAAAGAAGGAATGGAAGGTAAGTGCTTGGTATTGTAAAGAAAATGCTCTTCATTTCGGTTTTGGTTTTAATCCTTATAAGTTCAATGCTTTAGTATACTTTAAATTAATAACGTTTGATAGGCTACAGGTAATGCTTTACAAGCTTCTATGGGACACTGTTGTGAAAGAGGAGTTTCCGGCAGGACGCTTTTTCGACTACTTCTCTTTGGATCGCCACTGTGTCTTATCGCAAGATGTCAGAGATAACATTGCTGATGCAGGAATCCCAGCACGGGTATTATAATCTTTGACTCTGCCACAAGATTCGTTCAATAGTCTTCATTTGTGATCGTATGAAACAAAAATTTCACTCACTTGGAAATGAATTTATTGATATTCTTACCATTTTTTTAACTCGATGCAGACACTTGAAGAGATAGTTAGGTACTATGATAACACTTTTAAGATGCTTCCGATAGCAAATGATCAGTTACTACTACGGTAAGAAGAACATGTTGTCTTTCTTAATCTTATATAACACATTGATAATCTGATTGTAGCACAGCTGATTGGAATCTTTGGGTCAGGTACGAGTTTCAGAAGGACAAATCCATAATAGCTGAGATTAGATTCCCCTATGATCCTGAGTGGGTGATGAGTAAATACAGAGAAGTCATTGAGTTTTGGAGATGTGAAAGAGAAGCTGAGTACACACCTGAAGAAGAACGTTGGAAATGTCGGTTTTGCCAATTTGCTAAGTCTTGCCCTGGAAATCCGAGTTTCGAATCTCCTGGCCCGAGCTCACCACCAAGAGAGACTCCTTCTCTAGAATGCTAAAGTTTGATGCTTTGATCAAAACCTGCTCAGTGCTAACATGTTTAGTCTTTTGCACATTTGCTTCCCTCTTCATTTTAGTTCTTGCATAGTGTGTAGCGATTTGATTCCGGTGTATCGTTTCCAATATTCAAACGAATTGTTATTTTCTTGTACACACACCTTGTATGTACCAATGTACCATTGTTTCCAATTTTTAATTTAATCCACATTTTACAGTATTATTTATACGTCTATGGATTAAAAACTAATGAATAAGGTTAGTCAATGCTTCTTTTAAAACATCTTGATTTTAGTTGACTATTGATAACATGTTTTAAATAAATTCGTTATGAAAGCTAACTGTTCTTGTTTAATTGAAGAATCAGTTTGTTCGTATTGTGTTGAATAACTTATTCTCAATTTGTTAAATGTTGTATGCATGTCGCCTACCTACTAGAGAAGATTTGATTAAGCAAAGTAAAAATCTAAGCAAAATTTGGAACACAAACAGTTGATTATTTTCTATGTCAACACATAACTTAAAGTACAAGAAAAATGGTGATATATATGGGCCGGCTTCATGATGCTTGATTGTAACGTTTTGTAAGAAAATCATCTGTAGTCAGCTCTCATAAATAGCTGAGAAAAAAAATTGAGAGGCTGTTTGTATATCTAGCAACCGAAATTTAATCAACAACTTCATTTTCTGAATGCATTTAAATAATTAAATAAATGTTTGATGTCCAATGAATTACCTCTGATTTCTTTATACAAACTAAATACTCCCTCCGTTTCACAAAGAATGTCATTCTGACATTTTTCATACATATTAAGAAAATTATTAAAAGTACAATTTTGTCCCTTATTAATACATTAAATGATTTGTTTTTATCTAGTAAATACATTAAATTAATAGGGTTAAAACTGGAATATTATTTAAAATTTTGCATTGAAAATATAAAACGACACTCTTTGTGAAACAAAAATAAAATCTTAAAACGATACTCTTTGTGAAACGGAGGGAGTACTATTTATCAAACACACGATGGCTAGGGCTTTATATCATCGTGATGATCAATAAGAGAATTTTTGGATAATGCGCAGAATTTCGCATCTGCAATTTACTTTAAAGTCCTTTATATTCTCTCCAAGTTTAAGTTTTCTTGACCAATCACATAAAAAACAAGAGTATATTTTGCCATTCAAAATTAGAAAGAAGTTAGAGAATCTTGGCAGGAAAAAAAGAAGTTAGAGATGAAAATTTGCATATTTCTTTCCCTTCTTTTTTTCTTCTTGTGAACATATTTTACATTTTTATCACAAAAAAAAATAAGAAAGCCAAAACGCGCAAGGGCAAATTGGTAAACTAGAACCCAAAGAATATGCGAAAACCCTAGAACTCGAAGCTATAAGTACCCTGATCTGTTCCATTTTTAGGGTGCGCTCTCATTTAGCTCTCTCTCAATTTCGTAGCCGCAAGACTCCTCTCAGATTCTTACTTGCTGGTAAGAAAATTCTCCTTTTAGGTTTAAGTTTATCATCTTCTTATGATTCCTGATTCAGTTTCTGTATCTTTGCTTTTGTCTTCATCGTTTAGATTTCTTAGCATAAGCCGTCTTTGATATCGCTTACTATATCCTGTTATACTGTTTTGATTCTCGAGTTTATGATCTGTTTATTCATCGATCTGTTTACTCATCGATCTGTTTGCTTACTACTAATTTAACGGATTCTTATAGAGAATCTTCTTGATTACAGTCATCGTTTACTCTCGTCATGTCGTCTTTTTGAAAATTTGATATGCTATTAGCCTCGCATGTTGCTATAATCGTAATCAATCCGATCTGTTTCTTAGTCTTCGTTTCATCCTGTTATTTCGAATTTTGCAATGGAATCCGCTTTTCTGACTTGTTTGGTTGATGATGTTTTTATTTATGTAGATTCATTACATTGTTGTTAGATATTCGATTTCATAATTAGTTTAAAAGACCGTGTAATATTGTATGTTAATGGATCTATATTATATATGACATTAGTTAACCCATACTGTTTTGAGCTTTTGCTGATTCGTGATAATATGTTATGTGTGTTTTATTCTAATGGTTTGATATCGTTTGTTGATATGCAGCTATGGGTAAAGAGAAGTTTCACATCAACATCGTGGTCATTGGCCATGTCGACTCCGGAAAGTCGACCACTACTGGTCACTTGATCTACAAGCTCGGTGGTATTGACAAGCGTGTGATCGAGAGGTTCGAGAAGGAAGCTGCTGAAATGAACAAGAGGTCATTCAAGTACGCATGGGTGTTGGACAAACTTAAGGCCGAGCGTGAGCGTGGTATCACCATCGATATTGCTCTCTGGAAGTTCGAGACCACCAAGTACTACTGCACAGTCATTGACGCACCTGGACATCGTGATTTCATCAAGAACATGATTACTGGTACCTCCCAGGCTGATTGTGCCGTCTTGATCATTGACTCCACCACTGGTGGTTTCGAAGCTGGTATCTCTAAGGATGGTCAGACCCGTGAGCACGCTCTTCTTGCTTTCACCCTTGGTGTCAAGCAGATGATTTGCTGCTGTAACAAGGTGAGCTAACGTTTCAATTTCCTTTGCTAATTGTTATTATACACTCTTGATTTGATGTTAACTAATATGTGTTTACTATTGTTTTTCTTGTTGTAGATGGATGCCACTACCCCCAAATACTCCAAGGGTAGGTACGAGGAAATTGTCAAGGAGGTGTCTTCCTACCTGAAGAAGGTTGGATACAACCCTGACAAAATCCCATTCGTCCCCATCTCTGGGTTCGAGGGAGACAACATGATTGAGAGGTCCACGAACCTTGACTGGTACAAGGGACCAACTCTCCTTGAGGCTCTTGACCAGATCAACGAGCCAAAGAGGCCATCAGACAAACCCCTCCGTCTCCCACTTCAGGATGTCTACAAGATCGGTGGTATTGGAACGGTGCCAGTGGGTCGTGTGGAGACTGGTATGCTCAAGCCCGGTATGGTTGTGACTTTTGCTCCTTCAGGTTTGACCACTGAGGTTAAGTCCGTTGAGATGCACCACGAGTCCCTCCTTGAGGCGCTTCCAGGTGACAATGTTGGGTTCAATGTTAAGAATGTTGCTGTCAAGGATCTTAAGCGTGGGTACGTTGCATCCAACTCCAAGGATGATCCTGCCAAGGGTGCTGCTAACTTCACTTCCCAGGTCATCATCATGAACCACCCTGGTCAGATCGGTAACGGTTACGCCCCAGTGCTCGATTGCCACACCTCTCACATTGCAGTCAAGTTCTCTGAGATCTTGACCAAGATTGACAGGCGTTCTGGTAAGGAGCTCGAGAAGGAGCCCAAGTTTTTGAAGAATGGTGATGCTGGTATGGTTAAGATGACTCCGACCAAGCCCATGGTTGTTGAGACTTTCTCCGAGTATCCACCATTGGGACGTTTCGCTGTCAGGGACATGAGGCAAACCGTGGCTGTTGGTGTTATCAAGAGCGTCGACAAGAAGGACCCAACCGGTGCCAAGGTCACCAAGGCTGCAGTCAAGAAGGGAGCCAAATGATGAGTCTTCTCTCGGCTTTTGGTTTTCTCTGCTTTTAAAAAAAACTTTGATGGCGTTTGAGCCTTTTCTTTTTTTTTCTCTCTTATTTTCTGCGACTCTCTTCTCTCTACCTCCTTTTTGGATATCGCTGAGACTATTATGGTTTTCAATTATGCAGTTTTTTGGATAATTTTGCCTAAAGTTTGTTAGTATTTCGTTGTGCTACAAAATTTATTTTCATTGAATGTCCATTAAGGTGCGTTTTTACTGCTCACAGTTCAAACGCATCCATATCATGCTCTTTAGATCTGTTGTGTTTTGAAGTAAGAAGAAGAGTTACATGGTAGTCTTAAGCTCTGGTTTGCCCTCTATTATATTCATTCCGTGGTGTCACTGTGACTTTCAAAAAACCCTTCAAAATTATGATTATCGTTAAGAAAAACCCAACTGTTAGAAACCTTTAATACAACAAATCAAAGCTTATGGAGCAGTTATCCAACAAATAAGCTCAGAACTAAAAACCAAAAGAAGAGGATAAGGCCAAAAGAGGCAGCAAATCATCACACCAACGACAAATAAACGTGTAAACAAACGACTGTGAAAACAACCAGGAATATTTTTTTAACGATTTTTCCAGCTACAAGAAATTGTTGATCTGCAGTTTTACAAGAAACATAACACACTGAGATCTTAAAAAAAGGTTTGGATTTCTGTAACACTAAGCAGCTTTAGCTGTATGAGAAGAAACGCTCCAGAACCCTAGATCTTGGAATAAAGCAACTAGATCTCTAACATCTTCGTTCTCTCGAAGCCATAGCTCATCAAATCTCTCCACACCCATTTCTTCTTCACCGTGACTCCTCGACTCATCTTTGCCTTCTGATCTCATTCTCTTCTTCATCCCCTTCCTTCTCTTGTCATGATCTGCCATTCTGCAACATATATATGGAGAGAGAGAGAGACAAAAAGTCAAATAAACAGAGAGATCTCAATCGAGAGAGAGAAGAGATGAACGGAAACAGTTTTACTCTTTGGAGACAGAGAATTTCTGAGCGATCCCAGAGATGCAGAGAGGGAAGCCATAGTTTCCACTTAGAGTTGTCGAGAGCATTCTTCTCTCTGTAAATTCAGAATTTGAGATCTTGTTTTAAAGAAATCTAAAGAAAGGGAGAAAAGACAGGATCTTGAATTGGGAAAGGATTAAGGAGGTTATAGATTATATAGTAGTACTATGTAGTTAATATATCCACTTTGCTATTATATAATATAATATGAGGGAAAATATTTTTTGTCCTGTGGTGTGTGCATTTGATATGTGGAAGAAAGTAGTAGGTATGGTCTCTTCTCCCATTAAAATGCATTAGTCACTTAAGGAAGAAACATAAAAAGTACTGTTTCTTTGACTAAATTAAAAATATTGAATCAATCTTTGTAAATTCAGTAAATGGTGAAAATTGATGTTGGTTTCACTTTCTCCTCATGACAGCAAAGATACATACTCTAGTTTGGATTATTTTTCTTTCTCCTCCTCTTTTGTTATTATTATTATTTTTTTTTTTGGACTAAAAATATGGCTTTTCTGTTTTCTTTTTTCTTTTTCACGAGAATAAATGCAGCCTCACCTCACCTGTTAAATCATCAAAGTCTTCAACTTTTTCCTAAACCAACTTATTCAATAAAGTAATTCCAGCTAAGCTTCTATATTAAAGAGAGTCGTAGAACATTTTTATTGATTTAGATATCGTATTTTAGTAATAAAAATTTAATATTTTAATATAATTTATTTTTGTAATCAAATTGTAATCTACACATAAAATATAAACTAATAAAAATGAGACAAATGTTAAAATGAAGTTTCTATGGATATCTCATTGGTTAAACAGAGTCGTAAAGCATCTTCATTGGTTTAGATATTTTATCTTAATAATAAATATTAATATTTTAATATAGTTTGTTTTCGTAATTAAATTGTAATCTACAAATAAAACAAAAACTAATAAAAATGAAACAAATGTTAAAATGAGTTTCCTATGGATATCTCAAAGATTATATAAAAACCAATTTTCATTTCTATATCTTATAGTTTATTTTTTCTATTATTTTAATGTTAAAATACTTTTCTAGAACCTTTTGATGGATGTGTTCTTATAATAGTAGTGTTATTTTTAACATCACCATCACCACTCACTATCATTTAATACATAGTATAACATACCAAGCAAAATCAGACAAACACATTTACTGGAAATTATGATTAGAACCAATATTGCCATTGTTTGCAAACAATAATAATTAAAAACAACTAAGAAATTACAATACTACTCTGAGATTAAAAAAAAAATTTCTCTAGATTGCATTGAAAGAACCTACAAAGGGAGGTCTAACAATATATTATGTTTTATTTTAATTCAGATTATGCCTATAATTAGAATGTATAGATCTTAGTGGATAAGTGTCACAGCGATCCAATAACTCAAGTTGTGCTAGAAAGTGACAGTCCAGAGCTGCTCATAGTATATAGCACCAACACTATACAAGGACTAGTCAAGGATAAGTTAAATAGTTGATACTTCTTGAATCTTACAGTGTGACCTTAATGTTGCGTATCCCCCTCCAGATGCATGAAACCAAATAAAACTAAAATTTTCGCCAATGTCAGTAAACTTGTACATATATATGTAACATCTGAGAACACATGCAAAATCAAAAGATCAAATTAACTGAAGAACCTACACACAAAGGCAATACCAAATCACTGGAGGTGACGTTTACACGATGACCTCACTTGGATAATAATTCATTTGATTGTAGCCACATAGAAAGCGGCAAGCTAAATGAAAATTACGAGCAATGATAGCTATATGGCATAAATTAAGTCCACTCCTCTTATGGTAATATATATATAAATGAGATGATACTAATAGAGTGATTGCACAAATATACAGAGTCATCAAATGAGTGTTTTTGCTTCTTCTATGGTTTTGAAACTGCAAACAAAGATTTGCTTCGCAGGAGAGATAGCGCCATCACCTCTTTTAAGAGTTTAGCTGATGGTGGCGGTATCTCTCCTACGTAGCAATCCTTATATATGCAACTAAATGCAGAAATATTGCATCTCCAAGTTTAAAACTCAAAAGGTACTTCGGTTATTACCTTTCCCTCTAATAATTGATGCATACCATTTCAAGCCATAGTTTTGTTTCTCCCATCTATAAACTATTCTCTTTGAGCTTACACTGCAAGACAGTTTAAGCATGAATTGGTTATTACATGACCTTGGTTTGAATCTTCTTCCTATACCTGAAATGGTAATCTGTTCCAAGACAAGTACTTGCTCTTTGCTCAAAGATGTTTTGGTCCTTGTGAAGTTTTCTCATCGATGAGCAGCTCATCATGATCCGCTATCAAAGATTATTAGCACGTCCTCAGCCTGAAACTCTTAAGAAAAGCTTATCAATTTATGAGTTGTATTTGCAGACCTCACATAATTTTGCTTTGATTCTTAGTTCTTACACACTCCAAAAAAGAAAATATGGCTTCTTTATTTTTTGCCTTTCACAAGGCACCTATAGAAAGAGTTGGACGAAAAGTATGACAAATCTATGAAAAACTATCTACATCAAGAAGTCAAGATCTCACTGTTAATTATTTTCCATTAGAAGCAAAAAACAGAGATCAACTCAATGAGATCTGCCCAAGACTCAAGAATCATCACTAAGCAAACTGTTTTTTTAATATTCCGGATTCACACCATAATTTTTTCCTTGAAAGAAAACGAAAAGGCACAAAGATTTCCCAAGAAAAACAAAAAATAAGACTTATACACGAGAACGTCCTCATATTCAATAACCCACAATGACAATTATGACAAGTAACATCCTCGGAGTTGCCATTATAAATTTGATGAAAATTAAGCACAAAAGCTACATTTCAAGAGATTCAAAGCCCATATAATCGTGGATCCATGTCATAATATATAAAAATATGTTTATGATATTATTTAATTATTCATCCAAAACATTGGACCAAATTTTACCCAACTAAATCGATTCGAAAGAAACTTGGTTCAAATTCCATAAGTAATTGTTCAAAAAAGATCACCCCCAAAAACTAAACCAAACAATATCACCAAAAGCACACCCCCTAGTTGGCTAGTTGCCTAGTTGGTATGAATCACAAAGTTTTTTTTTTTTAATATATAAAGACATGAAGTTCTTTCTTCAAAATAATGTTTCTACATATAAACTACAAACAAAAATATCATAAAATGTGAATAAAGCGAACATCATAGGAAACGTCTTTGGTATCTCATAGATATGCCTTTCATTTCTTTGTAACAAACGGACGCCGATAGGGAATACAGTAAAACCTCTATAAATTAATAATGTTGGTATCATGATATTTTATTAATTTATCGTGTTATTAATTTATATATAAATTAATAATTATTAATTTATAAAGAAAAATTGTTTTCCACATATAATTTTCTAAAAATTTATTTGAAATAATGTTATATTTTAAAATTTTAACAAATCTCATAATATATATTATGATTAAAAATCCTAACTATCACAATAAAATAGTTTTTTACCATATTGGATTGTCCATATAAAAATATACATGTTCATAAGTTTAAAATTTATAAAACAATTATGGCTACTATCAGTATCATTGATGATAAAATTGAAGATAACACTACAATACATTTAAAAATATTTACATGTAAAAAAATCAATTATCACATCAAAAAGTCATCATAATTTTTGAATATATATAGTAAAACAGCAATAAGAACTACTAATATAATAATAAGAAAGATGAGAACCAATGAGAATTCAACTTTAACAAAAAACAAACACATTAGTCATATTTTAAAATAATAAATTTACATATATTTGCATAGATTTATATAATTATTAATTTATGTTTTTGTTGGGACCATGTATTTACATAAGGGTTTCAAAAAAAATTATTATCTTATTATTTTATCGAATTTGATAGATTTTTACATTGGCCCGACTTGGGACCATCAAAATTTATTAATTTATAGTGATTATTAATTTATCGAGTATTAATTTATAGAGGTTCTACTGTATATGATGAACTCATACATATTTATGTAAAAATGGTTTTGAATCTCGAATATGGGTTTATATATATAGTTGTAAAAATTTGGATCCAAATAGCAGATTAAATCAAATAAATTCCGAATATATATTTTCTTCAAAATATCGTGATCAGTGAAAATTGGGACGATGTCGAATCTAAAAATATATAATATTTGACCAATTTTTTATTTTGTCATAAAAAAGTATTTTATTCTAGAATGTACCTATTTGTTTAGATATCATTTTTGTTTTATGGGAATTCAATATTACCTGCCAAATTTAGATCGAGTAACGAGTATTTCAAAATTTTGAAAGATAAATGTATCCATATGAGATGATGCACAACCCTAGCTGAAAGAATGCATTACTTCCAAATTGCTTTGAAATCTTACTAGATAAACCGGAAATTAGCAAAATAAAGAGGACAATAAAACGTCTTATGTATGTGAGTTCTCGCTTGATCCAACGGCTGGTGTTATCTCACGTGGGATGGAAATATTCGATTAAAATACATAATATGATGAAGAAAACGACACCGTTACGTAGTTAATCTTTAAACATAGTGGGTGAGAGAGAGAGAAGATGAACCGAAAGTCAAAAACACGTCAATTTTCGAACCGTGCACGTGACCACACAGGAACTTAACCCGGACGTATTGCCCGTCATTAAACCGGATTTGATAATCGGCGACTGGTCCGGCTACCCTTCTTTTGTTAGTTTTCCTCTCCGAGGATCGACCCATTTTTTCCGTCTGGTTGGTGTCTCTTTTTTGGTTTCCTGGCAAAAAAAAAAAATATCTTATCGAGCTGTGGAAACCCTAATTCCCAATCTCTCACCAATTTCTATTCAGTTTCCATATGTTTTGATGCACTATCCGATCCCTTGGTTTGTGTTTCCGTTTAATTTCTGAATTTTTTCCTTGGAAGCTCAAGGGTTTTCGTTATTGTTTGAGTAATTTTTTGTTTTCTTTTTGTTTGTTGTGTTCCTTAGATCGGCTGCTATATGGAAACTGTATGCTGTGTGAATTTTACAGCTTTGGTACTAATTGTTGGAGTTAAACGTTGGCCTGTTTTGTAACTGAGCTTTGCTTCTTGTTTGTCTGGATTAAAAGACATGGATTTGGAAGCTTCTTGTAAGGTATTATTGAGTGAAAGATCTAGCGTGTGCTTTATCTGTCTTGATTTGAACTTGTTAGAGCGGATGATTCTAAAAGCTCTGATTTTTCTTTTTCCTAAGCTCTGTTCATGATCTTGTTTTCTATTTCTTTGTACTATTAGAGAGTTTAAAACGATGCTCAATCTCACAAGGCACATTAGTTGTTGTTAGTGGATTATATCTTGCTTTAGTTAGGCTCAGAGTTTAGTTTATTGTGTTTGCAGGATAAGCTTTCACATTTTCGGATAAAAGAGCTCAAGGATGTGCTCACTCAGCTGGGACTTTCGAAACAGGGAAAGAAGCAGGTTATACAATCTTTCTGCTGATTTTCCATTTGTTATAATTGTGGTGGTGATTTTACTTTTGAAAAAGATTGCTTGCACAGAAGATGATGGTGAGATGGTTATAGTTGGATCTTTCACATGTTTTAGGTGATAACTGTTGTGATGAATTATACAGCAGTTGCCGGTATTAATCTAAGACATACCTCACGAATAGTTTTGTCTATTTCATTTTAAAATTACGCTGTCGCTGTTTGTTTTCACCAAGTTGTGTTGGGTAGATATGCTTTAATCTTCAGTTGGAATGTACAGCTTAGGTATTAGATAGCTTCATGGGCCTCAGAGAGTACAGTTAAATACTCAGGGTACCAATTCCTTTTTTTCTTGTGCAGGAACTTGTCGATCGGATCTTGACCCTTCTTTCTGATGAACGAGGTTAATTGAAACACTTCTCTCTATTTTTTTTCTTTCTTAAATTATTTACGTCTCGGTGTATTAATAGTCGCTGCTAGCTTTGCCATCTTCTGATAAGCCTCTCTCTTCATTCTCTACTACCAGCTGCCAGGTTATGGTCGAAAAAGAATACTGTGGCGAGGGAAGAAGTTGCAAAACTAGTGGACGATACATATAGGTGAGTGATCGTTTCTTACAATGGATTTCTTACGAAGTGCCATGCTTTTTCTGTGCAATTGTTTTACCGCATTATTTTTGTGTTCCATAGGAAAATGCAAGTATCTGGGGCAAGTGATTTAGCATCAAAAGGACAAGTTAGTTCAGATACCAGTAATCTGAGAGTCAAGGGGGAGCCTGAAGATCCATTTCAACCAGAAATGAAAGTTCGATGTGTCTGTGGAAGTTCACTAGAGACAGATTCAATGATACAGGTAACCTGGGACTAACTCGGTGTGTCTACTCCTGTTTGAGCTGGCTTTAGAGCATCTCTTGGTGTAATATTGCGGATGACCTGATGTATCTATTTTTGGTTTTATTTGTGAAATTTGGTGATGTTTTCTGGTCGTAATTTTTTTAATTTTTATTTGGATTTCAGTGTGAGGATCCAAGATGCCATGTTTGGGAGCATGTTGGCTGTGTGATTGTCCCGGAGAAGCCTATGGATGGAAATCCACCACTTCCTGAATCATTTTATTGTGAAATCTGCCGACTTACTCGAGCTGACCCGTAAGTTTTTCAAGGATTTTACTTTTCTTTTCTGAGTTTGAGTTGTGATTAATTTTCCATCTGAGTTCTTCCCCTACTGCATGAGTTATTTGTTGTGTTCTTCATCCTAGTTTCTTTATCTCCTTGCATGTGCTTGTTATTCTTCTTCTAGTACTGTTATCGTAGTAGTTAGAATGTTGTTGTAATTATCAGTGTTATCTTTACATTAACAACGCTATCCGTTGGTAATGTGATTTACGGTTGTCCTACATGGCTTTCATTGTGCAGGTTTTGGGTTACAGTGGCACATCCGCTTTATCCACTGAGGTTGACTGCAACGACCATCCCTACTGATGGGTAAGAACTTAATACTTTCTTTGTAGCTGTCGTTTTGAATTTGTGTACTTCTATTCCCATTCTTGAAAGTTACAACTGTTAACATTAGTTACTTAGTAAGCTGAAGTACTCAATGGACTATCGTAGATGATTCATCACCATCTGTTTCATCCTGCACTAAGTACGTTTGCGTTTTTGTTCCCCTACTGGTCATCATTGTGTGTAGTACGCTATATTTCTTTTGTCTTATCCTGTCTTTGAGAAGGGATAATAGTGGTGGAATAAGTCTCAAATCAACGTCCTGCTAGTCAGTTGACTTTGAACTGGTAACTGATATAAGACATTCATTCTAGTGTCTAGAGAATAAGAACCACAATTGTTTCCTAGCTAGATGCACAGCACCTACTGAAAAATTACCGTTCTAGCTTTTGTTTGTTCTAATACTCAAAATCTTTCCAGTACAAACACAATGCAGAGTGTCGAGAGAACATTTCAAATCACAAGGGCAGACAAGGAGTTGTTGGCCAAACAAGAGTACGATGTTCAGGTTGGATTTTTGTAAAGAACTCTAATTATCTGACACTGTATCTACTTATGCGTTTCTAACTGGAATTTACTTTTTCTTAGGCTTGGTGTATGCTCTTAAATGACAAAGTTCTCTTTAGGATGCAATGGCCTCAGTATGCTGATCTGCAGATCAATGGTATGACAGTGACATTCTTCGAAATAGCGGAATGTGTTATCTTGCGTAGCCATTAATTGCCGTGGGCGTCATGCATTCACATACACATTGTCTTAGTTTTACTGTTATTCTGATTGTACTCAATAAGACTTCTTTATGTTTTCTGATATGGGATTCATGATATATATACCCTTTCATTTCACAGGTATGCCTGTACGTGCAATTAACCGACCTGGATCACAGCTTTTGGGGGCCAACGGCCGCGACGATGGACCTATTGTGTGTTTTTTATCCCTTTTCAGCAGTAACCCTTTTGACTTAAATATAGGAGTCGATATCTCATGCATTGAAAGTCTTGCAATCAGTGGTATAATTTGTTACCATCTCATTTTTCTATTTTGGCAGATCACACCTTGTATTAGGGATGGAATTAACAGAATATCCTTGAGTGGAGGTGACAATCGGAGTTTTTGTTTTGGAGTTAGACTTGTGAAGCGCAGGACACTACAACAGGTACTGATGACAGAAATTGCATGATGAACATTCAACAGATTTGGTCTGTCTATGGGGGTAATTAACACGGAAAAGTTCAAAATAAGAAACAAAATGATCTGCTGAACACAGAAAAAAGTTAAATTGGCATTCCAAGAAATTGATCTCTGGAAGTTGCGTGTCGTGACATACTTACGTTGAACTTTTTTTCTTGTTATTCCATTCCCACTAAATCTTGCAATGTTAGGTTTCAAATTTTAGAGTCCTATTCTTTCGTCATCTATTTCACTGAGATAGTCACTGAACGTGGTCTTGTATGATACATGGTGTTAAAGATGTAGCGTTATTGGATTGCAGTTGTTTACATAAGTGTCGTATGTTGTTGTGCTGCAACACTTTATTTCCCTGTTTTTTTTCACTGTTGTCAGCGTTTCTGAATGTTCAGGAATTCAGTTATTTTGATCCAAGTTGCCGCAATATTTACTCATTTTTCCATCTAGGTTCTAAATTTGATTCCAGAAGAGACTAAAGGGGAGACGTTTGAAGATGCTCTTGCTCGTGTACGACGATGCATTGGAGGTGGAGGTGGAGATGATAATGCCGACAGTGATAGTGACATTGAAGTTGTTGCTGATTTCTTCGGTGTCAATCTCCGCTGTCCTGTAAGTTACTAATAGCTTGTTGCTCACTTATTGCAGTCACGTAACGGATGCTTACCATCTTCCTAGGGCCATCTGATGCTGTGCTTGTGTATATTTCCTTGCAGTTGAATTTTAATTATCTTTTCTGCTTGTGTCATTAGATGAGCGGTTCTAGGATAAAAGTTGCTGGGAGATTTTTACCCTGTGTGCACATGGGCTGTTTTGATCTTGAGGTGTTTGTGGAGTTGAATCAACGTTCCAGAAAGGCAGGTCTCCTATCCTTGCCTAAAAGTTAGATTATTCCTCTTGTTTTCTGACTTGATTTATTCTGTGGTTTGTTTACATGCAGTGGCAGTGCCCTATTTGTCTGAAGAACTACTCAGTAGAGCATGTAATCGTGGATCCTTATTTTAACCGTATCACGACTAAGGTAAAACTCATGGGAATACTAGAATTCTTGAATCTATGTATCTACACATTTATACAATTGCTATCTTCCTGCACGACAGATGAAGCATTGCGATGAAGAGGTGACTGAAATTGAAGTGAAACCTGACGGTTCTTGGCGAGTAAAGTCCAAAAAAGAGAGTGAGCGTAGGGAATTGGGGGAACTCTCACAGTGGCACGCACCCGATGGTAGTCTTTGCCCTTCTGCTGATGAGATTAAACGGAAGATGGAAATGTTAATTCCGGTTAAACAAGAAGGTTTCTCAGATGGCCCGACCCCTCTGAAACTTGGAATCAGGAAGAATCGCAATGGCCTTTGGGAAGTTAGCAAACCTAACACAAATGGGTTATCTTCCAGTAATAGGCAAGAAAAGGTTGGGTATCAGGACAAGAATATTATACCAATGAGTAGCAGTGCTACTGGAAGTGGTAGGGATGGTGATGATGTAAGCGTAAACCAGGATGCTATTGGAACCTTTGACTTTGGAACCAACGGCATTGAACTTGATTCCATTTCCATGAATGTCGATTCCGGTTATAACTTTCCTGACAGAAACCAAGCTGGAGAGGATAGAAATAATGAAGTTATCGTTCTAAGTGATTCCGATGAAGAGAATGATGTAGTTATCACTCCTGGACCTGCATACAGTGGTTGCCGAACCGATGGCGGGGTAAATTTTCCACTGAACCCTCCTGGAATAATCAACTCATATAATGAAGACCCAAACACCATAGCTGGGGGAAGCTCACGCTTAGGTCTTTTCAGTGATGATGACGAATTCGATACGCCCCTTTGGACATTTCCTTCTGAAACTCCAGAAGCCCCTGGGTTCCAACTATTCGCATCTGATGCTGATGTTTCAGAAGGTTTAGTTGGTCTGCATCATCATGGTTCACTAAACTGTGGTCCTGAAATAAATGGAGGTTACACCATGGCTCCTGAGACATCCATGGCATCTATTACTGTGGTTCCGTGCTCGGATGGAAGATCTGAATCAGTTGCAAACGATGGCCTAGTTGACAATCCTCTTGCATTTGGTAGAGACGATCCCTCACTTCAAATATTTTTGCCAACAAAACCAGATGCTTCAGCTCAGTCGGGTTTTAAAAACCAAGCTGATATGTCAAATGGTATCCGCAGTGATGACTGGATCTCGCTCAGGCTAGGCGATAGCGCCTGTGGGAATCACGGAGAGCCTGCTACTGCAAACGGGCTTAACTCAAGTCAGCAGATGTCTACAAGGGAAGGTTCTTTGGATACAACGACAGAGACTGGTTCGTTCCCTGACTGAGATAAATTATATATGCTTTCCTGCAACCGTTAATGGACTTATAAATGTGGATCCTGCTCATGATGTTGCGTTTCATTTTCATTGCTTCATTAGCTATCAGTTAATCTTTGTCGATGCTCCTTTATATCCATAGTCCATGTGGTACACTTACTGATTGTTGGTCCGTGTTTGCAGCTTCGTTGCTTCTGGGTATGAATGACAGTAGACAAGACAAGGCAAAGAAGCAAAGATCAGATAATCCATTTTCATTTCCTCGCCAGAAGCGTTCTGTAAGACCTCGGATGTTCCTCTCCATTGACTCGGATTCTGAGTGATATTTCTTCCTGTTTTGTTCTCTCTCTCTCTCGGGATGATTCGGTGTTCCTTTTGATTCTTAACGCTATGCACAGAACAATCAACAGGATCATCAGACAGCATACCGGAGTTAGCAAAGATCTTCTTTATTCTCTGTGCAGGCAAGAATCGAACCGGTATTGACTTTTTGTATTTTTTTGGCTTTTACGAAGTTGTTGACTCTCTTCATTATCGGTTCAGAATCTTGGCCCTTGTCTGCTACACTGCAGGACTGTATTTTGCAAAGCAAAGCACGGGCTGATTTAGTTTACTGAATAGGCAGAAAAGTGGGCACAGGTGGTTCCGGTTTAATTGGTAATTCGTTATACTCGAATAGGTTTTTTTTTTTTTTTTTTGCGGACGATTATAAAATTACTCGGAAGCCAGGAGCCATAGAGGGATGTATCATTTTGTAAATTATGGGTTCCATTTTTTATTTATTTATTATCAAAACCAGCTCTCCTCCTCCATTGTAATTTGTGTGCATTGAGTTCATCATGGTTCTGGCCAATCCAGAAAGATCGTTATTATTATACTTCTCTGCAAATCAAAATACCTCTGTTAAACAAATCAAAACAATTACCACCCTTAACTTAACGCTTAATGTGCGCGCGGGTGCGACTAATGAGCTTTAGAAATGCGTTTTGGGCTAAATTCGATGTGTTTAGGAGCCTTCAATAGTATTTAATACACACAATTCAGTCTGAGTCTAGCAAACTAAGTCACTCTACGATGTAATTTGATGCACCATTAAAATACTCACGGAATATTGTGCATAATGATACATATTGTGTGATTTAAAAATTTGTAACGTGGAAACCAATTACTCCAGTGATTGATCAAAATATTGATAATGTTTTTACGAATCTCCTCATGGTACAAATATAAGTATATTTATTCGTAGTAGGTCCGCATTTTTAAGGATACATCTATCCATGGTGTTTGTGATGGAGGATAATAGAAAAAATCTAGTAATACTAATTATAAATATCATCAGAGATTTGATACAATCACAATTTTTGGTCAGATTTTTAATCACACATTTCTATATTGGGTTTTATTAGTTATTAGTTTATTGGAAATATTGATTTCAGAAGTTTTCAATTAATAAAATAAATAGAATAATAAATTGTTAACTAATACTAAGAAGTTTAATATAAATTACAATAAGATCTAAATTCATTATTTTTATATAATTTATATGGTTAATCAAATTTCCATAATTTTAATTACTAATCTTAGAAATTATGTCATCAGACAAAATGCTGAGCCATGGTGTATGTGATGGAGGATAATAGCAAAAAATCTAGTAATACTAATTATAAATATCATCAAAGATTTGATACAATCACAATTTTGGGTCAGATTTTTAATCACACATTTCTATATTGGGTTTTATTAGTTATTAGTTTATTGGAAATATTGATTTCAGAAGTTTTAAATTAATTATTTAAAATAAATAGAATAATAAATTGTTAATTAATACTAAGAAGTTGAATATAAATTACAATAAGATCTAAATTCATTATTTTTATATACTTGATATGGTTAATCAAATTTCTATTTAATTACTAATCTTAGAAATTATGTAATCAGACAAAATGCTGAGCCATGGTGTATGTGATGGAGGATAATAGAAAAAAATCTAGTAATACTAATTATAAATATCATCAGAGATTTGATACAATCACAATTTTGGGTCAGATTTTTAATCACTTATTTCTATATTGGGTTTTATTAGTTATTAGTTTATTGGAAATATTGATTTCAGAAGTTTTAAATTAATTATTTAGAATAAATACAATAATAAACTGTTAACTAATACTAAGAAGTTATAATATAAATTACAATAAGATCTAAATTCATTATTTTTATATACTTTATATGGTTAATCAAATTTCTATAATTTTAATTACTAATCTTAGAAATTATGTCATCAGACAAAATGCTGAGCCATGGTGTATGTGATGGAGGATAATAGAAAAAAATCTAGTAATACTAATTATAAATATCATCAGAGATTTACAATCACAATTTTGGGTCAGATTTTTAATCACACATTTCTATATTGGGTTTTATTAGTTATTAGTTTATTAGAAATATTGATTTCAGAAGTTTTAAATTAATTATTTAAAATAAATACAATAATAAATTGTTAACTAATACTAAGAAGTTTAATATAAATTAAAATAAGATCTAAATTCATTATTTTATATACTTTATATGGTTAATCAAATTTCTATAATTTTAATTACTAATCTTAGAAATTATGTCATCAGACAAAATGCTGAGCCATTTAATTCAGTCACATCTCTCCACGTCATTTTCAATGTATGTACCATGAACTTAACAATTTCAACATAAAAATCTTTACGTATCTAATACTACTAAAACAGATGAAAACTTCTAAAGTGGGATTGTTTAGTTGTCAATTTTGTATTTGTGAATATATCTACTAAAATGGTATCATAAACTAAAAATGTATATGTGAATATATATATATATATATGTATTATTTTGCGGATATGTTTTTCATAATTTGGTGAAAACAACATTGACATCTAATAAAACTTTGTTAAGATTTAAACTAATTTATCTTATAAGAAGATATATAATTTTACTATACGGTTATGCAAAACAACTTTTAGTATTCTAATTTTTCTAATATAATTGTGCATTAAGAGAACTTAAAATAATTGATTTGGCTACCTATATTATAAAAATACATTATATTTTCTGTAACATATTTTAAAAGAATTACGCAGTGTTTAAACTGAGAATTCAGGATGAATGACCTATTAGAAAATAATGTTGATAGTTATGTTTGAAGATAACCCATTGACGGGATGTTGAATTGGGTGTCGTGATTTTAACCGATGCTACAAAAAAATATATAACTATTTGATTCGAAATATATATCACTATTGTTAACAAATGAGTATTGACATAAAATTTGCTATATTTTAGAAAATAATGACCAATATAATAGCATGTAAAATGCAACAAAATATATTTGTTCTTAATATGTTATATTATAAAACAATGAATATAATCGTATATTAGCTAAATCTTTTTTATTTTATTTTTTTCCAAAGTGATATTTTTAATTTATTTACAACAACAATTTTGTTATTAAAGAAATATGCAAATATGCAAATAAGTTAGAAATGACAGATCATGATACATTGTAACAAATGAAATAATAATATTATAGTCAAATTAATATGAATTGCATACCTTATATTGATGAAATATATAGATGTTAAAATATCCTAAAATGGTAAAACTAAAATTCAAATATAAAAGGTTAGAATTATTCATACACAGCTCAAAACATTAATTGCTGGTATGCAATTTTCCACTATAAATACATGCAAATTTTCATTTTGCAAATACCATTGAAACAAACACTAATCCATATTTTTTTGTTCTAAATATCACAAAATGGTGAGAAAGAGTAAAGGTCGTCAGAAAATAGAGATGGTCAAAATGCAAAATGAAAGTAATCTTCAAGTTACTTTTTCAAAAAGAAGATCAGGGCTTTTCAAAAAAGCTAGTGAACTTTGCACACTTTGTGATGCAGAGGTAGCTATTATTGTTCACTCACCAGGTCAAAAAGTTTTTTCTTTTGGTCATCCAAATGTTAAAACTGTAATTGATCGGTTTGTAGACAATGACCCTCCAACTCCTCAACAACATGGAAGTATGCAGCTTAATGAGATCCGTCGAAATTCTAACATTCGAGATCTCAACAATCAACTTACTCAGGTAATTTTTTATTTTGTTATTTAAAAACATTATTATGTTTGATATAAATGATTAAAACCCTAACTCAAATAGTTGTATTCAAATATATTTAATAATTATCGCAAGTAAGTATCATATAATACAATCAGAAGTAGATTTTTTCTATTTATTATAGATTTATATATACTCATGATATGCCAAAAGAATGCTAATAATATAATGTATATATATGTATTGTTGCAAAAAAGTATATATATATATATATGTATTTTTGTTATTATATGTGTATTTTTTTAAAAGGAACTAATTTGAGATGTTATCAAATGGGTTTTATACATAACTTTTTAAATCAATATATTTGTATATGTAGTTAACGAACCAATTGGAATCAGAGAAAAAGAAGAATGAAGATCTAAAGAAAATAAGAAAAAATTCTCAAGTGCCTGAGAGATGGTGGGAAAAACCCATTGAAGAACTTGATTTAGCTCAGGCTAAACAATTTAAAAGCAGACTTGAAGAATTGAAGAGAGAAGTAACATTGGAAGCCTCCAAAATGTTTCAAACAGCTGGTCCTCAACAAAACTTCTATGCTGGAAGTTCCAGTCATGCTCCTTTTGGGGTTAATAATGGTAACAATTTCAACCTCAATTTAGACCAGCTTAATCAAAGAAGAATGGTGGATATGAATGCATTCTACAACCAGAACATGCTTGTCTCTAATCGTCCATTACCGTTTGGAAACAATTTTCATGGTAATGCTGCAGAAATATCTGTTCCAGAATATAATATGACTAGACCAGGGTACAATCAGAACCAAAACCTGAACTTCAGAGGAGAAAACATCAGTGAAAATGAAGGTTATCATGGTGGTTATCCACCAGAATCTGGTTCTGGTTACTAATTGTTTTCATGTAATCCTCATTTTTTCTTATGTTGTTTACTTTTTCTTCAAAATTATGTTGTTACATTTCTACTTGTTATTGTTATGTTGTTACATTTCTCTTTGTTATTGTTATGTTGTGTTTTCTTTGAAATAAAAATATGGTTTTGTTACATTTGTTATCAAAAATAATAAAAAATAAACAGTAACATATCAATATTCTCTTAGTTAAGAATAGTATGGTACTATTAAAACAAAAGCATTAGGGCAAATACTAGAGATGACCATGGATAGGGTTGTGCGCTTTTTGGGTCTAATTACATAAATAAAAGTTATAATTATAATCAGTCATGCACCTATATGTAAGAAAAATATATTTTAAACTACACATACGAATGAAAATATAAGAAATTTAATTTAATTTTGAAAAAAAAATATTAAATGATGGAATGATTTCTAACAGTGTACACCAGAAATTCTCTCTAAGATTTTCAATATGTTCCTTTAAACATATAAAGATTTTTTATGTCTCTATTTATTTGCATAAGAAATACTTTTATATAAGTTTAGAATTCTAAGTTAGAGATTTTTGGAAAGAAAAAATGATTTATGAAAAAATAGTTGGAAAGACCAATTGTAATGCGCAAGATGACCCAAAAAAAAAAGGAATATAGTGATCGAAAAAAAGAAATGAATCGTGGATTTAGTAGTGGAAATCATTGCCAACTGATAGCTGATTAAGTTTTCTTAAAATCAGTATGGGGCACGTAAAGGTTTACATGGTAGTATTATTTACATGGTTTCTCTAACAAAGTGTGTCAATTTTTATTTGAATTTTGAGAGATCGAGAGTGATACCATTTTTCTATCTACGACAGTTAATGCGTGAATATTTGAGACAAAAAGATTTTAAAGAGAAAACCGTAATCTAGACAACTTGGTAGACCAGTGGTATTTATGTGATTATTTAAATATCTTACGTTGTTAGAATATTCTGATTACTCTTTTGTTGTGGACTACCAATTTGTATAGGATACTGATAATTTTTTTGACAAATTTTTGATTTTTTTTTTATAATAAAACCTAGCATTATTTACACTACATGCATGGTTTCTATAAAAATTGAAGTTCAAGCTTTTCTCATAGCAATGCAGCAAGCAGCATTATTGGAGTAAATGATATAATAAAGTGAGTTTTGAAGGAGATAGCAAGTGATTAATGGATATGGTCAATGGAAAGGTTCTGAGTTTTGGGTTATACAATTGGATCCGAGATGTGCGAGCATGGATCGATCATTCACAGTTTAAAGAAGTTGAACTTGGATGGATAAAAAGAAATCATAACCAAGCAGCTGATACAAGGCCAATGGTAAAGTTCCAATGCCCTGTTTCATTATCATTTTTATGTACCAAATGTATTCAATTATATTTTACATCAAGACTATGTGAACTCCTGCTTTTCATATTAATAAAAGCAGTGTTATTATAAAAAATGGTCGGTCTAATGAGAAAATTTTCAAATAATTACTTTCTTGGTGTCTTATAATTAAAGTTCAACGTTGGCCTTTCTTGTTGTTTAACTTGTTTGGTACGTAGCAATTTACTACCATATAAAGAAGTTGCATGTTGTTGTGTTGATGAACACAAAGTCAAATGTAATTTTAAGTTTTTGACATTTAGAAAACTAAAAGAAAAAAAAAACATAATAATAGTGATGTATGCACCATAAAATGTGCAAAGCTCATTGTTATTTTTGTTTTGAGAAAAACTTTATAAGGAATCTAGGTTTTTTGTACCCGTTATTTTAGCTTGTGTTATCGTAGCTCTTCATAAGGAATCTAGGTTTTTTGTTTTGAACAAAAATAAGTAATCTATGTTATAAATGAAACTTGTATTTAGTTTAGCCATAAATATGTGATCAGTAACTCATAAATCTCTCGAGGAAACCGATCCAACCCATAAAGATCAGAAATAACACAAGCAAACACAGAGACATATCCAAGAAAACGATAAAGATCAAGTTGAAGTCTTTTATGTCTTTTGTAAGCGAAACACACTTGAAAGTACAAAAGGAAAGAAGCTTCTTTCTGATTTGCTTACATCAAACCCTAGCGACCGTTGGAGAAGAATCAGGCTGGCTCACAGAAGATGACTTTGATGCTTCCATCAAGACAGCTGCTTGTTCTAAACAACTCTTGTTATCGTCATTCCCATTCTCAACTTCCTCTTTCGTGTATAAATGTATCTTCAACACCACATTGCAGAAATCACTGTTCACAACAAAAAAGAGTTCATTTTTTTTTCAAGTTAGCAGCTAAGAAGTTGTGATTGAGCTTTACAAGATATGATCTAACTTACTGCCATGGATCATCACCAACAACCATCATATCGTTCTCACTGTCGGTGTACAAGATCCTCCATCCTTTCTCGGGATCCCTGAGAAGCCCTTCCATGTTGAACAACCGTTCAAGCTCGGTGAGGAGATCATTGTACCCGTTTAGTCGGGATAAATCAATAGCTCTCCCCACCAGGCTTCCTTGCTTGTGAACCTTTTTGAACACAAGAAATCAATAAAAAGATACATCTAGAAATACAGCTCCAATAAGCCCAAGAGATGATGAAGATAAAGGTTTTACCTTTGTGCAGATCCTTTTGCTCGAGCTTTGCGGGTTAGCTGCAGGTGTCTCTACGGGTAAGGAGAATCCGAAAAGCTTACACTCTGATGAAGCATTCATATCAAAGTCCCCACCTTTCTGTTTTCCCATCATATCAATCTTGAATGGCAAATCAGCTGTCACATTCTTCGGTAGGCCACCTTCATTTTGTGCATCCAACTTTCTACTCTCCCCACCAAAGTTTATTGGGTGAACCGAGGATTTTTCTCCCGCATTGTATGGATTTTGATATGGAATATGAGAGCTCCTAATCCCTTGTGACGCAAGCGGATAGAAACTTGACTTGTTGGCTTGATTATACGCAAAGGGATCAGTGTATCCAAGACTAGGTTTTCCTGAAGTAGCAGCTGGACTGAAACCAGCAATTTGAGGGAATGATCGAAGTGAGCAAATTTCTTGACCTTGTAAGACCCTTGGAAACCTATCCAGGTCCATAACGCCTGAACAAGCTGGGTCCAGGGACGTAGCATCTACAAACTCACCAAAACGATCCTTCACTCTACTAGACAAAAGAACTGGATTTGCATGAGACTGCATCGCAAAATCCAGTATCCGGCGGTTCATAACATCAAACCCTTGTAAAGGTGATGCAGAACCTATATTTTCTTGACCTTGCAAGACCTTAGAGGGTCTAACCGACTCCTCAAAGTCCAAAAAACCACCCCTTTCTGCTGCAACCAATAGCAGTAATCTTAAAAATCTGCAAAAAGCATATCTTCCCAAAGAGAAGAGAGGTGTATTTAGTTTTTACCGGTTATGGGGTTTCCAGGTGGAGTAGTATCCAGTAGACCTGCCCACGGCCTTTTAAGCCTTGGAGATGACTGAATGCTCAAGTGTGGGAGAGAACCAGAGGGATCAATCTCCCATGGGGAAACTCTTTCTTGGTGATCACTCACAAATGACTCATCCCATCGCACCTACCAAACAAATTTGAAAAGTTTAACTACCAGTGTCTAGCAAAATGATAAATCTTCTACAAACGTTATTACACAAACAGATGAGGGAGGACGCACCAACAAACACCTCCATTTTGAGTTGGGCCACCTATACGGGTCCAAGTCACAAACTCCGGTCACTACACCAGCGCATCTGCAAGATAAAAGCAGGTTTAAATTTTCTTCCAAGAAAAGAAGCTGGCACACAAGCCACAACACGAAGAAACGAAGCAAGAAAGCAATAATACCTTCTCTCAGGAGAGTCTTCCATTTCAAATCGCATTCTGAACCTTGTTCCTATGCAAATGGGATTCCTGATGCTTGTGGTATACTTCTCATAAGGAATCACAAACTCTGCGTGCGTCGCTCTGTATATGAACCCATGAATCAACATTATAGTTCCTCCTTTAAATCCTTTTTAAGAAAGTTTAGAATCATTACTAATGGCGATTTCATTGTATTTTACCGTGGACTGTAAAACACATGAAACATGCTTTTTGTAGATACAGCATTAGCCACAAGAGACAGAATGTCGGAACATGAATTCTTCTCAATGATTGAGTCAGGAAGTCCGTTTCTTGGCCGTGCAGATCTTCTGATACCTAACCTCAGCTCTCCGTCTTCGTCTCTAGAAACGCAAATGTTAGAATTGAATATAACACTCTTCGATCAAGAAAACTCAAACCACCACTTCAGCACCTGATAAACTGAAATCTAAAGCCTACCTCAGAAAGAGAACCGCATCACCAGAGACGAGGTTCTTTTGACTGACGAATATACTCCAACCAGTGGTGAGCAGATGCCTCCTTGGTTGACCTAAGAGACAGAGCGAAACATATTGGTTTCATTGACAAAAAAAGAAAAGAAAAAGAAACGAACAATAAATAAACTCAACCGGAGGCCACCTCGATAAATATGCCGAAACTTCCACTCTACTCCATGGAGGTCTTTTGCAATGAGTTCTTGAGATGGTCTCTGTTGTTTGTAGTCCTAACATCCGTGAAAAGTTCACAAATAAGGCCTAGAACAAGAAGGTCAAACTAATCCTCGGGAGCAAAAACGAAGAAAATGAGATGCAGAGAAACCATACAAGAGGAGCAAAACAATCTTCAGCGGCTCTTCTAGGTACAGAGAAGCCTCCATGGGTGCTTGTGTCGGAAGCTGTTAAGGTTTTGCAGAACATATGAGGTGTTCGTTTGACAGATGAGCTTCCATTCCTCTCTTCCTCCCCTCCTAACTCCCTGACCTCTTTCCCCTCCACATTTAGCATCGAAAACTATAGAACACAACAAGTATCATTCAATATATCATCGTCATGAGATTATATCGATGCAAATTCATGAAGACCAAAGATTTCAATGCTTTATTTCTCTATGTTCCTTTCAAATAAGATGATCACAAACAATGTTATTCACAAACTCATCTACCATAGCGTCTAAAACTTTCACCTAGAATCTGGAGTTACACAAGTGACATCAGATTACTCTACTTCGAATGGGATAGGAGATGCTTCCAAACATGAATCAAATTGTCAAAGAACCAACACTTTCAGTAAAAAGAATACCTCTTGAAGTGGAAGCAGAGTGACTTGAGTATAGACCTCATCAGTTTCCTTGTTAGCCTTTTTCCCCCAAAAAAGGAGCCAAATTTGCAAACAATTACCACAATTAGAAAGAAAAAGACAGAACTTGTTCAAGAATAGTAAGGAGTAACACAAAGAGGAATGTTGTTAGGTAATGATTCAGATAGGCTTACAAGCAATTGAACATTAACCACCCTGCAGAAGATTTGGGGATGGAGGTCGAATTTTGGGATTTCAAGAGGAGATGAATATGAAACCAAAGGATCTTGCTCCAAATGACCTTGTGGGAAATACACAACTACATTGCCTTTCTTGGGAAGAGAAGTGAGAGGACCAGCACAAGCATGCCATAGCTCAGAATATATGGAAGATGCAGAAACTGTAGTAGATGATGATGATGATGAACCAGAAGAGCATGAAGAAGATGATGATGGTGAAATTCCAAGCCTGCCCTTCTCAATCCCTGTTCCTACTACTCCTCCATCATCTTTCTCCTCATCCTCCACTTCCGCAATTTCAGTATTCAGGTCAAATTCCATGGAAGCGCTTCTTAAATCAAATTACAACTTGCTTTTTCTTAAATCAAATTACAACAAAACTAGTAAAACCCATCAACGGAAAGTTCGCAAAATTCGTGCTTGAAGTGACATAATCCCTCTCCTTTTTCAGGTAAATTCCACAAGCAAGAACCAAACTTAATATGTTCTGCTGATGGGAAAGATGAGTAATAAGAGGATGAAAACAAGGATTAGAGAGAGAAAGAGAGAGAGGAGAGAGTATCAAATGAGAACAAGGATATGAAAGTATGATTCTTCTTCCTCCATTTGCAGGTACTGAGAAGAGGGAGCACAAGGAACAGACGTAGCTCAATTGCAGATGGGAAAGATATATATTAAAGAGAAAATTAGCAAAAAAAAAAAGTGAAATAAAAGACAATTTGGTGGAGAGAGAGAGAGAGATAAGCGGGGGAGACAAAGCCAAGACAGAACAGAACCCACACCTACACTCTCTTTCGCCTTCTTCTTCCTTTTTTTTTTGTTTCCCAATAAAGAATTATGAGTATTCGCAAAAATTAATAAATAATATATACCTATATTAATATACACACGTTTACACAGACAAAAGTTTACATGTTTTTGCTAATTATTTTCAGTTTTCTTTATAAATAAAAAAAGAAGAAAAGTTTGAGTTTTACAGTATGAATTTTGCGATCAACTAAAGGCCTAATTCACTTAATCGTCTGGAATTTTCTTCTTCAAAATTTGTTGATGAATGTATTAACCAGCTTCTAATTACGCCTTATAGATTATGATATTTTAGTTGATTTCAGCGTTTGTTTTAATGGTAATTATCAAATAAATCAATCTGCTTAACTTCTCAGGAATAAGACCACAAATGCTTTTCCATTCCTTTGCATACATACTCTTACAGAGATAACAGTATCTCTTTAGAATCATTCTCTGTTCTTTCTTTCTTTATGTTGTATATGTATTACTTGTTTTCGTTTTTGTTATTTTGTCTTTTCATTGCGTTGTTAAGAGCCATGCCAACCAACCAGCTATAGACAAAAGAGTAGGCTCCTTTCATTTTTCAATTGTCTAACAAAGCACTCTTTTTCTCTTTTAGTGAGACAAGAAATATGAAAATCAGCATTTTATTATCGATAAACTATAAGTACTGTAATTAAAACCGTATAAAATATACACTAGATAATCACACCAACTCATTCAGTAAGATATACTAATACACTACTATTTGGGAGAAAAAATTAGAATTGAATATAGAAGTTTGTTTAAGTGATGTATTCAACAACAAAATTTGAAAGAAAGGAAAAAAATGGAATATGTTACTGTGCACGGATTAGTTGTTTTGAAAATATTAAATTTCTTAGAGGCATTTAGGAATTAAATTATAGACCTTGATTAGGAAAATAACCATGCATGAAATTATTAATTTAATGTGTTCAATTGGATTTAGCAAAACTACAAAAATATAGTTGATGGTGGCGAATGATTGCGCGCGGAAAACATAACATATTTTATTTACTTGTATGATTTACTATCCGGTTAACATGATTAGAAAATGTAATTTATTGCTTCAGCCTTCAGTAGATTTATCTTTGATGTGCCATGCTTTTTCAACTTACATGCGTATTAAATAAGAAAAAAAGTATCTTAATCATGCAAAATAACTTGATTCTACTAACTGCGGAAAGTAATTTTAGTCACAACATGTAATAAACTAATAATTGACTATTCATTTTTACAGTTTTTGCTACTAAATTACTTACTCTTGCATGAATTTTTTTTTTAATACTAATTTACTATAAATACACACTTTCATAGTTTTTTAAGAGAGAAAAAGGAAAACAAAAAGGGATGATGGGATGGTAGAGGGAGAAGGAATGAGTCTCTTCTGAGTCTCTGAGTCCCAACAACTAACAATACCCCCCTTGATATTTGCTGCCATTTGGGTCCTACCTTTTCTCATTCCTTTTAATTTTATTTTTGGACAACTCCTTCTAAATTTAGCTTAATATTCTCCTTTTTTTCTTTAGTTGTTAATTACTATTCCTATGTTGATTAGAAGTTTAATCTTATTTATTCTAATACTGCATCACAACTCGAAACGTGTAACCTCTTAATCTTGATGATATGATCACCATATTCTTCTGTCTGCTGATCATAACTTTCTAGTCATAATATTATCTTTTAATTAGTAAAAAGAAAGAATGGAACGTATCCTCTTTTATGTTTCTTTCCTTACATAAATAATGTTAACTAATAAAGTTGATATTACAATCTTTCACCAAAAAAAAGGTTGATATTACAATATAGAAAAAAATAACACAGTTTGAAATTTAAAGTTGATTTTACAGTTGCATAAATATTGAAATTTAAAGCTATAAAATGTCTCTTGGAAATATTCTAAATTACGACAAACAGAACTCTGACAAATTTATTTTATCAATTTATAAAATTTGCATTCTTTAGAATTATAATTTCAAACCTATTGTAAAACCATAGTTAACGGACTTCCACAAAAACAATATGTTTGTCAAATTATTTTCATGGTAGACTCCGCCAGTACATATACTAGCCCAATTTTGCTGGTGTTTTTTCTATCCATTTATTACTTTTCACTATTTTAACAACACTTCCGCCCATAATTATAGACACGTACATAACAAATAAATCGAAAATAAACTAATAAAAATAATTGAAATAGAGAGTTTTTTGGTGCCACAATATAGATATTTTTTTATAAAAAATAGGAAGACAAAAGTTGTATGTTTTGGCAGAGAAAAATATAAAAAGGAAAAAGACAGAGGTGGATAATTAGGAGACGTCGTGTCAAAAAAATTGTCGCGAGAAAACGACAAAGCAACGCCAATGACTTTATTAAAGTCACAAGTGTCTGTATCATACGATTAAAGACACTCCTCTCTCTCTCATTTTATAATTTTTTTCTCTTGTAATAAATACAATGACTTTTCCTTTTACATGTTTGTAGTTAATTGCGGTTCCGCAATAACATTAACAAATAGTAAAGATTTTTAAAATCAGTAATGTTTAGTTACACATTTAGTACGTTAGGACCGGTTTGGTCTAGACAAGTAGGATTGTAATTTGGAAATTTGTATGTTTGCAATTGTTTTCGAAGCTATGCGTGATTGCTTGATAGTTGATATATCTCCTTCTGTGCTTTAAATAGAAGGATGAGAAATGAATATTGTATAATATTATTGATTTCGAAGCATAGTACTGTTTGCTATACTTTTTCTCAAGTACAGTATTCTCTAATTCTCAAAATACGATCCAAACAGTTGACCTGTTAGAAAACTAAAGGTATTTGACACAAAAAAAAAAAACTAAAGGTATTGTTAATATTCTTTTTTCTGTTCAAAAGGTATTGTTGATATTCATCTATTCACACTTGGGGGGGGGGAGACATTTTTTATTGATTTAGTTTACCCAATATATTGTACAAGCTAACTATTGATCGTAATTCTGTAATTCACCTATTCTTTTTAAGGTGTTTAACATCAAAACACAAAACCTTTTTTTTTTTGCCAAAAAACATAAAACACAAAACTTAATTTCGAACTTCACTAACCATCACAATTAACATGACGCATCACAGGGTTGACGGAGGTAAAGATCCACTGAACTCAAAAATAGAAGACCATTGGACTCAGAATTTTAAACTAGTAATATATATATACGTGTATATATATTGTTTTTGTTGATTAGTATATATTACTATTTTAGATGACAAAAACGAAACATATATTTGAGTCTCGTCTAACACTTTCTAAGCATGGGATAAGAATAGTAGTACGTTTTGTTTGTTGCTTAGATGATTACTAAATAAAGCACTACTTTGTAGCAGGTTATAAATGTTGATTATGACTCAGTAACGTGGATGCACCATAAGATTAGCTACAATCGTTATAGAATTCATATATCAACTTGTGATAAGAAAAGTGGGTCCATCAAAACAAAGAATTGTAGAGACAAATGGTATCCCATAAGGAGAAAGCAATTTGTCAAATTGGAGCCTACGTTAAAGTTGGGTCCTATTTTTTTGTTTGTTTTTGGTTATATGTATACAACAGATCAAAAATATCTGAGTGAAAGTCCAATCTTAAATAGTGTCAATTCAAACTTAGCAACACCAAACTCTATATCCTCGATTCCTTGTTATAACCCATTTATAAGAATCTAAAATCTCATCATCTGTAGTTATCTTTCCTAGTGGCTAGTATGGATGAATTTATTTAACTAAAAGATTCTGCAAATCAGAAAAATGGTTTGCACAGAGTTGATGTCATCTTATAACTGTTATAATTGGTACGAGTATTGTTTTTATATAATTGCTTTGGATATGGAATTGTGGTATTTGTTGTTTGGATCATCTTGTCTCTCTAATGCCAACATGCATAGTTGCCCTTCTAACACTTTTGATATACGTTGTTTTAAGATCCGCCTTCTTGTAAAGCTTGACCCCGTCAATATGTAATAGTATATAGAAAGAAAATATTTATACAAAACTTATTGAATCTGTCAATTTTTATATTGGTTTGTATTCATTTCTTTCTATCAATCGTAAAATGTATGCTTATTTTGTGGTCTCTCATAAGAATTATCGGAATGTTCTGGGATCGATTCCCATTTATCATGGGCCTTTTGTTCATACTGGGTCAGTCGGTCAGATGTTGGAATGAAGTTCTTTATTGCGCACATTGTTTGGGCTTTTTCACGGACATTGAACAATTATTGCCTATTTTACATTGATCACTTGGACCATTCCACTCGATCTCAATAATGCTTCTTTGGTCAATTCAACACGGTTCATAAATAGGCTTAGAATTTAATTTATATCATTTAATTATTTTACGTGCGAATACCTTCATTTTGAATAAAAACATACTTTTTACTGATTTATACAAAATTCATTTGTAAAAGAGTAACCATAAACGGCAAACACGACGACCAAAAAAAAAAAAACGGCAAACACAGTATATGGCCTATTGGCCTGTGAAAGATAGATAGTCTCTGGATGAGCCTCATAGAGATGCATCGTTATTGTTTCCTTTTGGCTAAATTTTCGATAAAGTCCGGAAGCTCTCGTAGACAATATATCATGGTCGGTATCAGCACATAATGGCCCCGTGACCCTATTATAGTTCATGTTCATAAGTTGTATAATTAGACATATATACTCATGAAATACATTTTCTCACGTCTGCAAACTTCCTTTTTAGTTCCCAAAGTATGTCCTAATATGAATTATATGCGTAAGAGGATGCAACTGATCACACAGAACTCGCAAAATATTTGTGACTCGAATATACAATATAAACGATCAAATAAGAGCTAAAGAGTTAATCAATGTTTGTGTAATACGTAATAAAATGACAACAAAGCTCATATTGCTTGCTTATTTTAACTTTGTAAAATACATCCATTTTAGTAGTCACGGACAAGATTATTTAAAAATTAATATCAAGGTATTCATAAAATGATTTTTATCGTATGTGAATTTTTTTGTTGTTGTATTATCTCTTTTTTTTTGTTAAATGTTTGACTCTTCCAAATTTAGGGTTGCATTTGGTTAAGAAAAAATAAGCACAAACATTTCAGGTTTTTATTCAACAATAACTAGTTGCAAAATGTAACCAATACAGTATATGCATCAACTCTCTCAGTTCAGTCTTGCTTTCAAGCAGACCCTTTCCTTAGGCTCATCAAACCGGCCAGTACAAATTTCTATACTTAATTGATGACATAAATTCGAGCTGTCGAGAGGGCAAATGAACTACTTCTTAGGTGTACAACTTTATAATAATGTGCTTCAAATATATATCACTCTTATTCCAGCAAAAAATGTTGGACTAATTTTAATAAAGCATGTGGGCTTTATAAAATTTTGTATGTGTGAAAACGAAATAGGCTTGGGCTCATAAAGAGAAAGCCTTTTAGAAGGCAACATGTAAATGAGGAGATGGGGAATTGTCCCACATCGGGTAAAGAAGGAGAAATCTTCTTGTTTATATAGGGGAGAAGACTCTTGGGAATCTAAAAGCTGTTGGAAGGAGAGATGGTTCCCCCGCGCGCTCGCTCGGCTCGGCGTGGCGCGTGGTAGAGGGCCTCCGGTCCATTAACTATATTTTTGGGCCAGACTCAGATAAATGTTTGGGTCAAAACAAACATTTATTTTTGGAGAAATCTGTTCAAATATTTCCGTTAAAGAATATTCGTTCCAGATTTTTCGCCCACGATCACCATTTACTCCAGCCAATTATTCTGAGCGAGTCTCACGGAATAATTGATTTCGTTTGACTTCAAAATCAAAACAAGCTCTTCTCTTGGCTATATAAGAAAGCTTTCCCTTTCCTTATTTCTCACCAAGTTTAATACACATAAATTTCCAACAGTTTCTCTTTCGTTAAGTAAGTTCCGAGAGTATAGCATAGTATTTTTCTAAGTTCATAGATTCCGTTTTCGAGTGTTGCGAAACGGTCTCATGCGCGTTGTATCCTGGGACTCAAGAATCGTACAGAACCGTCACACTAACGGGCGATTCATTTGAGTTAAGGAAAGAGAGAAATCTCGCCTCAGCGTTTCTTCGGGTTTCTTAAAACGTTTTTCAATCCTCTTGTTCCTCCTTTCTTTCCGTTTCATATCGTTTCCTCTGCAACTGTTTATCTCACTTTAGTTTATATTTTAATCGCTTATTATTGCTTATTACCGTTTATATAATCAGTTCAATCGCAATTTTTTGTCTGTCTATTTTTGTGGTTCTACAGAAAATATGTACAGAATAATGACAAATTTCTAGATTATAAGCGTCAAGTGATATGTAGACCATAGAAAGTTTGTCCGGAGTTTGCAATTTTTTATCCCTGAAAAATTTGAGTTAGCAACATCAAGGTTGATGTCCATGCTACAAGCAAGTATACATTTTCTATTTTTAATATACAATTTTAAAATTAGCATAAAAGACGTCTACAAGAGGGAACTTTGAACTGTACTCGACTACTAGAATAAGTTAGCTAACAACCATGTCGACTTGTTGAGGTATCAATCTTAATAATAAAAACAAGTGTTATATAATTAGTATAACAATTATAACTTATTAGATGTCATTGTAAGATGTTGAAGTAAACTTTGACTTACTCTCCTTCAGAACGAGGCTGAAATTTACAAAAATCATAAAGTAGAAATCTAACGTATCTCTATCTCTTGACCCAATCGGGTTATTCTACGGAATAATATTTTTATAAATTCTTTTTTATGAAGACAAACATATAATAATCTGAAAATCAAGAAATTTCTCTTGATGTGTGTGTTTGTGTATGCATTTCATCTTTCTCTCTTCTCTCTCTGAACTTTACATAATACTATAAATTAGAAATCTAACGTATCGTTATCGTGACCCAGTCGGATTATTCCACGGAATCCACGCGATTAATTCTCTATTTTTTATAAACTTTTTTTTTCTGACAGCCATTTCAGACAAAACGATCAAGAAATTTCTCTTGATGTGTGTGTGTGCATTTCATCTTTCTCTTTCTCTAATAAAAACCTATTAATATAATAAAGTTAGTTTTTCTTTATTCTTGTGCATCCACATCATCAACACATGACATCATCTAATTAGTTTTTACTTGCATAAGCATAACTATTATGATTACTGATTAATTAACATATAAAGATTACAAATGCATAGTTATTACTAATTCTTAATTAGAGCATACAAATTTAGAAATTTATAAAGCCATACATCTTAAAAAGACACTCAACATAAATAAATAGCGAAATGGGAGTAATATTAATTGGAATATACTAATTATAATTGCTGATTAATACAAATACAAGAGTATAAATGTATACTTATTTTTAGTTTGACAATAGATTTATAAAATTTCAAATCTGTATATATTTAAATAGTAGCAACTATTTAAAATAAATTAGCATAATGAGATTGTGCAAATTAATTCTAAACTATGTACTATTGAATACTAAAATAATTAAGCTGCTGATGTTGATCTATATTTTTTCTTACTACTTGATTAATATTCAGTTTATTCATCTTAAACTAAAAAAAAGACTGTGACAATTTACAAGCTGGTTTGTTAGCTTCAGCATGCCCGGTTTTTTTATAAAGCACTTCTGCTCCGGAATAGCTTGATATTCTAGCGGTCGTTCTTGAGCTAATTTTAAGTGAAAAAAAAATACTTTCACAGCTTAATTATATCGTAGTACTGTAGTAGTCAGAGAACTAGAAAACAAAAAGTTGTCTTATTTTTTTCTCACTAAAAAAGAGAACTTTTTTTGTTTGGATGTATCTCTAGAAAATTGGAATGAGCTATACCTCTATTCCCAAGAGCCTCTCTGAGATGGAGACGAGGTTCAGAGTTTTCAAATGTACGATGCAATGTATGCCCACCGCATCCATGAGTCATGACGAATCCTATAACTTTAAACTCAACAAGGTCACCATTGTGATTCCACAAAAGTAAATTATTACGTTGACTATAACGTTAAGCATTAAAAAATGGACCTAATTAAGCGCGGACCAGAACGGTTCATGTATTACTTACAAGTTACAACATAAAAATTATGTTACATTTGAAATTGATAAGAAATATTCGCCATGCACACAGCACATATATTAACTTCGTCAATATATATATATATATATATATATATATATATTAACAATGTATGTATCGTGACAATATGTCATTCCCTTATTCTAATCACAAGTTGCACTAGTTATTTGTTAGGCATCAGTAAAATATACGTTAATACCAAATGTTGATAGCTACACTGGAAATTTCATGGGTACTGCAAGAGAATACAATATCGAGTTCATTGGTAAAAATATTAAAGGATAGTCCTGGTCTAGGAGATATGTATGAATTTTCTCACAGATTTTCCTGCTTATAAAAGACATCTAAACATTAAATTCAATTCGATCTGTTTTGATTTGATTCAAATGTTTTGGATATTCGTAAATCTACAACACAAAACAAACAATAAAAAATTAGATTTATTAAAAAAATAACAAATTTAAGAAGTTTATTTGAATTTGGTAAGTGGAAGGTAGTTTTACATTTCATTATATAATATCGCAAGTTGCGATATTTTATTCATATAATATGATCATCTTCCTCTCTGACAATTGTTTCTCAATGTTATAAGACCCCTCTTCCTGCTCTAAATCTAGGACAGAAAAATCGTAAAGGGTTTTATATAGCTCATCCATATCAACAGTAAGCTCCTCTTTCCTTAGTATTATGTCTTTGATATTTTTTTTTAATCGATAACCATACATGACGAGAACGAAGATGATAACTACAACCAATTTTGATATCGAACGGGACGAATATGTTATATATGATAACCGACTCTTCATTTTCTCTTTACTTTTTACATAAGCTATGGTTTTTTTTAATACATATGCTATTGTTGGATTGTACTAGATCTCTAACAAAACTTGCTGCAGATAAAAAGAAGAAGGTCTTTACTTATCAAAGATGGATCATCCAGCTTGCATCTACAGAGTACCAGGCCAAATGCGTAATGTGAAACCCGACGCCTATACACCTCGGATGGTACTCATCGGCCCGCTTCATCGTCCTGTCAAACTGAAACCAGGGTACGTGAGACACATAAAACATACGCACACGAATATATATGTACATACTATTTTGTTAATATTTTCTTGAAATATAAAATAAGAAAGAGAATACTTAAAAGGAAAAAAAAACATTCATGGGCGGATGTATATGTACCAAAGGGGGTCACCTTGCTCCCCATGAAATTTCCAGGTTTCTTGTATTTTATTAAAGCTTCCGTTATTTCTCTCCTTTTAAAATCATTTTCTGCCCCCAGTAAACCAGTAAACCAAGTAGTCAACAACCTAATCACTTTCCATCTTTTTCTAAACTCAAATTAATTGACAGTTTATCCTCTTCTTCTGCCAACTAGTATCAATTTATATATATATATATATATATATATATATATATAATCTTTTTAAACGCAGAAGCCTTTTTTTGAACTTCTCGTTTTCTTATATTTATGCATATTTAAATATTAGTTCTAAGTTTCAGTAAGTAAATTGGGATATCAATCAATAATGAAAGTGTAGTATCTTTTTATGAAATGGAGAAATTTTTTGTTTTTATAGAATTTTTTCTTAAAACTATTTTGGTCAAAATATAAAAAAATGTCTGTGCAGAATGTGTATACTGGATTTTAATATGCTAGTTTTTTCTATATATTAAAAGTACTATATTCTATTTTATGCGTCCTCACGGAATTTTTTTTTAAATTTAATTTTATAATATATTTTGTATTTTTATAGATATAATATTTTCTAATAAATGATATAATTTATTTTTGTGTTTTAGATAAAATTTACTTTTTAAAATTTATTTTTTTTAATAAATTTGACTACGATTATAAAGCATAATTTTAACCCGTTCATTCGATTAATCCGAAAAAAACTATGAATATAAGAACATAATTTTACCCTATATATTCATATTTACCATAGAATATATATTTTTTAATTTTAAATTTTTAAAATTTTAAAATAATTGATTATGAAAAATATATAATAATATATCAATTATTATCTTTATTATCATGAGAATATTATTTAAATTTGGATATTTAAAAAGAAAATAAGTTAATATCTTATTTATTATTTTATAATTTTGATAATTAATCTTAATTATATTTAAGAAATCTAAACTAATTGAATTTAAATTTAAAAATTATCGAATTTTTTTTTTAAAAATAAAATATATTATTTTATTGATTTTTGGAAATAAATAAAACAGATAAATGAAATTAATTTTTTTTGTTTGGCAACAGAAATAATAAATATCCATAAGTGGAATAGTAGAAAACTAAAAAAAACTGTTTTGGACAGAAAACGTACTTCTGTTTTGATAAAGAAAATTATTGTTTTATGTATCTGCGACTACATAAGACCATAATCAACGCTGAATACTCATATGGGTATTTAAACAATTTTTTATTATTAAAATGAGTCTCATACGCTGGAAACCGTCTTTTATAGTCCTCAATTAAGAGACATTTTTTAGTTATTATAGTAGGTTCCACATACTTTATTTTATTTTTAATAATAAAAAATACTAAGAGACTCTATTAAAAATCTGCAATAATTATGCTCTAAGGGCTACTGTTTATTCGATTCATTGTTTAAGTTAGCCATCAAAGATCTTAAACTTTTGCATGAAATGAGAACACAAGAAAAATCCAATAAAACTTTGATGAGAAAAAAATTTCGATTTAAACTAGATAGGCAAATGAATCAAATATTGATAAACTAGATCTAAAAACATAAAATCATCAACCAAGTGGTAGCAGTAAAGTAGTTTCATTCTATGGGAGAGTCGCCATGTTAGTCTAGGGAATCGACTCCCTCCCAAAGCAAAATTACAACATTTATTCTATTTGGCCATCAGAGCTTTTACATAGTTTTTCTAAACCTTAGGATTAGTCGGTGTTTAGGGGATGAAAATCCTCTGATTCAGCCGAATCATCTGAATTATTAAAAATAAAACATAAAATCATCGTCACTCGATTAATTATTGTTATTAATTTTAAACGAAACAATAGTATTCCACATCTCCTTCTTAACTTTAATTTGTTGAGTGACTAAATGGAATTGTCATTTGTATATTAATCCAAAGTTTTAATGAGGTGATGGATGTTTGTCAGGCATAAAAAAAATGAATATACGAAGATGGATGAGAAAAAGGTGAAGTACTTAGAATCATTCACCGAAAGAGTCGGGGAAGATATTGTTAAGGAAATAGAGGAAACGATACGCAAGGAAGAAGCAAATATTCGGGCAAGCTACGCGGAGCCGCTCGAATGGATATCACCTGAAGATTTGGTGGACCTTGTTCTTAAGGATTCAATATTCATCATGGAGTTCAGTATCAAACTTCAAGAGTCTCGTGGAAGTTCAGGTGACCCGATCGTGGACAACGAGATTCACACTGCAAATGTGATTGGAGATCTCATCATGCTCGAGAACCAACTTCCCTATTTCATTTTCGATAAATCGTTTGGTCCCTATTTGATGGAATTTCTTGGATATGAGACGCCAGGCCAACTCTTCCTGGAATTATTTTCCCTGCACACAAAGATCAAAACAAATACAAACTTCAATCATTTCACAGACATGTTCCGGTGTGTTTATGAGGAATCGCTTGACCAATCTCCAAAGCTAATGATTGGACCAGCTATTGAGGAGATGGAGAGCGCACAAAACCTATCCCGTGTAGGAGTAGATTTCAAGGTAAACTGATGCAGTGCATGCATATTCTACGTACCTTTTCTTGATAATCAACCTTCGTTCAAAATCGTAGTTTGTTTCTTTTGGAGTTTGATGAGAGTTACGATTGGGAGATATACAATTATACAGAAAATGATTTAACCTAACTTATCTATCTAATATAGAAGCATATTAAGATTTTTTTTTTTTTAAAAAGATAATACTCTTAAGTAGTGCTTTGTTATTTTTTCACCATTGTGTTTAGATATCTAAAAACGGACATTTTCTTGTTTTTTTTTTTCAGGCCTTCCATCTCTTGAACTCCACAAAGCTGGACGGAATAAATCGCCTGTTTTTCCGGAATCAAGAGCCGTTAGACTCGATCTCCATCAGAAAGGAGGAGGCTGATAATTATTCTCTGCACATGGAGTTTAACAAAGGTTGCTTAGTGATGTCAAGTTTCCGTACGGACGATACATCTGATAAAGTTTTAAGAAATGTCATTGCATATGAGCAGTGCCATGCTAATGTAGAAAAATTTACTTCTAACTACATACATTTCTTAAATTTCCTAATTACTAAGGATAAAGACGTCGAGTTACTCAAAAAGGAAGGTACAACAAAAAAAACATAACAATAATTGCTTTATTTGATTTTATTGAATTGATGATATTGGATATATGAATATTGTATTGTTGAAACATATATATAGGGGTGCTAACGAACGGTGGGGGTAGGCCGAGATTGACGGTGGACATGGTGAACAAGTTAAAGATTGGCCTGATTGAATCGAAGACCTCACAATATCACAGCATAGCAGTGAATCTCAGAGCTCACTATACATCTCGCAGAAAAAGGTGTTGGGCCACTCTCAACAAAGTCTACTTCAAAGATTTGTGGACCGGAACTGCTACTATGGCCGCTATTCTTCTCTTGTTTTTTACTCTTGTCGGGTCCGCCGCTTCTGTTATCCAAGCTTACACAAGCTTCAATTAGTAACTTTATACAATACGCTGAAATATTATATCGTCTACAACTTGTTTCCTGGTCTTACTTTTCGATTATTCATCTACTTTTAGCCTTGGTGATTGATTGTTATTCTCTCTGTAAAAGACGATCGTGTTTTGACACGAAATAAGTCTCTGGAATTTCTACATTGTTCCTCTCTTGGCCAAAAGCATCACATATTTATACACTCGTAGTACTAGTCGATGTGAAAAAAGAATAATGGACAAAAAAATCGATGCAAACAGAATGTAGCTAGTTTGGATTTATTTTACACAATGTTAGATTAACATAATTTAATTCCTTCACAATCTTATCATGATATCTCTAAATTTGTAGTTAGTTATGATCCGAATTTCCAAAAGTAACATGTTTTATTCAACGTTTAGCGATTTAGATCGCCAACAAAGGAAAACCAAAAAGAGGAAGCAGAATACAAGAAAAAGTCAAAAAAAAAAAAACAAAAAAAAACCAAGCAACCATGCACCGATTAAACATACGGAGGAGAAAAAGATCCAGATCCGGATCTATGCTTTGGATCCGGATTTGTGGAGGTAGAGTTTTCCGAAGACGTGAAGAGCCGTAACAAAGCCGATGAAACAGAGGCTCATAATGAGGACGACGGTCGGTGAGATCTTCAGCCCTGGAGCTTCATCGGTGTAGAATCTCAGCATGTTGCTCGATCCTGATCCAGCCGCCGATCCGCCTCCTGACGATAATCCTCCGCCACCGCCGAGTCTACGGCGACGCATGCCGGCCGTAGCGGCGGCGGATCCACGGGGAGCGGCCAGACCGGGCCGAGCGGTTGATGAGGCGGTGGAGGTTGATTGTTGGGACTGGGAAGAGCCTCTCGCCATTGTTGTATTTTACGGTAAAATTGGGAAAGGAACAAAAATGGAAAGGGAGAAAAGTAAAATGGGAGAGTGGTGAAGGAAAGGCGAAATGGTAAATAAAGTCAAATCTGGGGGTACTTAAGAATATAGAGAATGTTGATGATTAGGAAGAGACGTGGAGTCGTAGTAGAAACTTAAGATAATCCAACGACTTTTGTTTTTGGGCTTTAATGTTGAATGTTTTACGATAAATATTTAAATAGTAGTTACTATTTAAGGAAATTTCACAATAAAAATACACAATACTTCGTTATGTACTAAAATTGTGGGAGGTTCAGAAAAATTCCGCGGATCTAAATCGAATTGCTGATTTGAGTCGATGAGAAAATGAATTCTTTCTGGTTTATAAAATTAGAGATTTTGGTCTGGTTCTGAAATCGTTAGTTTTACTGTATCCAAGCCCGGTTTCATATTGGGCCCTATGCTTTTCTAATTTTGTTGGCATATAAGCAGATTCATTAAAAGAAAAAGAAGTTAAAATCTTTAGAAAAAGGGACATAAAACACCAAGAAATTTTGTAAACTGAATACAACACTAAGAGAGCACTATATATCTAGGAAAAAGCTCATCTCCTAAAACATTTTCCCAAAAACTTACAAACTAAAGCTGAAGTATTATCTCATGGACCTATGATATGTCATAAATAACGGATCAAATTTCATTAAAATCATATATCTAGCAATTACAAATAATTTACTGAAATTTCTGGCGAAACAAGATACCAGATGATTAAGATTTGGCTTGAAATCCCACGGCTATAAAACACTTTTTTGATAATAAGTGTCATGATGTGTGATTTGTAAACACTTTGGTATCATAAGTCTCATGATGCCCAATCGGGACAGGCTCTCTCACATGCCTCCTCTGCCTCTATATCAATGTGTATGTATCTTTGATTATTAAAGGTCAATTATGTACTTATGCCTTAATTATGTAATAAATATTTGCTTACCCCATCATTTGAGTGTTGGCTGTAAAGACAATCCCCTTTCTCCCACCGTCCTTTCTTCCTTTTCTATTTTCGTTTCTAAACCTTTCTTTTTATATCCTTTATATGTTGATGTCATCTCCAAATTATCGTGTTTGTTTATTTGTCTTTCTTTACTTATATTATTGCAAATTTTACTCCTTTTCCATTCTACCTCCGCAAGCGCATAAGGGCTTTGACTTAGGACTGGAACAGAGCCGGATATCCGGACTTTTCAAGGTATCCGAATCCAGTTTCGGATTCGCCGGATAATCAATTTTACTATCTGGATCCGGATCCGAAAACTCCGGATATCCGTTTGAGCCGAATATTTACGGATATCTGGTTTCGTTGATTTAAAAGAAAATCTTCAATTTTTAAAAATTATAATGAGATAACATATATAATTAAAATGTATAATCATAGCAAAAATTACAAATACCAAAAATTAAAAAACATTCAAATAGCACAAAGTTTAAAAGTTTACATAGCACAAGAGAAAATAGTAATATAGAAGTTAATTTATCTTCATATCCATGTATTATCTATTTTCATGTATTTCTCTCATAATCTAAAATAGAAAATTATTATGCAATATAAATTTCAATCATATGTAAATGAGTTAAACCAAAAACAATTTTCGCACATAACTAAAACAAAAAATTGAATGCATATCCAAAGATTTCTAAACTGGTTCTTACCTCATCCAAACTTCACACTCAATATGATCATTAATCATGGCTGTATATTCAATGTGCTCACTTCTGTAAATGATAATAATCATTAGCACTTAAAACAGTAAAAACAATATCATAAGCTAAAATATTATCAAAATAAATAAATACTTAATAAACGGATAACGGATATCCGATTTCAAAATTTTATATTATCCAGATCCGTATCTGAAATAACCGAATACTTAATTTTACTATTCAGATCCGAATCCGAACTACATGAATATTCAGTTTTTATGGATCGGATAGGAGCGGATACCGGATCAGATACCAGATACCGGATAATAATTCCAACCCTACTTTGAGTACATGATTCTTGTGGCAGAGTCTACTGTCGATTCAAAGAGAAATAGGGAAAGAATTATCTTCTATCATTTAAGACAACAAACATTTCAGGAAGCGCGACTAAAGCAATGAACAGTGTGGAAGAATTAATGATTCTGAAATATGAAAAATAAATTTTAATTGATTTGGAATAATGAATAATAACTAGTTTCATTAAGCATACATATACATGCAATTAATGGTGTCCTCTCCTAATCTATGAAGTGGGATCTAAATAAAATTGTTCTTTTTAAAGTATGGATGTGATGTCACTTGTCTCACTCCTAAATGATTTAGCCAAACTTTTGATTACTGTTATCAAATTAAAAGGTAACATTTTCATCATGATCATATATATATATATATATATATATCAATATATTATGTACCTTTTTCTCTGTGATCCATCTAAGATATTCACACAAAGCCGGTTTCATCAGTAGCTTGTGATGTATTTAATTAAATTAAATTGTTTTAAGCAAATAATTCATGTATCTACCAAAAAATCATGTTCCTTTTCCCTGTGATCCGTCAACTATTCACACAGCGTCGGTTTATATTCACATATTGTTTCAATACTGAAATTTGGGGTCTTAATTTTTAGTCAACTTACATATATAGAGAGAAAATAGTACAAAAGTTTGAAGTTGTTCGGCATATGCTACAATCATACAATGTTAGCATTCATTCTTGTTTATTTACCAATAGTCATATTTATTAATGCCAAAATCAGAAGAAAAAAAATCAGAGAAAACAGAGGCATATGACTAAATAGTAATAGAAAAATTAGGAGTGAGAAAAAAATTTGTAATCGTATATTAAATTTCTTAAAATCGTATGAAAAAGTACATTAACATGAGAATTTTAGTTAATATGAAGATCTTAAATTCAAAAGTAAAATTGTCAAATGAAATTGAATGAAGATTAATGTTACACTAGATTGAGAATGGTCCAGTTTGAGCCTATCGCTGACCGACTTGTAAGAGGACAGTTGTGTGTAAAGGGAGAGAGATTCCCTCTAGTCAGCTTTCTTTTTGGTGTTATTCTACAAGACTGACTCTTCACAAGTGATCAAAACTTCACCCATCACAATTTCTACAACATACAAAAATCGATTAAAACTATATAAAAATTTAGAGAAATTTTTTAGAATAACCCTAAAATTAATTTTTGCTCCACTAGTATACCAAAATTAAAATTCTGAAAATAGCACAAATAACTATGTGGTAGTAGTTGTTTATCATAAATAAATAAAAATAAAATTAAAACATTAGGTTTGAGTTCCCTATTTTATATTTATGGTTTAATTTAACTCCATTAGAAAACAATTTAAATTATTTTTGATATTGAATTTGTGCTATTAATTAATTATTAGAAATTTAAGCTAGTAATACTAAGTTTAGAATAAAAGCTTTAAAAAATTTAGACAATTGTCCTACTTTAACATAATCTGCTAAAAAAAAAGTTCAGAAAAAATATCCTACTTTTTATACCCATAAAAATATCTTGCTTTACTTCCTATAAGTCACAATGTTTTACTGTAATTAGATCAATCACTTTCGTTCTTACTTTTTTGCTTCTTTTATTTCTCTCATTTTCTGTCTTCTTGCTCTCAGATTCTTGCTTGTTTTAGTATAGAACTTCAAGACAAACTAAAGAGTTTTCTTTTGTCTTCTTACTCTGAATTAAGACATGATGATTCCACATAATCATGACCGTCTCTCATTCTCTAGTTTTGTCCATGAACAAGAACACATAACCTCAATTCCGAACCCTAACTCTAAGCCTGTCTCCACTAACGCATCTAAGAGAAAGAGAAACCACCCAGGAAATCCAGGCACGTATATGTAATTTTTTTTTCTCGATGGGTTCAAATTTTTTGAATTCTTATGATGTGTTTTGATCGAGATCAACACTTATTTGATCAAGTCTAAATATTTTGTCTTTTCTTGTTTCCTTTTGATTATTTTTTATTCTTCCTGGTTTTAATTTTGTTTTTATCAACAACAACAACAAAAAAGCAGATCCAGATGCAGAAGTGGTCGCTCTATCTCCAAAATCCCTCATGGCGACAAATCGGTTCTTCTGTGAAATATGCAGCAAAGGGTTTCAGAGAGAACAGAATCTTCAGCTTCACAAAAGAGGCCACAACCTCCCATGGAAGCTGAAGCAAAGAACCAACAAGGAGCAAGTGAAGAAGAAAGTGTACATTTGCCCTGAGAAGAGCTGCGTCCACCATGATCCAGCTCGAGCCTTAGGAGACCTAACCGGAATCAAGAAGCACTTTAGCAGGAAACATGGCGAGAAAAAGTTGAAATGCGACAAGTGTTCCAAGAAGTATGCTGTGATATCCGATTTGAAAGCTCATAGCAAGATTTGTGGTAACAGAGAGTATAGATGTGATTGTGGTACACTCTTCTCCAGGTCATTACTCATTACTATCTCTACGTCTTGGTCTGAAGCCTTGACACGTTAAGTTTTTTGTTGGTTTTTTGGTCCTTTACACGTTAAGTTATTGTTTTAACTTTTTATTTTCGAAAAATAAACTTTTCCATTAGTTTTCTATCAATATTTTTTCTAATTTATAAACGTACAAAGCAAACGGAAATATTCTTTAATTTTGAATTTGAAACTAACCGGATCCTATATCCAGACATCTAACAAGGGTGCATGTATGCAAAAAGCATGAGATTGCCTTTGTACTATAGCACCATATAGATGTATGTGTATATATACAATTTAGACTATGCTTGGTTTATTATTTTATTTTTTTTTGTCTTTTCAGCAATTCATAAACGTATATGTTTATATTTCTGTCCGGATTATGACACGAAAATATTAATAGTACGAATTATTATACTCTTAACCTACGTTGTAGGTTATTGGGTGTATGTTATGTCTAGTACGTTGTCTTTGGCTCGTAGCTTGTCGTTTGGATACCACTAATACTACCTTTTATTATTTCTTGGCTTCTTTTTGTTTTGGTCCAGTTTGTAGTTTTATTGAGACACCACTATCGAGGTGAAAAAGGTTTATATATGCATGATTAGAACATCATGTGGTCATGTCTCAATAACCTAAAGTCTTCCGTTTCCACCTTATTAGATACATCGATTCTATACTTGCATTAGATAAAGTGGTACATATATATATATATACACAATTTTTATATCCTAAGCTTGCTTTTAATAAAGATTTACCTATATATCGTACAAGAAGACCCATGGAATTATAAAAAGAGAAAGGACCTACAGTATACATTTCCATATATATTGAGAAAGATTATGTGATGAATGATTTGATTGATTGTTTCAGGAAGGATAGTTTCATCACACATAGAGCCTTCTGTGATTCGTTAGCTGAAGAAAGTGCTAAATTTGTCTCATCAGTCCCATCACCTTTAGCTGCCAATTCGACCATCTCCATAGCGGCTACTACCAACAATCCAGTTCTTATTCAATCACATTTGGATCAGTCCCTCACACGTACGGCCGGTTTTAACGTCAACCCCAATCAAACCACCTTTTTGGGACACAACTTCACCACTTCTGACCAAATCCCCCTACAAGCCAATGCTTTCGCGTTACCATCGCCACAATCACCTCGTGGTACATCTGATTCCGTTCACAATCTCTGGAAGTTAAAAGGAGACGGTTCACAGAGCTGGCTACTCGATGAATACAACAATAAAAACATTCTTCATGAGAGAATATCCAAGAATCAAGAAGATGAGATCAAGAAGGGAATTATCTACAGTGGCTCGAGCCCAACCGGTCCAAACATAGCATCTTTGTTCTTGAACAACCAAGAAGGGCATGTGTCTTCCTCGTCGGCAACCACATTGCTTCAAAAGGCGGCTCAAATGGGGTCATCATCGAGCTCCAACGCTAACCCCATGTTTGGGCTAATGACTTCCTCCATCTTCAGCAATGACATGCCAAACTTTAGTTGTTTCAAGCCGAAGAATAAAGAAGAAGAGCTGACCAGAGACTTCCTTGGTGTGGGAAGTCGTCGTGGTGACCAACAACGTCTTCATCATCATCATCATTTGTCATCAAGCGTGCCATTGACGGTGAACCATGATATCCTCAAGCTGGCTACGACCACTGTGGGAGGGGAATCGACCGTGGACATTGCTTCAGATTCTGAAAATACTCGTTTTTGTTGATGTAAAGGTAATAATGTAATAGTTCTATTTAGGGAAACTTTTAAAGATTTCAGGATTTCTTTAGGAAAACTATTCATTAAAAAAAAATCTGAAGTGATAAGTATTAAAAAGTTTACAATATATATGTATGTAGAAGTGTATTGTTTAGAAAACTGCAAATTCCTTTATTTGCATCTTGGCTCATTGCAGACAACGAAAGAAACATTCCAATTATCTAACCTATTAAGATCACAAGTGTTAGAATTTGTCTCTCTTTAAAACTTCAGGAAAGTTGTGGACAATATATAAAAGTGTGATAATTTTCCACTCTTGAACTAAGAACCAGATTCCAATTTTTTTTTATTTTATCAAGTCCTATGTCCAATCATATATAAATATCCAATGTTACAAACTTCACACGTTAGATATCCACTCATGAATGTAAGAGAGACGTATTAGAATTTATCCCATATCAAAAGTTTGAGAAATTATAAATAATATATAAAAGTGTGATAATTCTTTACTTTTGAATTAGTTTTAAAAGGTGTTAGATCCATACTAAATAAGCGAAACACAAAACGCGTACAGCACGAGACAAGATTTGTTGTCAGGAGAGTTTCTCACTCGGCTCGGTTTAGTTGACTGGGAAATCTCGGTTGACGAAGATTAGTTCGACCCCACGTGTCACAACAGCGCATAGCAGAATGTTCGTTACCGTTAAATAACCCTCTGGCTATGTTTCATGCATGCATGCACGCATTTATTCGTTCATGGATGGATTCCAATTTCTAATGATTCAAATTTGATTTTACCACTATCAGGTTATTTAAGTACTTTAAAAAATAGTGTAGGGCATAATTTATTTTCAAATTGAAGAGACTTCTATGATAAAATAACTATTTAAATAAAAAAATCCCTGAAAACCTCAGTTTTTATAAATTATAACGGGTTGCGTTTCTAATACATCTTCGTCTTACAACTTTTGACATAAATGAGTTGCCTCTATTACTAAGATTCGTATTTTTTATATATACATATCATCACTAGTGCATTTTCAATTCTATTTACTCCATACTATGTTTAAGATAACGCACATTTTTTCAGGTTTTTTTTTTTGATTAAGAACATTTTTCAAGTATTGAATCAGGATATATATATATATATATATATATATATGTTCAAGTAATACAATTCCAAGATTTTTGTACAATTTTAGTGGTCAACATTAATTTGCAAGCTTTAATTCATTTGATCTAATCCTATTGATTCACCTTAATTTTCGACACCAATTCACCTTATTAAGCTTAATTGGTTCATATTTGTGTCCAGATTTAGCTATTGCCTGAAGAAAATTATTTAATAAAAACATTAAAGCTTTTTACCACAAAAGAAACTCTAAATACTACCCTTTGACACTTTTAGATTCATATTACTCCAAAAAACATTTTTTGATCCAGAAGATGAATCATCTCATAATTTTTGTATTATCAATTGCTATGTGTTTTGGTTTAAACGAAGGTATGATGTGTAGTACTGGTAATTCTCAACACCCACGATGTAGAGACGTGTGCCTCCTAAACACTTTAGAAATTCGAAACGAACTCGGTCCTGATAACATTCTCATGGTCAAATGCACATCCAACAGAAACGAAGTTAAGGAGCTCTATGATGTGAAATTTAATGAGAGCTACAAAATTTTTGTTAAGGAGGGAGGAGGAAACAGAATCGTATGGCGTTGTCACTTGAGGCAAGGTCAGAAAATGGAGTATTTTCAAGATATATGGAGAGCGTATAGAGGAGCTTCTCAGAGTCGATGTGGTCAAATTCGCACATGGATTGCCAAACCTGAGGGAATTTACTTAGTGAGAAATAATGAACCGAAAGGACTCAAACATCCTTGGAACAGATAATGTTTTTTTTCTTCTTTATCTTAAATTTAATTACTTATGAAGCTGAATTTTTCATTTTATTTTTTATTTAATTCTGAGCTGAGTCGTTATTATAATTTGGGGTTATATACTTATATTATACAAAAGAAAAGTATACTAAAATATGAGTATATTTTTATATCTATGTATAATTGTATCGATCGATCTTCTAAGGTACATCACATGATTATTATTTTTAATACACAGATCTCTTCAAGAGACTTATCTACACTCCTATGTTTTCTTTAACCTTCTTCATCTTCACCCATTAGTTTCTGTAGCAAACAAAAAACAAAGTGCTACATATGTTAAAAGACGATGTAGCAAGTTCAGGAGATGAAATAGAATAACATTTTCAATTTTCGGTCCAATTAACTCACATATTTTAGTCCATTATGATATAACAATACATTTGGTCCATCAACTTAATTTGGTTTACGCTATGAATTAATTTTGTCCACTAACTCAAATTTCGTCCATAACATTATGATAGAGCAGTTTGGTCCATCAATTTAATTTGGTTTACGCTATGAATTAAGTTTGTTCACTAACTAAAATTTCGTCCATAACCTTGTTTTGGTCTAAGTCCTATCACTTATCGACACAATGATGCGTTGATGACATAACATTGTTACTACTTTTTCATTGATACCAAATGGCATGAATTTTTACGGGTTAGGGCGTCGTCATTTTTTTTTTTTCAATGAGCCATTCGCGGTAAGATTCCCTTTAAGCAATATTAGGATACCGTATTTGTATGGAAAAAAATAGTGAAGATGGGATCAAAGGGGGGAAAAAAGCTAGTGTCTACTGATAAACGAGCTAGAGATTAACAAAAACAAAATTTTACTCGCTCGAATATGGAAAAATAAAAATAGAGACAGATGGGGTAAATCAACACAAAAATCCATGAAAATCAACAGAGAAATAATACCCCAAAATCACCACATGGAAAGAAAAATCATGAGTAATAATAATAGAAACAAACTTATCATCACAAATAAAACCATGCGAGCGAAATGCTAATGACGCAAAACGACACCGCATTATGAACAAAACCAACTTTACGCAAAGCAAAAGAAGCGTCCGCCGGAGAATCATCACCGGCCTTATCACCGTCTTCCTTCTTCTTCTTCGACTTTGGTACCGACGGAGCCGGAGCAGGCGCCGGAGGACGAGGATCAAAAACTTGCTGAGGAAGCAAAACCTGGTCAACCTGATAAACAGCGAGCTGTCCATCGCTGTAGACATTGCCGGAGACGGTTGTGTTGGTTACACCGGAGGTGATATTTACGGTATTGCCACTGGTCGTAATGTTGAGAGGGAAATGTCCATCGGCGGAGTCGCCGGCCTGAGTCCGGAGAGGGTTACTGATAGTTTGGAAGTTTGAGGAAGAGACGTAGCTTGGTATGACATGAAACTGAACAAGCTCTACTTGTTGCTCGTCGGTTAAGGAATTAAGGGTTCCTGCTTTGAGACCGGAGAAGGAAGAATCGCTTGGTGCGAAGATAGTGATTCCGTTTTCGGAGTTGTTGAGCTGGCCGTAGAGTTGGCTAGCGACGCCGGTGGATTTGAGTAGTCGAATGAAGATAGTGAACTGGCCAGCCTTTTCGAGGATTTTGGTGACGTTTGTGGGTCCTGGTGGGGCCGGAGCTGCGGCTGGTTGAGATAGGGTTCCGGGAGTGGCTGCGAGGAGGAGGAGGAGGACGGTGGAGAGGAGGAGGAGGAAGGTGGGAGAATGTTCCATGGCGGATCTTTGCCTTTGAGAGAGTTGATGATGTTTAGTGTTTGTGCATGTGAGATAGGAGTTTATTATATAGGAAGTAGTAAGGGTTACAATGAAATGGCGATGATATATAGTTAATAATCAATGGTTAAGAGGTCAACATTTTTACAACTAAGTTGATAGTTGAATAATGATTTCCTTTTTTTTTTTTGATTTGTCATCACATCTTATCAGATAAATAATTTTACCACTAATCAAAATTGTTGGATATATAGCTGTAGACTTTATGCTGATAATCAAAAGGAATAAATTCATTTACTTTATAACCAAAATTGTTTCTCTTTGGCGATTACAAAAACTCATCTATCGGCTTAGAAATAGTATGATTTTAGTTTTAGAACCTCCGGTTCTCTATACATGTAAGCTATTAATTACAGTGTTTATTTATAACATCTACTATCATTATAACAAACTTCTGCTTTGCTTTAATATATTATCAGTAGTTCAGCAGTTGTTATGACGGGGATAATGTATGTATTTAGTATTTACGCAGTGTGTGTGCAAATACTGAAATATAATAATTACAATGTTAGTAATTATTAAAATCTTCTGTAAGGAAAGGTGGGAGGAATAATTGATAGTGTGGTATATGATAATGGAAGGAGCAACTTGCAACTTTGCTTGGAAATTAAGAAAAAGCAGACAGAAATTGATTTGTGGTGGGCTCTCTTCAATTTTAAGCACATTTCACAATTAAGATCTTAAGTTTGGTTAAAAATGTTAAAACAAACGACAACGGATCAATATTTTTTGAAGACATTTTACGTTCAAATCAGTAAATTGTTCGAATATAGTAAGATTTTTCTACAGGTGCAACACATTACTTATTTTGGAATCATCGATCGAGAGACTCCTCTTGGATTCTCATTAAAGGAAAATAGTTTGTCACGGGGTAAATAACTTTCATTTCCTTTTCTGGTGAAACAATTCTCATTTGCTTTTGCCATTTTCCTAATGAAAACAAAAATTGGTTATTGATCGTATTTAATGGCAAAACATATAGTTTTAATTTGTAAACCGTAGTTTAGTGCCAACATTAAATAAAGTCCGGTAAAACAAATATAGCCTTTACAAAAAATAAAACAAATATAACAGTTTGTAACAAAAAAAAAAGATTATTTCAGTTTGTATATATTTTACAAACCTAAATCATCATATATATTATAAGCAAAGTAAAATTTTGAGTCAAAGCTCTCTCATTCAATCTTAGGGTGGCTAATTACCATTTACCCTTCTTATATTTTTTAAATTGAAATCTAATAAAAATTATTAAAAATCGTAAATTAATTAAAAATTATGAAAAATTGTGAAATTAAGAAAAATTATTTAAAATCGGAATTTAATAAAAAAATTTAAATTTAATAAAAATTATTAAAAATCAGAATTTAATCAAAAAATCTTTAAAATAGAAAATAAACAAATATTAAAAATTAGAATTTAATCAAAAAAACATTTAAAATTATATCATATATAATATGCACAGTAATTTTTTCGCTATAAGCTCTCTCATTCAATCTAGGTGACTAATTACTCTTTATTATTTAATAAAATATTTTTAAATATCCTTAATTAATTAATTTATATTCATAATTTGTATAACAATTTTGCTGTTATTTTCATACAAATTATTAAAATAAAAGAAGAAAAAAAACGGTAAATGAAGAAAATAAAGTAAAAGAAGATGAAAACCCGAAGATGCAAAAGAAAAAATAGAAGAAAGTAAAGATGTGAAAAAGACAAACAAAAATTAGAAAAAAAGTTTGGATAAAAAAAATGACAAAGAAGAAGTAAGAAGCAGAAGATAAAAATGACTAATAAAACCAAAAGAAGAAGAATAAAAGATGTGGAAGAATAAGAATTTAGAGAATCCAATGACAATAAAAGAAAACAAAGAAGATGGGGCAGACAAATAAAACAAAGAAAATCAATAGAAAGAAACGAAGAAAAAACCGAATGAAAAAAATTAAGAAGTCAAATAAGATGAATACAATACATAAGATGAAATAGTCAAAAATAATAAAAGATAAGAAGGAAAAAACAAAGAATATGAACAGCTCAAAAAATAAAGAAAAATGAGAAGAATAAGAAAACAATGAAAATATGAACAAAAATTAATACAGTGAACAAGTAAGATAAAAAAAAGCCGGATAGGTCGAAGACGATGAACAAAAAAATCAAATGACCAATTGGAGAAGAAAAAAAAGATAATCAGAAGAGAAGTCATAGAAGAAAACCAGTAGATAGTAGACGGAGTGAAAGAAAAAATTAATAAAAAGGAAGAAAACTAGAAGATGAAGAAGACAAATTACAAAAAGGTAAATATGATGAAAAAATGAAGACAAATAAGAAGTAAAAAAAGATGAAGACAATAAAGAAGAACAATTTGAAAACAAATAACGATGAAGAAAAACTCAAAAATACAAGGAAAAAAACTAAGAAAGGAAAAATATAGACCAGAAGAAGAGTAGAAAGACAGATAAGACAAATATCTTTAAAATATGATGAAGAATATGGAGAGAGGAAGATAATTGGAAGAAGAGGAATAAAAATCCATAGAAAGAGAAAAAAAATAAAATAGAAGACAAAGTAGAAGAAGAAGAAGATAGGAAAGAAAAAAAATTGGATGAATACTTTAAAAGATGAAGAATTAGAGAAAGTAGAAGAATATGAAGATGAAGTAAAAGCCGAAAAACACCAGAAGAATAGGAAGTCGGTGACAACAAAGATGACGATGGCAATGAAAAATGAAAAAAAAAAAAAAGAAAGAGAATAATAAAACATTGAATAAGAAGAAGAAAGAGAATAAAATCTGGAATAGAAGAAAATTAAAAGATGTATGAGAAGAAGAAGAAAAAGATGTGGAGAAGAAGAAGAAGACGTGAAAAAGAAAAATCGGAAAAATAAGAAGTAAGAAAATACATAGAAAATAAAGAAGAAAAAATAGGAAAAAAACAAAAAAGAAAAAAGAAAACAGAAAAAAAGAAAGAAAGAAGAAAATGATAGAGAAAAAAATTAAAAGATAAAAAGAGAAAAAGATGAATAATTCATATTAATTTTGATTTTAGTTTGTGTTTATTAATTTTATACACTTATTAATATTAATTTTAAGGTATTTAATGTTAAACAATGATTATCATAGATTAGCTTTATTTTAATTTTGTATGTATCAAATTGTTGATTTAATTCTTTTCGATTTCTAACGTAAAATACGTTTCAATGAAACTCTTCGGTCCGCGCAAGGCGCGGACTAAACACCTAGTCCTGTCAAAGTGGGTGTGAAATGGTTTTGTAAGGGTAAGTGGGACATAATGAAAATAACACTGTTATCCTACTATGATGTTTATGCTTTTACCAGATTGGATTTTGATTGGCATTCTCTCGTCTCATCTGCGTAATTAAAATATCACTAAATAATCTCAACGATAATTCAATTATTGCTTAGATTGGCATCCTCTCATATATGTAATTTTATACCAGAAATATGAAATCATTAATTTAAAAAGAAACTTAAGTGACCTATTGGAAAAAGAGATAATTTTAAATAATTGTACTTTGAACCAAAAAAAAAGTGAACATATAAAATTTAAATTATATTGATTTAATAAGTGACATTACAGATTAGTTAAGCCAAGAAGAATCATTTATCAGCCATTTTCTCCCTTCCCCTAAAAATCAGCCCTATCATATGCTCATTCCATTTGCATTCCCTCAAAAAAGAAAAAAGAAAAAAAACTTTCATTTCTCTTGTTTATAATTTCACTCACAACAAAACCAAAAAAACTCAAATTTTCTTGAATTCTCCACTTCGATAACATAAATCAAAAATTTTCGAGATGAACACCAGTGAAGAAGTAGGTGACCTCGCTAAAATCTTCAATAGTCTGATGAATCTAACGAGGAGATTCATATTTAGAGTTCTATGCGTCGGTCCAATCCCTAATCACATCTCATTCATCATGGATGGAAACCGCAGATTCGCCAAGAAACACAATCTTAAAGAGCTAGACGCAGGACACAGAGCCGGTTTCGTATCCGTAACATATGTTCTTCAATACTGCAAAGAGATTGGTGTACCGTACGTCACACTCTACGCTTTTGGTGTAGATAATTTCAAGAGAGAACCTGAAGAAGTCAAGTGTGTGATGGATCTGATGCTGGAGAAAGTTGAGCTCACAATCGAGCAAGCTATCTCCGGGAATCTAAAGGGACTGAGAGTGATCTTTGCCGGTGATTTAAACTCGTTAAACGAGCGTCTTAGAGCCGCGGCGCAGAGACTGATGGAAGTTACGGAAGACAACAGAGGTCTAGTGGTTGTGGTTTGCGTTGCTTACAGTACAAGCCATGAGATTCTTCACGCTGTTCGAGAATCTTGTGTGAGAAAGTGTGATGATGGAAATGGACCTGCGGTTTTGGAGGTGAATGATATTGAGGAGTGTATGTATACATCGGTTGTGCCGGATCCGGATCTTGTGATAAGAACCGGAGGTCGAGACCGGCTGAGTAACTTCATGACGTGGCAGACTTCGAGGTCACTCCTTCATACCACGGGGGCTCTTTGGCCGGAGTTAGGGCTCTGGCATTTGGTTTGGGCCATTCTTAAATTCCAGAGGATGCAAGATTACTTGCAGAAAAAGCAAAAGCTCGACTAAATAGTTTCCAAGTTAAAACCTAGCTAGAATGAACTATTACCCTTATGTTTTATTACATGTTTCTTGCGTATAAGAAACGCTAATCAAATCGAGAAAAAC
>NW_006256829.1:8008014-8013840 GCF_000478725.1 Eutrema salsugineum | reverse complement strand
GGAGCCGAGTGGGCGAAAAAAAGAGGTGAGAACAGAGAAGAAGTCTGATACTTGTCTTCTCCACCCATCATCGGCATGGGAACTCCGACCTTAACCGGACTAACGTACCCAGGCCGATATGTTTTCCCCAAAACGCCCTCGACGAGATCACTCAAGTTAAAGAACTTAAACTGAGTCTCTAGATGAGCAAAAACATCATCTTCAGGCAACTGATACTTATGAACTCTATCTTCTTCTTTCCCAATTGGTCTAACTTGAACATCCATCTGAACAATCCCAGATACCGTGACTCTCACGTTATTCCTCTCGTCTGTTCTCTCAACAACAACTTCCCTTTCTTCAAGATTGATTCTCCACTCTGCTTCACCTCCTGTCGGGACTTCAACTTCTTCTCCGTTCCATCTCACAACGAGAGAGTCTACAGAATCGTCCCAAAAGGAAACCTTCTTGGCCGCGATTACAAGATTGTGACTATCGAACATGACTGAGAAGGCTTGAACCCATGTGAAGTCTCTGGTTCTACCAGCGGGTCTTGTACCGATGAAATGTGCATTGATTTGAAGATTCTCGTCAGAGACGATTGCGAAGTTTCCATCTTTGTTTCCATGGAAGTAGAACATCACTCCATCTCCTCCAACAAATCTTGGGTCGTAACATAAAGAACCATACCCGTTACAGTTTGCTTTCCTCCCTGTTCAAGAACGCAAATCAGAGAATAGTATGTGTGTTAGGACTAACGAATCTCACATCAAGATTTGCGCTTTTAAGATGTTCCAAAATGTTGAGATTTTGGACTTACATTTGCAGGTGACTTCACATTTGCTACTGCAATCGATGAAGCAAGCTTTCTCCTTCTTGTTCATCTTCGGTTTCCTTTCGGGGCATTCCTTTGGACAAGTGAGGATCTTCTGGTTACAGGATCCTCTCGCCAAGCATTGAACTCGCTCTTGGCCAGAGCCAAGTGGAGACAACACCTTGTAGTTCGTTGAAGCTGCATCATAAGCACCTTTCTTCCCTTTCTCTGTCGCTGAAACGGCGAAAACAGAGACAAGAACGATGATAATCACGAGGACTCGTAACATTATCTTTGACTTTAAAGAAGAAACGGTGTTTTGTTTTAGAATTTTTTTGTATTTTGATTTCAGAGAAGTGGAGGGAGTGTTCTTATAGATCAGAGAGGCTGTAAGTAAGCAGCAGAGAGCGGCTTAATTGACGGTCCAGATGTGATCGAAACACATGAACAATAGAAGACCGTGTAAGAAACAGCTTCGACTTTTGTTTATTAAATTCTTTGGGAGCATCACCACTCGATTCAAAATATTGACCTGAATATTTAATTGTAAAAAAAAAAAATGCATTTCTTGTTAGGGACAACCGGACAAGTCAGCCTATATATATATAGGAAACAAAAATAAATCATTAACCAAAGGTGAGCATTAGGTGGTTAAATCAGACATATATAGTTCAAAGTTTTTGTTAATCTAATCTGCTAGGATACCATAAAATAAAAAAAGTTTGGCATACCTGCATAAATTTCAAAAGTAATATCAAATTTTGTTCAAAAGATATTTTGGTAATACAAAGTGTGAATCCATTAGACCTTATTTTTATGAAGACATACGGTTTGCTATTCAAATATAGTATTATTAAGAGATTTGGTCAACCATAAAATAGAAGGGTTGCTATTCTAGAAATGTAACGTGAAAAAGTTGATGCATGTTGTAGAATGTTGTGTTAGTATATAATTTGAAGCAATATGATTTGGATTTCAAGATGCTGAAACGCTTCAGAAACACACGTTTGAACTTTGAAACGTCTACATCTTTTTACGTTGATGTATATATGTACATACAATATATGTGTTTGGCGTAAATATATATTTGACAAATAAAATAGTCGGTTTATTTTTCTGATTTCTTGTTCAAAGATACCTGCACAGCTTGTATATATTAGTCTGTTAGATATAGCCTCTCGAAACTTAAATCTACGACTTTTAATAATTTTATGAAGAATTACAAATAGGCGGTCTCCTATATCGCTATATCTAAGTGACTATATGTATATGTACGTATGGATATATGACTATTGGCTATATCATCGAATGGAACGCTTGATTAGCAATTTGGAGAGAAAATCGGCTGAATGTTAGGAAGCCACATAATGATTCCTCACAACTTAATTATTCAACCCAAATAAAAATGAAGATTCTATATACTATTTCAACATTTTCATTATCCAAATTAGTAACATATGTTTTTATAATATAAGTATATACTTTAAATGACTATTTTTAAAACTAGTTAGACGTGATAACTATTTCAACTTTTTCAAAATAACATTAGGATATCTTTTTAACATCATCTACTAGATCTAGCACAATTATTAAAATTAGTAACATCTAAATTTTCACATTATCTCTGCGCACCGTGGATGATGTGTTTACCCACAATAGCTATTCGTAGATTATGGACGAGTAGCTAGTGAGAACCATTTAAGACGGATCTACACATGCAATATATACATGATAAAAAGAAATTCAAACCACGAATGGTTGTATAACTAATCATTATTACGGAGTTGACATTATATATTAATTTCATATGATTAAACTTTTATAATTAAATGGTATTTGAAGCCATGTACTCATGTGGGGGTGTAATACTGTATAATTTAACTTCCTTGGATCACATGAAACTATGCCTAGAAACTTGCAAGCTTCTTTTGATTGGACTGACTTATTTGTTTATTTTAAATCTGATTTTTGCTATTGGTTTATAGTTTTATCCAAAAAATGTGCCCCTTAAGCATCTCCAGTTGTTCTTGAGTTGCCCAAAAAAAACACTTGCTTTCAAAGTGAAGAAAATACAGAAAAAATGGATCCAAGAAATTCAAAGTCAGTTTCAAAATACATTACTATACACACTAAATTAAATTTTATATTTATTAGTTAAACTTATTCGTATACAAAACACAACAAAAGGAACAAGGACAAAATAAGAAACCAAGGGTTTACTTTTGGCGCAAGAAACGTCTTACCTTTTTGTTAAACCCTCAAAAACATCACAAACGGACCAAGTCTTATCTTCTTGGCTCTTATTACATTAGTTTTTTATGAATATAAAATATTTTCAGAAACAAAACAGTGACAGATACGAATTTTTCATGAATTTATATTTAAAAACAATAGAAGGTTCCATCTATCTTCTTCATCTCATTAGATATCAGCAGAGAGTGATACTTCGTGAGGCTTAAACCTGCAGAGTCTGCAAGTCGGCGAGAACAGAGAAGGCGTTTGGTATTTGTCTTCTCCTCCCATCACAGGCATTGGGACTCCAGTCTTGGCGGAGCTGACGTAGCCAGGACGGTAGGTTTTCCCTAAAACACCCTCGACGAGCTCACTTAGGTCTAAGAACTTGAACTGAGTCTCAAGATGGACAAAAGCGTCATCTTGCGGCAACTGATAGTTGTGAACTCTGTTCTCTTCTTTCCCTATAGGTCTCACTTTGATGTCCATCTGAACAAGACCGGAGACAAGGACTCTCACGCTGTTTCTCTCATCGGTTCTTTCGATGACGATATCTCTTTTTTGTCCCGAAATTGCTCTCCATTCAGATTGTTCGTCTTCAGGGAGTGTGATGAGTTCGTCGTTGTATCTGATGGTAAAAGCGTCAGCCTTTTCATCCCACTGAGACACTCTATTTGCTGTGATCACGAGCTTGTGGTTTTCGAACATGACATTTAGGGCTTGAACCCATGTGAAGTCTCTGGTTCTTCCAACGGGTCTTGTACCAATGAAGTGAGCGTTAATCTGAAGATTGTTGTCTGAAACGATCGCAAAGTTTCCGCCTTTGGATCCGTGGAAATAGAACATCACACCGTCTCCTCCTACAAATCGAGGATCGTAGCACAAAGAACCGTAGCCATTGCAGTTCGTTTTTCTCCCTGTTAAAAATAATAAAACCAGAATTAAGACAAATTCCTAGGGTTATAAGCAAACCTATTCCTTGTACCATAAGTAACCAATACATGCACCACTGAAATCTATGTTCTTTTTAAATGGAATCCTGATAAAGTTATTACTTGTGCGAGAAGCAAACTGAATTTAAAACAGTTGTGACCAATGAATTGAATGTACTTACATTTGCAGGTAGCTTCACATTTGCTAGTGCAGTCAATGAAGCAACCTTTGGTGTTTTTGTTCTTCGTGGGCTTCCTCTTGGGACATTCACCAGGACAAACAAGAGTCTTGTAATAACATGCACCCTGAGCCTGGCACATCGCCTGCTCTTGTCCTGTAGGCAACGGTGAAAGCACCCTGTATCTTGCAGCCGCTTCACTCTGCTCCTTGTCCTTCTTCTCCTTCTCCTTCCTCTCTTTTTCCTTCTTCTCCTTTTCTTTCCTCTCCTTCTCCTTCCTCTCTTTTTCCTTCTTATCTTTTTCCTTCCTCTCTTTTTCCTTCTTCTCCTTTTCCTTCCTTTCATTATCCTTCTTTTCCTTTTCCTCCTTCTTCTTCTTGTCCTTCTCCTTCTTGTCCTTATCCTTCTTCTCCTTGTCCTCCTCCTTGTCCTTGTCCTTTGGACCGTTACCGTTACCGTTACCATTACCTTTGCCATAATCTCCTTCACCCTTGTCTACTTCATTGCCCTTTCCATTATCACCATTGCCTTTGCCGCCATCGCTCTGAGCAATGACAACTTCGGTCAAGAGAAGCAATGCGAAGAGCGCGACGAGCACATATGACTTTCTGTGCTCCATCTCTCAAAGTTCCAGTCTCCTTCTTTTTATTATATTCTTTGGGTTTCTCAATATATGTTTTTGTGTTTTTGGTGTGGTGAAATGGTATTGCACAAGGAGGGGTTTTATAGAGTGAAGAAAGGATTGAGTTGACTTATTAAAACCTCATATGATAATATCCTTTGCTTCAGCTTTAGAAAGAAGCTGACTCTTTGAGTTTATCTCAAGTCAAAAGCCCTACTTGGTGAAACTTCAACATCAAAACATTAATTTTGCTAAAAAAAAATATTTTATTTTAACCAAAACGTACATAATTATCAGTTTTCTTCTTATAGTTGTCATGATCAATAAATAATTCAAACTACTTCATTTGTTCCCAATAAAAACATATAAATCGAGCCACTAAATTAAGTTGATAAGAAACAAATTTTGTTATATATCTAATCCGAAATTCATTTTTATTCTGTGTTACTTCTAGATTTTTTACTATTATTTTATATCAATAACCCAAATTCTAAACCCTTTTATGCTTATAGTAACTTTCTAATATTATGTAATCACTATGTATATCCAAATATAGTTATCTATAAACTTTTATGAAAAAAAAAGAATCTACTTGTTTGTTTTCGATGCCTTTATGTGCAAGGAACGGGCTAGCGAGAACGTGATGATGCCTTAAATGAAGAAGAAAGCCCTCATGCCTGTAAATGTGTGTATTTTAAGAAACTTTTCTTGACTTTCATTGGTCCACAAACCGCCCACTATTAGAAAGCTTTCACCTTTTCGAGACACCAAAAAAAGTCAAACGCGCCAAAACAGTTGACCAGTTTACTACTAATCGGTTTAGGTTATTAACTCTTGAACCAAAAATCGAACCGAGTTTCTGTTGAGTTCTGTCTACAAAGCCGCCAGTTTTTTTAAGCTAAAGTTCGTTCTTGGTTAAACGACCTGTCACAATTCACAAAGCACAAACAAAACTGAACCACGAAACCGGTTTAATTCAACTGTATACAAAGTTGTATCAAGAAACAAGTACATGAATCATGTGAAAAAAAATGCAAACTAGCTTGCATTTCTTTTTTTTTTCTTTTC
>NW_006256829.1:7676427-8007934 GCF_000478725.1 Eutrema salsugineum | reverse complement strand
AGATCAGGCTTAGCTTGCTCGGCACCAACGCTGGTTTCTCCAACAGATACAACACTGCTACTACTGCTTGAAGAAGCTCCTTGTTCGATCTCTTTCGTCATCTTCATGAAATAACTGTGCCTGGATAAACGAGCCAGAAAGAGTGATAGCCAAGCATTTCAGCTCATAACCGTTGAAGAAATCAAAAGACAGGGAAACTAATTAACCAATTACCATCGCGTGTCTGCAGTTAACTCAGGATGAAACGCAGTTGCTAACAAGTTTCTTTGCTTCACAGCAACAATGACTTGTGTTTCCGGAAGAGCATCTTCCTGTTAAGAAAATGAAATCAACAAGACGAGATTCATACATGTCCTCGAAAAAAAAACGTAAACTTTTCATGAGCATCGGTGCAAATATCAAGCAGACCTCTTGGATTTGAACAGTAGAGCTTGAATACAAGACCTTGTTTGATGGAACGGGATAATGGGCTAAGACTTCGACACCAGGGCCTACATCGAGAACAGCTGGAGCACGTATGAACACTCCACGGAATGTCTCTGCCCCACCTTCTTTAGATGTTAGTTGAGGTACTGAGATATCAGCTTCAAAACTTTGAATCTACACATTAAAAAAACACCCTTTGATATCAAGCTTTTACATCTTTCATTGTTCAAGAACACTCCAAGATTTTCAAACGGTTAAGATCTTATTTGATGCTACGACTGAATCCTTATAAAAGGCCTGCAATTCATTTTAGTCCACATAGAACCGAGTTATCTATAATGCTGCATCACAGAATATGCCAGTTTTAGCAGTCTCTTTTCGACATCTCGTAAGTAAAGTTGATAGACATATCTCTGAGTTATGGTGAATAGCATGGATTTCGAAATCTTGGTAAAAAGACATAAACTTTACCTGGCTTCCAAAGAAATTCCTATGCACGGTGCAATCAAGGCCACCAACTAGTTCCTGACCTCCCTCCTTCTGACCTGAATTTTTCAACATTTTCTCGTTTTAGTTTCCTATAATTTTCCGCAAAGACAAATGATATGAAGATCAATCAAAGTACTCACCAACTGCTCTGTCTGCCAAGAAGATAAGACCCGCACATGTCCCCCAAACAGGTTTCCCCGTCTTAACAAACTCACGTAGAGCCGGGAACTTTAAAATAGCAAAACGAAAGAAATTTAGAACAGAGAAGAGGCTTCTATACTATTCATCCTCTCAATCTCACATCTAAAAACTGTATATAGCAATCAAATCCAAACAATGTGTTTAAGTTAAACTAAACGTAAATCAAAGCTTCCCCTTTCATGTTACTAGACTCACTATTGATATCATCTATAAGATCATCTAATCAAAGAGTATATTCGTGGAAAATGCTGAAGGGTTTGAGGTACAAAACATTAAACATAAACAGAGAAACCAGAAAGTACATTAACTCAGGAAACCTAATCACAAAATTCTTTCTTTTTCAATTACACAGCCAATTTTTTTGAGAACACTAACTAAATTCCACAGGAATTAGAGACAATTGACTCCATCAAACCAAAAAAAATTCTCCTAGCTCATACAGAGATCATTTCTCCAACAATGTCAGATTTCTCCTCAAACCTGAATTCTGGAGGAAATTTTGATAACTCCATAACAGAAAATCCTAAATTCTGAATTGCCTAATTAGTGAATATCGCCAGATTCGTTTTCAAACACACATAAAAAAGGAACCTTTCCTTGTTTCTCCAAGTGGGCCCTCACGAAAACAATAAAATTCAATGCCCGAGCAATTGAATTACAACAAAAAAAAACTCAGATTCTAGAGAGAGAGAGGGGACCAGGTTATGGTACTCGGCGAGTTTGGCCATGGTGGTGCTCTCGCCGCCAGGAATGATGAGAGAAGAAACGGTGAGAAGCTGCTCCGCCTTCCTTATCTCGATTCCTTGGACGCCGAGCCGCCGGAGAGCCGCGATGTGCTCATTGAAAGAACCTTGCAAAGCTAAAACTCCGACGGTCATTGCGGCGGCGTGATTTGTGAGAGAGAGAGAGAGAGAGAGAGAGAAAGGGGGAGAGAGTGTCAGATAAACACTAAAACTGCGTGTATGGACTCAGACAATGCTTTTGTTGTTCCGAGTGGCGACAATTTCTTTCCCATTTGTTTTGTGTTTCTTTCTTTGCCCACGATTTGGAATAATAATCAGTTATTTAGAAATTAGATTCTTCCCTGAAACGTTGATATTTTATATTTTCTTCCGAAAAATATAAAACGTAACATTTTTGCGAAATATAGGAAAGCATGTTTTTTTCTTGAACATGTTCACATGAAAAGCTTAATAAGGTGTACGTATATACAACCTATGTAAGGTTATTGTGTGAACAAGATTTAATAAACTTGTTTTCCTATAGAGGTTAAGGAATTCTCTAAGAACTGTAACCTCTTTTACATTTTTAAAGATTATTCCGATAAAAAAAAAACTAACATTTTACACTTTACATATCAAACAACAAATTGAGATATCACGTTCTGAATGTATTCAAAATTAAATGACCAGAAATACAAATCTCTTGTTCTCATCGACAAGAATTTGGGACTAGATTCTCAACGAAATTCTAAACGAAGAGCTGGGGTTGCAAACTTGCAGCCAAACTTGTTTGTTTTGTAGTGTATCAGATGAAGCAAAAGACCGTCTAATTCTCTTATTTCTCAAGTCACTGCATATATACTAATTTCGTGCTCTTATTACCAAATGGCATATATAGTCGAATATTGGAAATCAGCTATAGACCCATGATACGAGTCCAAGAGATGACTTGGTCTAACACTTGACGACATACTTGGTCTAACACTTGACATACACTACCCATGTTTTTAATAGATTGGATTTGTTTATCCATTTAAACTTCAATCTACCATAAATATAAAGAGATATATTATGACAAGAAGCATTGTAGAAAGTATCACTCTTTTTGAAATCATGTTTCTCTTTGTTGTTTTCACTCACCAAACTGAAAAATCTTTGAACAAGATGGTTTCAATCCAAAAAAAAATTATTTGTTTTTTTTTTTGCAGTATATTTTGTCTTTCTAAATATATTCAAAGCTGTTTAAGAAACAACATTAGTCAAAATTCTGAATAAGATTATTTTACTTTAAAAACAAAAACTATCGTTAGTCAAAGTAACATATAGATGTTTTTAGATATTTATTTTACAATAAATGGTATATTGAACTTTGCTAAAAAATAGTGATATATTGAACTTATTGGTTGGCTAGTGCTTGGGTTGTAGGTGGTATCTTTTATTTTTAGAACAGATGAATTTAGTTTGCTGTCAAACAAAAAAGAATTTTGTTTTAGGGTGTGTCACATTAGCTGGTAAAGTTTTAATTATATATAGTTTAATTTTATTTTAATTTTATAAGGATATAAAACTATAAGGACTTAAAAAAAATAAACACAGAAGGGGAGAGAATCTCGATCAAAGGCTTCTCGTAGCTCTTTTTTTGTGTCTAATCTCACGCACGACGCAGCGAGAGAGCCCTTACCTTGCGACCAAAAATATTCCATTTTTTCTTTTTTTGTATCTTCTTCGTCTTCTCCGTCTTCTCCGATCGAATTCTCCAAATCAGCTTGAATGTAAGATTTTTCGCTTTTTCCCTTCAGTTACTTTGCTATTATCTGGGTTTTGTCATCTCTTTTTTTTCCCCATTGCCGAACACTCGATCTCCTTATGAATTTGCATTGCAAATCTTTTTTTTTTTACCCTGGGTTTATTCTGCTGCCCATCGATTTCCAAATTAGGGTTCTTTTCTAAATTTAGGGAGATTCTGGTTTGTGATTATGAAGCCACCGTCTTGGGGTTGTTGAGTTTGCGGTGGAATTTGGGATTGTTGTGTAGTTTTGATCATTGTTTTTATCTTTTCTTCATTCGAGTTGACCATTTGGATTGAAAAAAGTGTACACCTTTACGCCAGAATCATAATATCGACAATGTGATGTAATGCGATTTCGATTCGTGTTTGTGAACACAAAGTTTTAAAATTTATAAAACCAGTCTTAGTGGTTGTTATCAGCGAAATTAATGAAAAAAACTTGACCTTTTTGCAGAAGCTTTTATTTCATCTTGACTTTATTGGCGGTTGTTGTTGAAGCTGTGTAGCTCTTAATAATAGGGGCTATGCAGTCAACGAGTTGCTGGTCTTGAAGACGAAGGCGAGGAACTGAGATAAATATCACAAAAAAACATATTTATAAGGTTGCATTTTTAGGCATGTCGCGTTTCGAATGCAGTGGTTATGATATCTCAAGTTGCTTAATTCATCTCGCTGAATGGCATCCTTTGGAATAGACAAGTTTATCGGGCTTGAAGCCCTCTAAACCCCTTTTTGTCGCGGGGTGAGATTTCGATTTGAACAGAGGTTTTTTGCGTTTGATCATTTGGATGCTCAAGTCAGGATTTTAATTTTTGATGTCACTTTTTGTTTTTGTTACAGGTTACTCACAGCACGTTATATTTAATCATACAGCAAAATTTTTTAGTTTTTTTGAGGGAAGTAGATCATGTTTCGTGATGGTTTTTTGTTTGCCCGTACAATGGGTTGCTTTGGATGCTTTGGCGCTTCTGCTAGAACCCGTCAATATCCAGAGCCTGAGGAAAATGATACAAATTCATGTAGTAGTGATGGAGTTGAGAGAAGAGATGACGATGAAGAAGATGAAGAAGAAGTAGAGCAGAAGAGCCGCTCTAAAAGATCCGAGGAAATTTTGAAATATAGATTAGATAATGGGTTAATCTGCAGGCAGTTTCCAGTGAAAGAAACTAATGAACTTATCCGTGGAGAGGTAAACTAACATCTTGTGCCTATCTCTCATATTCTTTTCCTGGCAAGTGTATAATTGCTTCTTAGAATATCCCATGGTTTGTGTCTATGCCAATTTTGTTGTTGTTTGATCTTCAGGATGAAGATGGGAATAAGATGATCAATGAGTATGTTCGCGAGTGTAAAATTGGAGCCGGTAGCTATGGTAAAGTGGTAAGTGTCTCATTTACAATCCTTTCCAGTCCTTTTACGTGTATCTCCCAAAAGCATCTATAAGGACCATGACATTATTTTTTGCATTTATAGGTTTTATATCGAAGCACTGTAGATGGCCAGAACTATGCTATCAAGGTAAGCTCTTTTTTTCTTTTCCTCATTACCTCGTGAAACCGTTTCTTTTTTTGGCTTAGCTGATGTTTGTGATGTTGAACTATGATCCTTCAATATAGCGCAGATTATAGAAGTTAATTTGTTTAGTTGGGTTTATAAAAAGCTCTCTGATATATCGTGATATAATACTTGGGTTTACAGGCATTTCACAAGTCGCATTTATTAAGGCTAAGGGTTGCACCTTCAGAGACAGCTATGAGTGATGTTCTTCGAGAGGTATAATGCGTTTTCTGTATTGTTTTTCTTCAACAGTATTTGTATTAGTTTCATATTAGAGAACTTGTGTTTACGCTCTTTTTATCTCTTTCACTTTCAGGTTATGATTATGAAAATTCTGGAGCACCCTAACATCGTTAATCTCATTGAGGTCATAGATGACCCCGAAAGTGATCATTTTTACATGGGTACTTATTTTCCTCTACCCTTTTCCTGCTGTTTTGGTATTTTAATTTCCGTGAAAAAACCATCTTATCTTCTAATGTTTGTCTTTCTGGTTTCTCTTAGTTCTCGAATACGTTGATGGAAAATGGGTGTATGATGGTTCTGGACCACCTGGTGCTCTGGGAGAGAAAACTGCTAGAAAGTATTTGCGGGATATCGTTGCTGGCCTGATGTATCTTCATGCTCATGTATGATCTTCGTTTGTTTACCGAGCTTCTCTTGCTTCATGGTTCATCACCTAATACTGTCTTGATACTACAGAATGTAATTCACGGAGACATTAAACCCGACAATCTGCTGGTTACTAGTAGCGGTACAGTGAAGATAGGAGATTTCAGTGTCAGCCAAGTATTCAAGGTAGTAAATGATGTTTGTATCTTTCATATTCAGTTAATTCTTGAAATGTATATCTTGTAACCTGAAGTGTTAGCATCGATTTGCTTTTGTTACAGGATGATGATGATCAACTGCGTCGATCTCCCGGGACTCCAGTCTTCACTGCTCCTGAATGTTGTTTAGGTCAGCTTCCTTTCTAATATCTTTAAGCTTGGTCCTAAGTGTTTAGAGAGAATATAAGCGAGTATCTTTGGTTTTTTTTTGGAATGGAAACAGTATCAGGTATAACGTATAGTGGCAGAGCAGCGGATACATGGGCAGTTGGAGTTACTTTGTATCGTATGATATTGGGACAATATCCGTTTCTTGCTGATACTCTTCAGGACACCTACGACAAGGTAGGGCTTTTGCGCATATGATCAGTGGTTTTTCTTGACTCTCAAGAAATCTCTCTTTGAAGAACCCTAAACCTCCGATTATTTTCTCTTAAACAGATTGTTAACAACCCTTTGATAATCCCGGATGGATTGAATCCTCTTCTAAGAGATTTGATCGAAGGTCTCCTTTGCAAAAGTGAGTTTTTTTTTTTCAACATTTTGGTGTTGTTAAACTATATAGAGATCTGAGTTTATGTTTGTGGAGTAATGGTGGGATTCACTTGTTGTTTCAAGATCCGAGTGAGAGAATGACATTGAAGAATGTGTCGGAGCATCCTTGGTTGATCGGAGAAGAAGGGCATGTTCTTGAGTATTTTTGTTGCTGCAAACGCAATTCCGCCTTAAAGATTGAAGAAGCTAATGGGATCTCTGAAGAAATCTCGGATCATAACCAAAAGAAAAGCTTTTCATCGTTTTCAAGCCTGATGAAATAGATTGCACACGTTAACATCAGGCTATCACAACTCCATAACCGTACACGTTTGCGGTCATTGTTTACCTTTTTATTCCCCTTTAATACTAGATAATTGTCATGTTTTTGTGTATTGATTATAAGTTTTAAAATTAATATGACTGATATTGATTTTTCATTTTGATGTTCTTTTACTTTTTCGGCTCATTTTTTGTCAAGATTCGATTTTCAGCACTTCAGAATACAGTAAAACTTCTATAAATTAATAATGGTGGATTGCAATATTTTATTAATTTATTAAATTATTAATTTATCGATAAAAAAATCAACTAAAAAATTAATTTAGTACCTAAAAAATATATTAATTTATCGAGTATTAATTTATAGAGGTTATATTGTAATAGTACATCCACCTCCGTATTATCGGACTCGGTTATTATATTGCTACATAATTGCCTATCCATGGATTAAAAGATGCAAAGGTAAGAATGAAATATTTAGAGGGGAGTTGTGAGTTGTAATTCCTAAATTTATGGATACAAATGTATTCAAAGTTCCTTTCATCAAAACTTTCTTAAACAGTTTTTGAATAATAGTAGATTTGATATTATCTTTTTACAAAAGTCTTGATTGAATAAATAGAAAATTTCAATTATTTTAAGTAATATGCATGTAACTAACATTTATGTAATTTTTAAGTGTAAGTGTGCATAAATGTTAATATATATTACATATATATATGTATGCATGTACAAGTACAAGTGCATGTATGTGTATCACGCATGTACTTGAATCTAACAATTATTTCTGTAATAAAGCTAATACTATTCCATAGTTATCTTGAATATCGTAACTATAAAAGCCAGCCGTTAGCTCTCAAATATTCATGCAGTGGATAGCAAAAAACATTTTATATTAACCTGTAAAAAGCTGAAATCATCGAAAAATGGCGTCATCCAGAATTCAATTTGTTGCTCTTCTCGTCATTGCTTCTCTCTTTGTTAACTCTATTGCGGAGGAAACTTGTGGAAACTTTTTTCCATTGCTACCTTGTCAGACGAAAGAAGAATGTATCCAGAGATGTGGAGACAAACCACCTATGTGTGCGCATTTGACTCATAGACCGGGATATTCTGGTAATTGTTGTTGTGTAGGAGTTTAAACAATGTAATTTGATTGTGAGATCATTTTACTATATATTGAAATCAGATCTTTTATCAATAAATTAACCAGTTATTAATATAATACGTTTTTTTTCTATTCTTATTTTCATCACTAAAAAAAGTCTTGAGAAAATTTATACATGCACTTATTAGATGTGGTATTTGTAATCATGTTTCGTAGATTTTAAATTTCAGTGTTGTTCAATTAAGTTCTTAACAAAAAAAATTCATTAAAACCTGGTGTTAGCCAAACAACAAAATTTTATAAAAATTATAAAGTATAAATTTTAATTGGGATTTCATAACCCGCACACATAAATTACTGTAAATGTTATCAAAAGTTTAAATCGATTCTAAAAATTCCTTGGAGCCCTTCCACAGCCTGCTCCGAATCCGACTCACTGATGACACTGTCACGGACACTTAAAAAACTGGCCAACGAATTGCCTTATAGCTTTTGTTTCCAGCACAACATGATTTCTCCCATGGCTCGTGCCCCAATCCAACGAACTTATTCCACCTTTGTAATCTTTAAGAACTCATCCCACTCTGCAGTTTTCTCTATTCGGATCCTACACACCGTCTGCATTATATTTTTGAGGAGGTGTCCATACCCTAGGCTTAGCGATAAATTCTCCTTGACAAGTGAAACCTCTCGGCTTGAAGCCATCAATCCATCTGCTTGAGCTTTAATGATCACTTGCTTGAGCTTTAAAGGTTACGATTATAGTAAATTGGCATGTCATGGTTCACAAGATTTGAGAATATCAAATGTTAATTATATGCATCAGTCAATCAATCAATCAAGATATTCCACTTATTTAACAAAATAAATCAAGATATTCCAAGAGAAAAAACCATGTCTTAAATCGAGGGAAAAAATCTATTTTAGAAAGGCATTGTTTTATGTTTTCCTTTTTATTCGAGACTAGGGAAGATTGAGAGAGTTCAAGAATTCAGAAATATATTCAAGACTAGGGAAGATTGAGACAGGTGTGTAATTAAAACTATATTTTTTGTTTATCAAAAATAAATAACCGGATGCAGCAAAACAGAAAGATTAGATGTGTGATTGTTGACTAAAATCTGGTAACATTACATCTATTTCTATATCTATTCATGTTGATTATTGACTTAAATCTGATCTAACTAACTCTGTAGATCTAAAAGCTAATACAATCTTGAATATCTAACTATAAACCAACCATGAGCTTAGGAATATACAAGCAGTGGATGACAATAAACATTAGTTATAAAAGTAGAAATCATCGAAAAATGGCATCGTCGAGAATTCAATTTGTTGCTCTTCTCGTCATTGCTTCTCTCCTTGTTAACAATGTGTAATCCACTCCTGCAGAGACCCCTATCTCGGCGGAAGAATGTGGAATTCGTTTACCAGTGGTACCTTGTAACTCAAATGAAGATTGTGCCAAGCATTGTTGAGGCAAACCATCTTCTTGTGTGCCTCTCACTCCTCCAGAAGGAATATCACGTTCGTGTTGTTGTATACATCAGTAGGAACAATGTAATTTAACGGAGAAATTAGATACTGAAATTTAAATAAACATTTTATCGATAAATTATTCGTTTCTCTCAAATCTTATATTGATGATGTTTCTCTAAATTTTCTTGCTTGTGTTCCAAGATCAGACTACGTATTTTTCGTTGTCTTCCAATATTTGAGAGTTTCTCTGCCTCCTTTCACTTAGTGTTTGCAATTGTTTATGATCAATGTTTCTCTTGGCCCTCAAGGAATCTATATGAAAACCCTAAACCTTAGATTATCTATCTCTAAACATATATCCTTTGATATTAGTCCCGCATGGATTGATTAAGAGATTTGATCCAAGGTCTCATTTGCATAAGTGAGTTTTTTTCATCCTTTTGAGGCATCCATGGCTAATCGGAGAAGACGGGCATGCCCCTGAGCATTTCTGTTGCTGCAAACAACGCAATTCTGCCTAAAAGATTAAACAAGAAAAAGCTAGTTTTGTTGTGCGATTTACTTGTATATCTATCATCCAATATGACTTTGAGTTAGTTTTATTATGCGGTTTAATTATTAGTAAATTTTAAATGTGAAAGTGATATGATGTTAATATATATATATATATACTTATATACATGCCAACATGAATTTGAATTTATATATATATATATATATCCATAAAATAAGAATTTAATTGTGAATATTTAATGAGAGATCAAACTATCATTTTTAGTTAATGAACTCTAAAATATGTGTTAATAATAATTAGATATAGAATTGTTAAAGTGGATAAACCCGTCTACTTAATTTATTTTGTAATTTATTAAAATATTTTTTCTATCAATCCATAAAAAAAAAATTGAATATAAATTTTGAAAACATATTTCAGTTTTTAATAGAAATAATAGAATTCATTTTTGAAAATGATACTAATTAATTATGAAAATACAAGTGAAAAATATTGTAAAAGTTTAGATAGATTTTTTCATATATATGGATTGATTATTATTTAAAATAATAATCTATATATGTTAAAATTTTAATAAGTAAATAAACTAAATACACTTTTGATTTATATCTATATATATTCAAAACAAATCTGTGAACTTTATATTTAATTATCTATTATTGAGAAATATTTAATTAAAATTTTTATATTTGTAAAGTTTATTTATGTAATATCTTATAAATAAAAGTTTATTTATGTAATATCTTATAAATAAATGTTTATTTATGTAAAATATTTTGTAGTATCTTACAAATAAAGGTTCATGAAATGTCTATTCAAATAATAATATAGAGATATAATTATTTTTGTTGGTAACTGTAAATGTTAATATATATATATATATATATAAACATTGATGCAGCATCATGCATCATGCATGTACATATAGCCGTATCTAAATGATAATAATTTACAAGTGCATGTATAAATTATAATAGCATGTACTTAAATCTAGCAATCATTTCTGTAAATCTAAAAGCTAATACAAGTCTATAATTACATTTTGAATATCTAACTATAAAACCAACCATGAGCTTCGGAATATTCAAGCAGTGGGTGACAATAAAACATTAGTTATAAAGTAGAAATCATCGAAAAATGGCATCGTCGAAAAATTAATTTGTTGCTCTTCTCGTCATTGCTTCTCTCCTTGTTAACAATGTGCAATCATTTCCTGAATGCGGAGTCTTCCCATTGGTACCTTGTAACTCAAATGACGATTGTGTCAAGTTATGTGGGAACAAACGACCACTTTGTGTGCCTGTGAATACTCCAGTAGGAGAATCTCGTTCGTGTTGTTGTAAGCATGATTAGGAACAATGTAATTTGACGGAGAAATCAGATATTGAAATCGATCAATAAATGATTCGTTATTAATAAAATATGTGTTCATCATTGAAACGTCTTACGAGTAAAATCATAAGAAGTTATCCTTGTTGTGACCGTATCTGTTTTTTTTTTTTTTCGTCAAACCACAAAATTTAAAGTTACATTTTTAGTCTTATTAGCGAGACCGATGAGTTCAAATACTTTTGAAGCTTCAACTTAGCTGAAGCCAAAATCACTACAAATCTTTCCTTTCCAAGTGAATTCTCCTTCCTTAAAACAGGCGGGAAGGACATTCTTATATATGAGAGAAGAGAAGACTATGCTTCTGCTTCATCTTATGTACGTAAGTAGAGAGACAAAAATGGTCTTTGCGTCAGGTTAAGATTAGATTACTCGTTTCTCCCAAGTCTAATTGATGATGTTTCTCAAAATTGTCTTGCTTATGTTCCAAGATCAGACTACGTATATTCTTCGTTGTCTTTCAATATCTGAGAGTTTCTCAGCCTCCTTTTACGTAGTGTTTGTATATGATCAATGTTTTTCTTGACCTAACAAGAAATCTATCTGAAAACACTAAACCTTAGACTATTTATCTCTAAACCGATATCCTTTGATAGTCCCGGATGGATTTGATCAATCCTCATCTAAGAGATTTGATCCAAGGTCTCCTTTGCATAAGTGAGTTGTTTCCATCCTTTTGGGGCATCCATGGCTAATCAGACATGCCCGCGTGAGTATTTCTGTTGCTAGCAAACGCAATTCTGCCTTAAAGAACAAGAAGAAGAAGCTAATGGGATCTTTTTTTTTTTTTTTTTTTTTTTTGAAGCTAATGGGATCTTTCTCCATTAATCGTTTAAAAATGTACAAGCTTTAAGTGTAGACGCATCTCTTTTAAATTCTTATAATTGTTATCAATATACAGTAAAACTTCTATAAATTAATAATATTGGGACCATGATATTTTATTAATTTATCATGATATTAATTTATCTATAAATTAATAGTTATTAATTTATAAAGAAAAATTGCTTTTTGCATATAATTTTCTAAAAATTTATTTGAAATAATGTTATATTTTATTAACAAATCTCATAATATATATTATGATTAAAAATCATAACTATCACAATAAAATAAATTTTTACCATATTGGATTGTCCATATAAAAATATACATGTTCATAAGTTGAAAATTTATAAAAAATTGGTGTTATTATCAGTATCATTGATGATAAAATTAAAGATAACGCTACAATGTATTTAAAAATATTTACATGTAAGAAAATCAATTATCACATCAAAAAATCATCATAAATTTTGAATGTATATAGTAAAACAACAATAAGAGCTACTGATATAATAATTAGAAAGATGAAAACCAATGAGATTTCAACTTTAACTAAAAACAAACACATTAGTCATATTTTAGAATATTAAATTTACATATAATTGCATAAATTATATAATTATTAATTTATGTTTTGTTGGAACCATGTATTTACATAAGGGTCTCAAAAAAATTATTATTTTATTATCTTATCGAATTTGATGGATTTTTATATTAGCCCGACTTGGAACCAACAAAATTTATTAATTTATAGTGATTATTAATTTATCGAGTATTAATTTAAGAATAATAATAGTCTATAAAACATCATCTCTTATATACAGGAGATAGAATCTACTAGTCTAAAGTTTATACTAGTAATAAAACCGTCGTTGTCACCTGCCTGATGCGTGAATTGTTGATTGAAATAAGATAAAAAAAAAAAAATACTGTCTTCATCCACAATTCATCAGACATAAAATCTTGTCGTAAAAACAAAAGAAGACATCAAATCTTTTTGGGGGGTCAAAAATAGAAATATCTACAAATTTAGGATTAGAATGAAAGACAAAACATGAAGCTTCTGTTCTGTAGTTCTGTCTCTTTTCCCTTACCTTCTCCTCTCAAACCAGTTTTCAGTTTCTCTCTGTTTCGCACTCCAATCTCTCTCTCTCTCTACCTTTTGACTCCATGCCGGTCGCCGGCGAAGTTTTCGACGGGAAATAATTTCCGGGAGGTCACCGGAATAACCCGGGACAACGAGATCCAATTCAACCAGCGGAGATTTTGGGTAAGCATGTGGATACTGGATTAGTCTTCTCGTCTTCGTTTTATTGCCTGACTTTATTCATCTTCTTTTCGGTGTTCTCTGCTCTGTTGCTGAGATTCGTATGATTCTTGTTTTCGGATCTGGGCGCATTATCCAATTTCAATTTTTTTGTTTTTTTGGGGATTTTGGGGGTTTTAAAGTCTCTTGATTTGGATCTATTTTCTCTTGCTCGTAATCATATAGACTGGGAGAGATATTCTCCGTTTAATTGATATCATTATCAACCTTTGGCTCGGGTTTTAGGATCGATCTCATGTTTTTAATCCGAAGGATAAAGAGTCGATTTTGACATTTCTTTTTTTTCTTTTTTTTTTATTTAGTTAAAGCTTTCCAGATTCTGACATTGTGTTCTATTGATTTCGATGATTTCTACAGATTAATTGGGTATGGCATTGGTCAGAAGATTATCCAACTCTGGAACTCACTGGTTTGGGTGAAAAATATTTGAGGATGTGTGTTGTTATTGCTTTGATTTATTTAAAATTTGATGGAAAAAATAAAGAGACTCTTTTAGAGCAACAATCAGAATCTGTCTCTGGATACTGGGACAAGAGTTTCCCAATTTAGAAAGAGTTGTTTTGATACCTGAAGAAGAAAAAGAAGAAGAGTCTTGACAAAAAATTGTTTTTTTTTTTCCTTTGCTTTTTGAGGGTTTGGTTGGATTCTTTGTATTGAAATAGGTTGTAACATTAATGGCTAAAGAAGAACTTTCTCCTGAGAGAAGAGAAGTCTCTGCTTCTGCTTCAGCTTCAGCTTCTGTAGTAGTGAGCTCGAGGGTAGGAGAGAACGATGTTCATCGCCTCAGGTTGGGATCAAGTGACTCGCTTCTCCCCGGTCTTATCGACGATGTAGCTCTAAATTGTCTTGCTTTGGTTCCAAGATCCGACTATCCCACACTATCTTGCGTGAGCAAGAAGTACAACAACTTGATCAACGGTGGACAGCTGTTTGGTCTGAGAAAGGAACTAGGGATCGTCGAGTACCTTGTTTTCATGGTTTGTGACCCAAGAGGCTGGTTAATGTTCTCTCCCACGAAAAAGAAATGGATGGTTCTACCTAAAATGCCCTGCGACGAGTGCTTCAACCACGCGGATAAAGAGTCTTTAGCTGTCGACGACGAGCTTCTTGTTTTCGGGAGAGAGCTGTTTCAGTTTGCGATTTGGAAATACAGTCTTAGGTCTCGTTCTTGGGTCAAATGCGAAGAGATGCATCGTCCTCGCTGCTTGTTTGCGTCAGGAAGCCTAGGAGGGATCGCTATCGTTGCTGGAGGAACAGATATGAACGGGAACATATTAGCATCAGCAGAGCTTTATGATTCTTCTTCAGGGAGGTGGGAGATGCTTCCCAATATGCATTCTCCTCGGAGACTATCTTCAGGGTTTTTCATGGACGGGAGATTCTATGTTATTGGAGGAATGTCGAGCCCTAATGCATCGGTTACTTGCGGAGAGGAGTTTGATCTAGAGACGAGGAAGTGGAAGAAGATTGAAGGAATGTATCCGAATGTGAACCGAGCAACGCAGGCTCCACCTCTTGTTGTTGTTGTTGACAATGAGCTGTTCACGCTTGAGTACTTGACCAATATGGTGAAGAAGTATGATAAGAAGGAGAACAAATGGGAAGTGATGGGGAGGTTGCCTCCAATGGTGGACTCATCAAACGGTTGGGGATTGGCGTTTAAACCGTGTGGTGATAAGTTGTTGGTGTTTTGTGGGCAACGAGGTTCGAATGGAGAGGGCATTGTTGTGAACTCTTGGTGTCCGAAATCGGGAGCTAAAGATGGGAACTTGGATTGGAAAGTGCTTGGTGTTAAAGAGAATGTTGGTGTGTTTGTGTATAATTGCGCAGTGATGGGTTGTTGAAAAAAGAAACCAGTCTTTTTGTTTCTTCAAATCTTATCTCTGGTTTTTTCTTCTTCTTCTTCTTCTTCTTCTTCTTCTTGACTTGTCTCTAGTTTTTTTATAGTTTTCTTAATGCTCTTCTTCTGCTTTTGTGTCTGTTCTGTTTTTTTTTTTTTAGTTTTTAATTTATTGTTGGTAAATTGAAAAAGAGAAAATTCATTACTCTGCAAAATGTTTGCATTTTTTACTTGATTCATAATTTACTTGAATAAAAAAAATTCCAATGTGTGTCTTATTGTTTTACGGAGAATGCTTCTTTTGTTGTTGTTGTTGTTGTGAGTAGGGATAATTTGTAATTTGAGTTGTGTGAGTCTTTTCATATGGAAGAAGTGAAAGCAATAGAAGGTGGCTTTACTAGAGGTTCGTGACGACGTGATCCCATAACCAGTCTGATTCCCACTCTATTTTGCAATATTTTTTCTCGACGTAAATATATTTTATTTTATCTCACAGTTTCTAATATGGCTCTGTTTTTATTAATTTTTTACATAATTAGTATACAATTAAAACTTGTTTCGCGACAGGTCTCAAAAGTACTAGAGACAAGTATGATGTAGTCATGTAGATCGCCTATATATAATCTATCATTTTTATGTCTGAACTTCGCGGTTGGATCTAATGAATTTGATTTTTTTGTGTTTACGTGTACATAACGATTTACGATCCACTTTAATAACGATTTATAATCCACTTTCTATGTTCCAATTTTCCAATACTAAAGGAATTTAGTATATTTGCATTTTTGCTTTTTGCATGCGTGAGAAAGTTAACATGTGATACGAGTTTGTATACTAGTAATTAATTCAACACACGAGTTTACGTCTATTAATGGGTGAATACAGTTATAGAAGTTAAGAAAAAGTTCACTTTATTTGTGGAAATATATGATAGATTGTTGAATTTCAATGTGATTTTTCATAAATAAAAGGGAACAACAAAAAAAAGCTTTGAAGTTAGTTGACATTTTATTTTAACAAACAAACTACAATATATATTGTTATAAATTAATACTCAATAAATTAATATTTTGATAAATTAATACATTTTTTAAGTTTTAAATTAGTTTTTCGAACTGATTTTTATATTAATAAATTAAGAACTTAATAAATTAATAAAATATTATAGTCTCGACAATATTAATTTATAGAAATTTAATTGTACTGTTAAAGTCCAAAACAAACTATCGTTTCTTTGCTTTCTCATCACACGTTTTCTTTGGTCTATATATGTGTTCATCCATGTATTTCCTCTATCTTATAGCTCTTGCTGAGCTTGTCTTTCTATATGGCTAAAGTATGGTTCTTATTTAATTACTTGTAATCTTTTATATTTTAAAATCAAGAAAATCCTTTTAGAAAAAGTGGTACGTACAAGCACTATGACATTATTCAATCTAATTTAAAAACTCTACTTATGAACTAAATTCTACATAGTCCAACAAAACTACTTTTATATTAAATAATAATAGATGTCTATCAGAAGATATGATTATGGTTGTGTCGAAAAATCCACTAATTAAGGTCACTGTAAACACTAAGGTCTTTCTCCCCAACAGTATGGGTCTTCGAGCTTGACACTCTAGTCTATGTACATAGTCTATAGTACATTGTTACGTATAGTCACACCGACTTTCATTATTTTTGTTATTATTTATTACTACATATATATATCATATATTATATATGGTGAGTTCATAATTCATGACCTGCGATAAGTGCAAAACTCTAAACCTTACACTACCCAAGAAATAGTCAATATATTCATTAACCCAAATTTGCAAAATTTAATTATCAACCACCCTCCGAATTTTGTCTAATCTGTTTTTGAACCTCAACTAATATGCTCACACCAAAAATAAACTCCGATTTTGAATGGCATAATATAACTTCCAATCTAGGTTAAAAATTGTTTGTTGTTATAAAAAAGTTATAGTGAGTAGTGACTGACGATTCACGAATTCTTTTTAAGAAAATAGATATACCAAACGTTAAATCAAATCAACTTTATCATTGAAGAATATAAAAACATATCACGCTTTTCAATTTAGTGGGACGTCATTAATTATTATGACTCTAACTTCTAATATGTACATGCTAAACATAATCCTATAATCATTACCAAAAAAGAACATAATCCTAATTAATTCTGCTGTACGTACGTATATGTAAAGAGATAGAGAGAGAGAGAGTGGTTGCCTACCAATATGCTTTAGCCTTTATGTTTGTCGGCCAATTCTGGTGTTTGGTTTGGATCACTTTGGTATGCTAATGCTACTTTCACGTAATCGGTAGGTTTGGCCATTCAGATATAAAAACATCCCAATCCAAATATATACTCGATTTGGACTTTTCTTATTTTTCTTCTACTTATATATTTATGACTTTTTAATTTCCGTTTATCCCAAAATACTTATCGTGGTATCATGTAGCCACATATTTTGTTAGGTTCGTATGTCGTTGTGGTTTATTTTTGGTCAGTATATACTTAAGATCTTGTGGATCAAAAAAACATGCAAATTTTCAGAGATATACTCGCTATTTGAATCCACATCTGTTAATACCCACATATATCTTGGATCTCTTTCGTGTCTTCAAATTTTATGAAACAGAGCTAATAATTTGGTCCGTCTCAAGGTTCATGTATTTCTTCCAGTCCTGGCATATTCAAGTTTTTTTTAGAAAGGATGCCCGAATGCTATTGATCATCGGTTTCAATTTTAGCTATTACGATTCAACAGTTTTTAGTCCTTTCGTGCTTAGTAGGTAGATCTTTATTTATTATTTTCTCATATGCGTAATTCTTCTATTAATTAAGATTTATATCTCTCGGTTTGTCTCTCAGATTTAAAGTTTTTGTTTCTAAGGGTTTCCACGACCTCTTCGGTTTTATTTCGGGAAATAATATTTCGACATTTGCTGGTTTTGTGTAACTCAAAGTTGAATATTAATAAAATTCATCGACCGAAATAAAAATGGAGACACAAAACTTCAATAAAATAATTATAGAGTCTTCAAGTAAACACCTCCGCTAGCCGATGATTGACTGGTTTTGAATCCAAGTCAAAAATAGCTTTATTCATGCAAGCGATTACTCCTACAATGTTTTTAAAAGCAGAGATTCTTCTTCGTAAGAAGCAAAATATGTAAAATAAAGTCACTTTAATTCTGGGCATCATTCCACAGCCGAATTTCAAATAAAACTAATATCTTCTTTATCCTTCATTAAATCAGCATTTACAAAACTGTTTAGAACTAGAAGCACACAGTCGGGAAAAAAAAAACTAGAAACACAAAAGATACATGACTAACATTTTTAGGTTATATTTGTATGTTTGTGTTTTTGTTTTACCAATAGAATACGTAGGTTTAAATTAAAATGATGACACAACAACGACACTGATACAAACCATTAATTGAACTATATATTTTATTATATTTCATTGTAGTAATTTGTTATCAGAAAGGAGATAAATATGGTCAGCAAAATATAAACGGTGGGTCATTAGGAAGAAATTGTTGAATAAATTTGTAACCTCAGCTTTTAAAAAATAAATTAGAGAGGGTGGTTTCGAGTTGGAGATATTAACGTGAATTTTTTTTTTTTTTGATCAAAAGATATTAACGTGAATTAACGAAAAGAAAAGCATAGAAAATGTCAAATCACATCATTTATATATTATAATTTCTATGGTTGTCGTATAGAAGAAATATTTAAAGATAACGTACAATATGCGCCACCTAACTAAGCACAAACTTCACTCATGAATCCTGATCGTGATGTATGAAAAATCCGACCTCCCAGTACATAACATCAAAGAAGCATTCTCAATCTTTCCTTAACTTTTTAACAAAAAACAAATTATTTTGGCTAAACCTAATGATTCACTAGCAATCTTAAAATTTCAATATAATATTACATTCAATAATTATATGAATCTTGCCAAAATTTATCTAATACTCCAATAATTGATTAGCAATGTGAAGTTTATATAATATCTTTACCTTCCAATAATTAATTAAATCTGCAAGACATTATTTTTAGAACGATCTAATAGACACTGAGCTTGAAAAAAATCTAAAATACAGTATTTTCACAAGACACTTAAGTTGTTAACAAGCTTCTGGCCAACACAAAATTTAACACCAAACAACGAAGAAAATTTTGAGCAGAGAAAAAAATTCACGACTGAGACCAAAGGATATCACTAAATTTTATATGACATCTAATAAACCAAGGAATTCGGTTAATCCGCCTAACTATTTGTCTCGTCGAACGAATTCAAAACTATGTTATTCTAATGATCTAATCTATATATTATATATCTAAGCCTATATTACCGGAAAGTCGGAAACGAAAATTGTAGTCAAAACTAATTTCTTTTGGGAAACCTTTACTCGGGTCTGATGACTAATACAAATGCAGGTGTTACATCAAACTTGGGTGATATCAAAAGCAAGATCCATAAAGAGATTTAATTGACATGAGAAAGAAAAGAAGAAAAGAAGAAAAGCCACTATGTAATCGTACACATGTCATAGATTACACACATATATCGAATTGTCCCGCGCCGCATCTTAATACACCGCTGCGCATCTAATACACCGCAGCACATCTAATAAAACCGCAGCATAAATAAAAATATAAATGAATAGCTTAGGTTATATAAGTCTACTATTTAACGACCAAAAAAAATTTTACGTCTACCATTTATTTTGTTGTAAATACGTAGCCAAATTCAAAAACTGTAAATCGGACACATGATATAAGTCGATGGTCTAACTATATTAATTGACGAAATTAAACCTTAATCGATCAATAAGAATATGAGTCGAATATCTAAATAAGTTTATGAGAAATGAAAATACGTTTACTTTGCAAGTAAAATAACGAAAAATAATATACTCAGACTCAGTTCAAAATTAAATAAATAGATAGTAAGAAAAAATAAATCGACAGATAAGAAAGTTTACCATTTAAATTCAGTATATGACTTGTTCGAAAAAGTTCATTCTATGACATTTGAAGTGTTTTTTCTGCATTAACTACACTGCTAAGCATATTTGTCTGTCTATAGCAACGGAAATATTTGAAGCCTAATGCCTAAATTATAGGTTTCAGAAAAATAAATATGTTGATGTTTTTCCACATAAATGGCATCACATTTAATAAAATTTATAAGCCCAACACTTGTGACTTATCCAAAAAAAATATAAACAATTTGAATATTAACATCAAAAATGGCAACAACAAAGAAAACAAAAAAGACTCGTAATGCTTTCAGCCTTTTAGGCAAGAATGAAATATGAAAATTGAGAAGTGGGCAAATCCTTGATCAACAGCAGAGAGAGAGAGAGGTAGGCCCATCTCTCTCCATAAATGAGAATCATGCTTTTCTCTCTCTTCCTCCATTCCTTTTTCTCATTCTTCTTCCCCATTTACAGCCCAATTCCACTAACTTCCTCGTCATCATAAGCACTAATCTCGAGGAGATAAAGAAGCACCTCTCTCTCTCTTGTTCCTTCCGTTTCAAAGTTTCTTCCTTTTGGGCGGGTTTTCAGGAAATTTTGGATTTTTCTCTTCTTAGGGACGTTTCTTTAATTTCTGTGTTTCTTGTAGTTGTGGGTTTTTGTTTATAGTTCTTGTTACTGTGTCACGCTTTTCTCTAGCAAACTGTGAAAGCTTGTGACGACTATATGATTATTCTGGCCTTCTAATAAAAGTCTCCATTTTTCTATTGTTAAGGTTTGGCTCCGTTTCTTTTCCTCTCACTTCTGCTTCCTGTGGATAAATATTTGAATGTTGTCTGAAATTAATCTCTCGCTGTTTGTATAGTGATGGGTACTGATGAGAAGCCTCTTAATCCTCTTGATTCAAGCCATGGTGATTCTGCCCCTTCTTCAAATCAGGTATATATACGCATCCAACATATGTATGTATGCAAGTATGAATCTTTGAATGAATTACATGTGTCTCTAAGAGAAGTTGTGGTTTCATGATGTGTGAATTGCAAAAAAAGGTGAGCTTTTTGTGCTAATTACTTTCCAAAAAAGCTTGATATTGGTTGAGACTTCATGTTTTTGGAGCTGATCAAATTGTTCTGGGAACCTTAATCTCTGATTAGTGTTGTTAGTTTCATCCAAAGGATTACCTCTCTTCAGGAATTGTTGTATTGTTCTAAGTTCTCATATAACTCTTTTGTTACTTTCATCTTTGTTCTTATTCAGAAGGCCGAAGGATCCTCTGCTATTATAGAAGAGATATCTGCAAATGCTCAACAATGGAGGCGAAAGAACCTCTCTTTGCAGATACCCTCGAGAGCAACGGGTCTCTCTCCTGAAGACTCGGTTGTAATCAAAATGCCTCCAACGCCTAGTCCAACTCCAAGAAGAGTGAATTTTTCTTTAACTTCGAGCTCTCCAGGTCCTGGTCCTACTTCTTCTTCTTCTGTTCCTCCGCGTGGCAAATCGTCCCTGAAGAATCTAATCCCAAAAGTTGGGTTCAAACCAAAACACTCTAACACCGATATCGAGAAAGGACAAGGGGATGTCTGTTCTCCTTCTGCACTGCAAGAGAAGGCTTCGATATCGAGGTCATTGTCACTTACAAAGTTATTTACGCCTAGGATCAAGAGAACTTCATCTCTACCTGTGACTCCCATTATTCTTTCAAACTCAGAGTCAGCTCACGGAGGAACCAGTGTTGCTCCTCAAACTCCAAGCGTAAGCTTTCTCTTGTATCGTTTCATACTTTAGGATTGTTTAAGTACTTATACTTGGTATTGCAGAGCAAAGGGAGTGTGCAGATAGCTCGCTCTCGTTCTGTGCCTGTTAATGACAAGGATGCAAGCCTAAGGGGAATGGACTCATTCTTCAGAGTTATTCCTTCGACTCCTCGTGTAAAGGAAGGAGACATTTTTTCAAATGCATTAGAAGCTGGTGATACTGGTAAGTTCAACTTTCAATCGGTTATATGGTTTCTTTTTCTTTTCCCCAAGATATCTGTTTACCGGACACATCAAATCTTTCGTAATGTTTTGTACAGAAACAGGCGATGCTGATGGAGAGGACATTCCTGAGGATGAAGCAGTTTGTAGGATTTGTTTGGTAGAGCTCTGTGAAGGAGGAGAAACCTTAAAAATGGAGTGTAGTTGCAAAGGAGAACTTGCTCTTGCCCATAAAGAATGTGCTCTTAAATGGTTCACCATAAAGGGTAACAAAACCTGTGAGGTTTGTAAACAAGAAGTTAAGAACTTACCTGTAACACTCTTACGGATCCAAAGCATTCGAAATTCTGGTGTTCCTCAGCTAGATGTCACTGGTTACAGGTAAAATACTCTTATTATTTTATTCTTGTACAAATTGTCTGCAATAGTTGGAATTTTACAGACATTCTAAATATTCTTTTGTTTAAATACTAAACTTCTCCTAAATCTCTTTACTATTTCTCAACAGGGTTTGGCAGGAGGTGCCGGTTCTGGTAATCATCAGCATGCTTGCTTACTTCTGCTTCCTCGAGCAGCTCCTGGTAATCTGTCTCTATTATTTATAGTCACCCTTAACAAATTAACAAGCATCCGGATACAGACATACATATACAGAAACACTCCAGACAGATATCTCTATAAGAGTAAGTTTCTTTTGCAGGTTGAGAAATTGGGGACGGGTGCAATAGCGATATCTCTGCCGTTTTCTTGTATTCTTGGTCTTCTTGCATCCATGACCGCATCAACCATGGGTAGTAGGTCTTCTTTTGGAAAAATTCTTTTCAATGTGTTCCTCCACTCTGATCTGTTTTTTCTGGTTCTGGATTAAATCTTGTGCAGTAATGAGAAGATTTGTCTGGATTTACGCATCTGTTCAGTTTGCTTTGGTGGTTCTCTTCGCCCATGTTTTTTACTCTGTGGTTCGTACCCTTCAATGCATTTTTTTCTTTCCTATATTGTCTTAAAATGGGGCCAGACATACCCTTAATGCTATAGAACCTGCAAGCTCTTAGTGCAAAACTCGACATAAAGTTGCAACTTTTATAATAAAGTCAGCTGATAGACATTTTTTGTTTTAAAAATATGTGGAATCAGGTGGAGTTGCAACCAGTTCTGTCGGTTCTTCTTTCAACATTTGCTGGATTTGGTGTCTGCATATGCGGAAGTTCAGTGATGGTTGAGTTTGTGAGATGGAAACGAAGATGGCGAGCAAGAAGGCTCGAGCAGCAGCTGAACCGTTCTCAGACGCTTCCGCCACCACAACCGGTGGATGCAACAACCTCTCAACATCATCCAATTGCCTCTTAGAGCCAGGAAGTGGAAGATACTTACAGTTATACAGTAGTTGGTTAAAGTTATGTTATGATTTGTATAAAAAGAATAGGGAAAGTGATGGAAGAATGCTTAAGATTGTTCTTTTGTTTGTCTTGCTTCTTTACATACACCACTGTATTGTTGTAACTTGTAAGTTTGTAATTTTGATTTCTCAATCTCTGCAAATGAATTGTTTGTAGTAGTATTGAAGTTTTCATGTGTAATAAATTTGGTAGTTATGAAAACAGCGCCAGTGTTAAAGTCAAAAATGAAAAAATAGTTTTTAGACTTTTATTTATAAATAAACAAAGCAGTCCAAAGTATAAACCCAACACAAACAAACTCTCAACCTTTAAAATCTAAACCCTGGCTAATCCATAATTTTAAAAGATTTAGCATAATTTTTTTTTCCTTCTAAATTATTCCAATAGATTTTGTGGACTCCAAAAACAAAAGAAGAAAAATAATAAAATTGAAAAATGGGTCACGAGGCAATCACGTGCCAGTTCGGAGGAAAGATTCTTCTTCTCTGTTCCGTTCCTGACTTAAGCAAACTCTTTGCCCTTCTTCTCGACGACGGTGAACGTCGAAGTGAAAGATTACAGCGATGAACTTCTCAACGAGGCTCGCTGATAAACTTCCCGGTATCTTACCGGCGCCGTCTTCTCCGCTCCTGCGTAAAGGTTTTTATTTTTTTACCTGTTTCAATTGTTTCGCGCTTGGTTTTCGTCCTGTGACCTTTTCCTGGTTTTTGCGTATTGCTTGTTTGTTTTGTTTTCTGATAAGATTGGATGCAATATATATAAGGGAATCGAAGGAACATTTATGTTTATGGGTTTGTCTTCGTTTGTAATTTGTAGTCGAAAGTCTGGTCCTTTGCCTCTGAGGGAAAACTTTCGTGTTCACTATATCTAAGCTCCATCTTCTCTAGTTTTCTGTTATTTTCTACCACCCTGAATCAAAATCCATCATCGTTTAATCTAATAAAGGAAACAGTGTTTCTAGGTCGTATAGCTTGTTCTAATGTCCAATTCCAATTCACATTTGGCTATTTTAGGCGTTTTGGTTGTTTAGTTGAAGATGAAAGCTAATGAGCATTCATCAATCCTTTCTTCCTCATGTGTGTTAGGATTCCCTGAGTTAAGATCCTTTTCAATTGCAAACCACAGTAGAAGATTGAGATGGGGATTGCAGAAGAAGATGGTTTGGAGTTTGCAGAGAGCAGAACTCTGTGTAGTGAGCAATTCATGCATAGTTCATCCAGCAAACGAAGCCTATGCACAAGAAGCTATCGAAGCAATCAAATCCGAGAAAGTTATCGCTGTGCCAACCGATACGCTTTATGGATTCGCTTGTGATGCTTGGTAATGTAAATATCCTTTTCACTAGTTATCTGAATAAGCTTTACATTTCCTGGACTAAATTGTGATTATATGACATATCAGTTCTTTAGAAGCAGTTAACCGGATATATGAGATCAAAGGCCGTAAGCTTACAAGCCCTTTAGCCATCTGCGTTGGCGATGTATTAGATATCAAGAGAGTTGCTACCACAAACCACTTACCTCACGGTTTACTCGACTCGCTCTTGCCCGGTCCAGTCACTCTCGTACTTCAACGAGGTTTGAATCTTCTTCTTAATGTGGTTGCATCGATATGATCTCTTTATGTGAGAGTGTTCTTGTAGTGTTTAAACAGGTGAGTCAAGCATTCTTGAAAGGTCTCTAAACCCAGGGATTGATACTATTGGAGTACGGGTTCCAGATTGTGAATTCATTAGGGAAGTATCGAGAGGTTCAGGCAGTGTGTTGGCTCTTACAAGTGCTAATCTAAGCGGTGATAGAAGCAGCGTTTGCGTTAATGATTTCGAGAATCTTTGGCAGCATTGTGCTTATGTCTATGATGGTGGTTTGCTTCCATCGGGCCGTGCGGGATCGACCATAGTCGATCTGACTAAAGTGGGAAAGTATAAGATCATTAGACCTGGAAGGTATGCCATTGAATGGATTTGAAGTTTGAATCTTTTGTGTGTTCTTGAGCTGATTACTTTTGTTTATTGTTAATTCAGCGCGAAGCAAGCAACAGTGGCGATTCTTGAGAAGTATTTGCTGGAAGAAGAAGAAGAAGACTGTTAAGAGAAGAATGCTGGCTAAACTCTGATATGATTTCCAAGAATCTGAGGTTTTTGCTTTAGTTCTTTACTCGATTTTTGGTATTTGTTTAAGATATCAGATATGTATGTGTAGTGTAATACGAGAAGATTGTTGATTTTGAGCGTATGCCAGCTTCAATTTTTCGTGGCACGTATGTGTAATTCAAAGGGTATTAGAGAACCGTTGCGTAATTTTCACTTATATCTCTTATTGATCCATTTGGAAAACGAACAAAAAAAGTTTGAAGTCTTTTAGATGGTAAAACATTCATGTACTTTATATTTTATTTGAGAAATACCCTAAAATAGTTAATTTTATTTGAAATGTTTTCTACTATATTTGAGTAAAAAGAAAAACCGAAAACAAATTTTGTTATTCTGGTAATTTTATCTCCATATTATTTTCTTCACAAACGTGTCATTAGATGAATGAAAGGAAAAAAAAGTTAAATAAAATAGTTAATCTTTTCTGAAATGTTTTCTACTATATTTGAGTAAGATATCTGATATCCGAGGTGCAGAGCATCTTTCATTTCTTTGCCTTTCCAAACTCGAACGGAGAAAAACTTGCACAAGTAGAGGAGCTTGTGAATCAAAAACTATCACAATATTTGTGGTCTAGTATATGAACGCAGTGTGTGCAAAAAGCGTGTTTTGTCTAATTGAGAGATTCACAAAATGAAACCGAAAATAAATTTTATTATTCTGGTTATCTTATCTCCATATTATTTTCTTCCCAAACGTGTCATTAAATTAGACGAATGAAAGAAAAAAAACGTTAAAACAAAGGCTACAACAAAAAAAAAGTTACAGGCTAAAATTAGAAGAGAAGAAAAATAGAGGACCTCAATTATCAAATTTTCATTATCCACTCTCTGCTCGTTTTTTCCTCTTCTACTCAAAATTTTGGGACTGTAAAAATGTCAAGTGTCAATCTGTGTCATATCGTCTTTGGCTGTTTCTGAAAACTCTTAGTAGAACACTAGAACGTCTATCCTCGGTTTATTTCCCCCGGAGTTATATATATATACGTATGTGAAAAATCAATCCCTCTCAAACTCTTCTCACCACTAATTTCTTCCTCTGGAACATTCCCTTCTCTATTTTTGATTCCTTGGCTTCAAGAGTGGTTTCTCAATTGCGTGTTCTTGGCTCGCGCCTTCAGGTACTTTTTTTTTAAGCATTAGAAAAGGGGTTTTCTCAATTTGGTTGAATTAGTTCGTACGTGTCGTCGATAAAACGAAGGAAAGTTTTATCCTTGTATGATAATTCTCTGCGGGTTAGTTTCTTTGTAATTTCATCGGGGGAATTGAGATAATTAGTTGGGTATTTTCTGGGTTTTGTTAGCCTTTTCTTTCCTGAGGAATTTATACTTTCTCTGTTGATTTCTACTTCAGAATCAGAGCTGAAGCAAAAAAAAAAAATTAACTTTTGGTTTCATTTTCCCATGATCTTCCTTGTAACCAAACTGGATTTAGGAAGAGTGAGATTTTGAGTGTTTCTAATGAGCTAATTTTGTTCTGTGACTGTGCAGCTACTTTGATTCTTTTGAGGAAATGGCTACTGGAGTATTGCCAGCTCCGTTTTCCGGGGTCAAGAGCTCGGGTTCGAAACTCGGGTTTGGTAAAAACATCAACTTTGTGAGAATTTGTGATTTGAGAAGTCAAAGATCTGCTAGAAGAAGAGTTTCCGTTGTTATCCGGAATTCGAATCAAGGCTCCGATTTAGCCGAGCTTCAACCTGCATCAGATGGAAGCCCTCTCTTAGGTATATTAAATATGCATATAAGATTCATTCAGGTTATCATGTCTTTAGCTTCTTCGTTTTCGTTTAGAGTGAATGCTTGTATGTTATATTGGTTTTTGTAGTGCCAAGACAGAAATATTGTGAGTCATTGCATAAGACGGTGAGAAGGAAGACGCGTACTGTAATGGTTGGAAATGTCGCCCTTGGAAGTGAACATCCGATAAGGATTCAAACGATGACTACATCTGATACAAAGGATGTTGCTGGAACCGTGGAAGAGGTGCTTGCTCTTCCCTTACATCTATTTGCAGTTTGGAATATGACGTAATAACATTTGTATGTGCATCAATATATATGAATACTTGGTGTCAGATGCTTGAATCGTGTTGCACTTGTAAGCCTATGACTGTTCCATTGACATTACAGAGACAAATTGTTGATTCCGTGATTGTAGGTTATGAGAATAGCGGATAGAGGAGCAGACATTGTCAGGATAACTGTTCAAGGGAAGAAAGAGGCAGACGCATGCTTTGAAATAAAAGATAAACTTGTTCAGCTTAAGTAAGTCGATGGCCATACCAAGTATTCATCCTGCTATGTGGTTTAACTAGTATGAAACTGAATTGGTTGTTTGCTTTGTGAGTTATAGTTACAATATACCACTGGTGGCGGATATTCATTTTGCTCCTACTGTAGCCTTGCGAGTAGCTGAATGCTTTGACAAGATCCGCGTCAACCCTGGAAATTTTGGTATGTATTTTTTTTTGTCTTTCATCTGTTTCTTGAACTCAATAATGATTGATGTTTTTGTATTTGTAGCGGACAGACGGGCCCAGTTTGAGACGATAGAATACACAGAAGATGAATACCAGAAAGAACTTCAGCATATTGAGCAGGTAGAAGAAAATCTTTGTTTCACTTGTTGTCTTGTGAAACCTGTAAAGTATTAATCGGTCTAAACTCTGTTTTTCTTAGGTCTTCACTCCTTTAGTTGAGAAATGCAAAAAGTACGGGAGAGCGATGCGTATAGGGACAAATCATGGAAGTCTTTCTGACCGTATCATGAGCTATTACGGGGATTCTCCACGGGGAATGGTGAAAACTTCTTAAATCCTATGAAACGGTTTCTCTTATTACACAATGTAGGACTGTTGTCTGATTTGAGTTTGTCACACAGGTTGAATCTGCGTTTGAGTTTGCAAGGATATGTCGGAAATTAGACTATCACAACTTTGTTTTCTCGATGAAAGCAAGCAACCCGGTGATCATGGTCCAGGCGTACCGTTTGCTCGTGGCTGAGATGTATGTTCATGGATGGGATTATCCTCTGCATTTGGGAGTCACTGAGGCAGGAGAAGGTGAAGATGGAAGGATGAAATCTGCAATTGGAATTGGGACACTTCTTCAGGTACATTTCTCGTTATAAAACTTAGGGTAAAGATCTTCCCTTTGAGAATTCATAAAACGTGATGAATTGTTGTAATTGCAGGACGGACTAGGTGACACAATAAGAGTTTCACTGACTGAGCCACCAGAAGAGGAGATAGATCCATGTAGGCGATTGGCCAACCTTGGAACAAAAGCTGCTCAACTTCAACAAGGCGTTGTATGAATGATTCTTCTTCAGATGCTTCTCTACTATAGTTTTCACTTTACGAGACTAACATAATGCATTGTATTAGGCACCGTTTGAAGAAAAGCACAGACATTACTTTGATTTTCAGCGTAGGACAGGTGATCTACCTGTACAAAAAGAGGTAACACTGTACATTTTGAAAGAAAAAAAAAATAGTTTTCTCTACTTCATAATGTCGTTGTCAAGTATCAAAGAAATTGAAATGATTCATCCTGGAAAACTTTAGGGAGAAGAGGTTGATTACAGAAACGTCCTTCACCGTGATGGTTCTGTTCTGATGTCGATTTCACTAGATCAACTAAAGGTGAGGATTTACAAATACTCTTATTCTCTTCTTCTGTTTATTTAACGCAAAGTATAGAACGTATCATTTTCTTTCCTTGGCGTTCTTTCTAGGCACCTGAACTCCTCTACAGATCGCTCGCTACAAAGCTTGTCGTTGGCATGCCATTCAAGGTTGGATATGGTTCATTTATTTTCATGAGAGACGAGGTCTCACCATAATGATTTGAGAATGGTCACCAATTCTTATTTCTCGAGTAATGCTTGGTTAGGATCTGGCAACAGTGGATTCAATCTTATTAAGAGAGCTACCGCCTGTAGATGATAACGTCGCTGTAAGAATCACACTTTCTTCCTCCCTACCATTTACTTATCATTTGACATGGCAGAGTATAAACATTTAACGTTTTGTTTTTGTAAAGCGTTTGGCTCTTAAACGGTTGATCGATGTAAGTATGGGAGTCATAGCACCTTTATCAGAACAACTCACAAAGCCATTGCCCAACGCAATGGTTCTTGTCAACCTCAAAGAACTATCTGGTGGTGCTTACAAGCTTCTCCCTGACGGTGAGTCAAAACTTCCTGAAAAAACTCACAATAAGGAAACAGAGCAGCTTTTTTCGGTTTTCTTAGCTTCGGTTATTTCAGGTACACGCTTGGTTGTCTCTGTTCGAGGTGATGAGCCATACTCGGAACTTGAAGTGCTCAAGAACGTCGATGCTACTATGATCCTCCATGATTTACCCTTCACTGAAGACAAAGTTAGCAGAGTACATGCAGCTCGGAGGTAATAATTAGAGAATATATCTCGCTGTCTAATCTTTTGCTGAGTTATATCAGCTCAGTGGTGTTTCTTTGTCTGGATTTGCAGACTATTCGAGTTCCTATCCGAGAATTCAATCAACTTTCCGGTTATTCACCACATTAACTTCCCGACCGGAATTCACAGGTAGAAAGCGACTGAAACCCAAACTTTGTGCAGTGAGTGGAAAACTCAAATTTTGATCGTTTCTTGCTTCTTGCGCACGATGCAGAGACGAATTGGTGATTCACGCAGGGACTTACGCTGGAGCACTTCTGGTGGATGGACTTGGCGATGGTGTAATGCTAGAAGCACCTGATCAAGATTTCGATTTCCTTAGGAATACTTCCTTCAACTTATTACAAGGCTGCAGAATGCGTAACACCAAGACGGTACGTATTATAAGCACAAAGAATCTCTCTGTTTCTGTTAGTGTTTTTGTCCTCAGAGAAAGTGAAATTGTTCTGTCGTAGGAATACGTATCGTGCCCGTCTTGTGGAAGAACGCTGTTCGACTTGCAAGAAATCAGCGCCGAGATTCGAGACAAGACTTCGCATTTGCCTGGCGTTTCGGTTAAGAAAACAAAAAAAACAAACCTTTTTTCTTTTTGTTATACAAGAAAAGTTTTGTGGTTTTTGGATTTGTTCAAATGAATTGAATTTTTGAAAACAATGGCGCAGATTGCAATCATGGGTTGCATTGTGAATGGACCAGGAGAAATGGCAGATGCTGATTTCGGTTATGTAGGTGGTTCTCCAGGAAAAATCGACCTTTATGTTGGAAAGGTAACACCTTTATTCTTTTGGGTTACTTAGTATATATGTATTCGGTTTCAAAAACTCCGAGCTTTCGGGTGAAAAAAGGAATTGGACTTTTACATTTGTGGACAGACGGTGGTGAAGCGTGGGATTGCCATGACGGAGGCAACGGATGCTCTGATCAGTCTAATCAAAGAACATGGTCGTTGGGTCGACCCGCCGGTTGCTGATGAGTAGCTTCGTAGTGATTTAACGGCCAAGATGGATGGATGCATCATTTCCTGGAACCGAGAATGAGAGATGATATATATGTGTATTTGTATATATCTACTTGTTGTGTATTGCATCATATTCAACAACTGCTAAATTGATAAATAGTTCTGAGGTCAAATATATAACAGAAGTAAGTTAGAAGAAGTTGCTGATGCATTGGAGAAGAAAAATTATCTTTTCGACTTTTCTCTTTGCTTAGATGAAATAATTACTGTAAATTTTCATTTTTTCAATGAAACAAAAATATTAGACTTCAAAGTATTTTTTTTTATAGGAAATTATCATAAAATTGCAACTATTTTAGAACTATATTTGGATATTCATCTGATCAAATGTTTTTATTTAAAACAAGTATTGCATTTAAACATACATTACACAAATTAAGAGGAGGTTGAAGTTGCCTTTTGCATTTATCCTATAAGATACGTCGTTGCAACCTTCAAAACTTATATATTGGTACAACGTAAGCCAAGGATACGTTGTATATCCTAGTTGTTTGCATTAGTATCGCTAAGATGTGTGAGTTATACGTAAATGATAAAAGAAACAGAAACAAAACTTTCGATCAGCACAAGATTAGTCTTTATAAATATATATATAGATACATTTATATATTCGTTCAAAGATAGCCATTCTCTTACAATTAAAACACTCTCAAGACATACAAGTGTCCATATGGGTACACAAGAAAATCATAAGAAACACAAGATGGCTTCTTTTATCTTTCACATAATTTGGGGCGTAAACATTTTTAGTTATTTTATATCATTTAGTTTAATTTTTAGAACATATGATGGAAACTTTTGAAGAATTAAAAAAAGATTGTGATTTTTTTTAATCAAAGAGGCAGCAACAAACGGGGGTGGGTCTGTCAAAGAGGCAGTGGCCGTCCATGCCGGCAGGGTCGGTGCTCCTGTGGCAATGTTTGTCGCAGTCACTGTCGCTCTTGCACGTTCCTCTCAAGCGACACGGTCCGTCCATTACTTCTTTTTCTGTCACTTCACAATTAAAATTCAAGAAAATATCGTACGTTTAGAGGAGACATGCAAGAATAACAATATCTATTAATGTAAGCTTAAATTAAAATGAATGAATGGAAACACTTTAAAAATACCTGCAGTTTGCGCAGTAATAACGACAGAGAAGATGACGAAAAGGGCAACGAGTTGAAATCTTGATGACGCCATTTTTTTTTTTTTTTGCAGTTTTGTTTTCTTTTTGCAATGCAAGATATTCAACTTGAAATTTTGTGTTTTGAAAAGTAAGATCGGTTTTTGGGGTTTTGTATGTAAAGATTAGTTTTAAAGATAGTAATTTTTCGCTTCTTTTTTTTTTTTTAAGAGTACTCCGATTTTAGTCAAGGTAATTTATGGTTAATGTAGCATTAAAAGGGATTAAACCTCCTCAAAATAGAGTTAGCAATCGTTTCTTACTTCTAAATTTGGTAAGGATAAGAAAGAATGGACGGTAGAGGAGAAACTTTGATTATTTGAAAATTTCAAGAACTTCTACGCGTAGCAATGCAAACCCATCCAATGCAAATGTCAAATGGAAGCATAGGGAGTTACATACATGATCTTTACCAATGCTACCAATATCTTTTATGGACATACCCGGTCCATAACATAAGATAGCTGAGTCCAATAAAATAAAATAAAATAAAAAATGCATAGGGAGTTAGGGCATATCGTATTTTTAACGCCAAGTTCATAGGCTAACAAAAAAAAAAGTTTTACATTAGCCAAGAAACATGTAAATATATAGAACTTTTAAATCGTAAGTTAACCTTGTAGCATATCCTTGAACATACAATGCTAACGTTGACCGTTAGGTGCAAAAGCAATATAATTTTCATGCATTTACAAACATACAGTTGCTTACAAATTAAAATGTATGATGGCATTACGAAACGGAAACAACAAATCTAAAGTTTTGGGCCAATATATTGGAAAGATTTCGCCATGGAAAATGAGGTTTAATGACTTTTGTTTCAGATTTTTCCGTTATTTTTTTTACCTTGTGTATAACTCTGACTTTATAAACAGTTTCAATGCTTAAATAACAAAAAAAAAAAAAAAAAAAAAAAGAAGAAACACATACAGTTGCTTACGCTACTAAAAAAATCCACGGCGGTTTCAATAACTTTCAGAAGATCTCAGTGGCGGCGTATTCATATCGTGAACGACGTCGTATGTTCTCTCGCCGTTTCTTCAACACGTATCCTCCGACGCCGACCATACTCGCCGCCGCAATCGCTCCAACCGCGATTCCGGCCTTCTTTCCTCCCCCGGAGGATTTATCATCGCCTTCCGTTCCGGTAACGTCGGTGTTGTTTACCTCACCGGCTTTTGGAGATTCCTCAGACGTCGGCGACGGAGAAATGTAATCATCAGGCATCGTCGGAGGCATTTCTGCTTCTGACTGCGGCGGAGACGAATAATGCTTGATCGGAGACGGAGCCGGTGAAACTTTTTTACTTGAAATGTCACCGGATACGATTCCCGCCATTAAAAACAGAGCTACAATTATGAAAACAACCTTCTTCATCATCTCCAAGATTCAATACCTCGCTCTCTCAAGAAGAGACGGAGAATAAATATATAGTGTGCGTATGACGAATTATGTTTCGCCACGTCAGAAATGTATAAAAACCAGATTACGAGAAGCATTTTGTTGATTTTCCACTTAAAGTTCATATGAGTGACACTAGAGAATTGCTTTGGCACCTAACGGTCAACGCTTTGGAGCAATCAACTATTGTGTAATAGGGAGAAGTTAATGAAATATAAGAGTCAATTATCAGTATCGTAAGGCAAATAACCACTTTATATAAATAAAATTAAATCTGTTTCTTTTGATGGTTGACTTTAATTAATTTTAGAAGGTTTCACAACTCAACAAAAGAAGAAATGTAATCACTAGCGATAAAAACAAAATGAAAGAATTAGGAAATGGATTATGAATCTTCATGTGAATAAAGATTCACCGGTGCAATGCCAATCTGCGAGTCCAGTGAATTGGGCTCAAAATTTCTAATTATAATTGGGTTGGGCCTTATAATACTAAAGGGCCTAGTGGTGTTGCGCTTTGGTGTTTTCTGCTTCTTCCCTCGCCTCAGCTTTCACCACCACCACAAGAGACAACAATTTACCGGCGATCGGGAAAGTTTCCGAAATAATGAGCACTTCGGCAGGGAAGCTCGTGACATCGAGATCGGAGCTTGATCTTGATCACCCTAACATCGAAGATTATCTTCCTTCTGGTTCCTCCATCAATGAACATCGCGGCAAACTCCGCCTGTAAAATAAAAAACTCTCTCCGCATGTCAGAATTCTTTTTGAGTTTGAATTTGAATTTGATTTGGATCGGCTGATAAATTATCATCGTCGTTTGAATTGCAGGCGTGATTTACTAGACATCTCCCCTACTCTCACTGAAGCTGGTGGTGCCATTGTTGATGTAAGCTATTTCTGACTTTCACCAAAGGTCACCCGAATCTGTGAAATCTCTGTTCAAAGATTCGATTTTTGATTGCAGGACTCCTTCACCAGATGTTTCAAGTCGAATCCTCCGGAACCTTGGAACTGGAACATTTACTTGTTTCCACTTTGGTGCTTTGGGGTTGTTGTTAGATACTGTATTCTCTTCCCGTTGAGGTCTGTTTCCTCTTTATCTTCTCCTTTCCTGTTCGATTCTCTCTAGTTTCCTTTTCTGTATGTTCAGAGCTCAAAGTTTTAAGATTTTTCAGCCATGTGTTTTGGACTGATCCTTTCATTGATTTTAATAAACCTGCAGGTGCTTCACTTTAGCTTTCGGGTGGTTTATTTTCCTTTCAACATTTATCCCCGTACATTCGTTGCTGAAAGGCCATGATAGGTTGAGGAAAAACATAGAGGTGGCTTTAATTCTCTGTTTCTCGTTTCTCTTCTATGATTTGTGTTAAACTAGTCAGAGCATTTTGTTTATTAACAAGGAAGTTTTCTTGTGTATCTTCTGCTTTGTTGATTTTTTTCCTTCCTTGTGGAGCTCGGCGACCAATATCTTGACGTTGAAACTTGTATTTTCTTTCACTGTGTTACTAGAGGGTCTTGGTGGAGATGATATGCAGCTTTTTTGTCGCCTCGTGGACAGGAGTTGTCAGATATCACGGGCCACGCCCTAGCATCCGTCCTAAGCAGGTCATGTTTCCTTTTCAAAAGTAGTTCGGTTTCAACTTTGCATCTCCTTTTATACTTTTATGCCTATGCTTATTTTGTGATTTGGATTTAAACAGGTCTATGTTGCCAACCATACTTCCATGATTGATTTTATCGTCTTGGAGCAGATGACCGCATTTGCTGTTATAATGCAGAAACATCCTGGTTGGGTTGGTAAGTCTCAGGGGTGTTTAGAGCGCGCATAAGTGTGCTTATGACCTTGATGATGGCTCACTTTTTTATATAGGCGTTTGACTGATTTAGTGTCGAGTGACTGGTTTTCCTTTCGTGCATTATTGTCACTTTTGTTGCTTTGAATATGAAGGGCTACTGCAAAGCACAATATTAGAGAGCGTAGGATGTATCTGGTTCAATCGTTCTGAGGCAAAGGATCGTGAAATAGTAGCGAGAAAGTATGCATGATTCTTGTGCCCCTTAAACTGTCATTACTTAATCTACTCATAAATCATGGGAACAAGAATTTACATAATTTCAGGTTAAGGGACCATGTCCAAGGAGCTGACAATAATCCTCTTCTCATATTTCCCGAAGGGACTTGTGTAAATAATAATTATACAGTGATGTTTAAAAAGGTATTTTAGACCTAACTATGATATGATTTTCCTCGTAATCAATATTTATGTTTCTGATTTGCTTCATGACGATGTTCAGGGTGCTTTTGAATTGGACTGCACTGTCTGTCCAATTGCAATCAAATACAACAAGATTTTTGTTGACGCCTTCTGGAACAGCAGAAAGTAAGGGACTTTCACATCACCATAGACAGATAATTTTGAATTTTTTCTGGTACAAAGACGGGCAAATTATTTAGGGCCATTTGCGTTGTCTTGGTAACAAAAGGTCTTGCGTTGTCTTTGCAGACAATCATTCACTATGCACTTGCTGCAACTCATGACATCATGGGCTGTCGTTTGTGAAGTATGGTACTTGGAACCCCAAACTATAAGGCCTGGAGAAACAGCAATTGAGTTTGCAGAGAGGTAAAGTTACTCTTTCATCAAACAAGACATATACTAAGATGTTTTTGTATGAAGAAAATTGGCATGGCATTCTTTTTCGTCTGGTAGCTTGTCTAACGTTTATGAGATCCACTTTATTTACTTGGCACAGGGTCAGAGACATGATATCTCTTCGGGCAGGTCTCAAAAAGGTCCCTTGGGATGGATACTTGAAGTATTCACGACCGAGCTCCAAGCATAGTGAACGCAAGTATGTTCAACGTGTTTTTATTTCTAGAAATTCTACTGCTTGTCATTATCCTGTTGAATTTGTTGAATCTCTTAAGAAATATGGTTATGCGTTAGTCCTATTAGGTAAGGATCATATGGTACACCGAGTTTATTTGTGGTGCGTTACACAGAGCCGACACTTTCTTATACAGCACCCATTTTAATCCCAACTTCGAACTTGCATTAATTTAAGGGCTCAACTGTAGTGATCCTTGAAATAATACCTAGTAGTTGCAGTTCACATTCGTACTTGTTGTGTATGACACGCTTATTTGTCTTTCTTTGAATTCACAGGCAACAGAGCTTCGCAGAGTCAATCCTGGCTAGATTGGAAGAGAAGTGAATGCAAAGATGAAGTTATATTTTCCTTGTGGTGTAGCACTTTTCCCTTGAGATTAAAACAAACTCATGGCTCATGTTCTCTATGTTTTTCATTCAATACAATACATTTTGTGAATCTTCTCAATAGACAGAACTCACTTTTTGCATCTTGTGCGTTCGTATACTAGACCACAAATATTGTGATGGTTCTGAATTCTGATTCACGAACTCCTCTAATTGTGCAAGTTTTTTCCCGTTCGAATTTGGAAAGGCAGAGAACTGAAACGTGCTAATCAGTTGATTTCAAGTGTCTTGATCCGCATGAAATTCGGCTTTGCAACAAAGATGCACGGCAAGATTAGCTTTTTTATTAATTTGATTGTGCAAACTTATTTCAGTGTGTGACAGTTCTACAAGCTGGCCTTTGAAACCAAATCAAAAGAGTTGAAATTGCCTTTCTCAAAACTAAAGTTACTTGTCTCCATCTTTCTCTAGTCCAAACTCGTGATGAAAAAATTCCGGTCATACAATATAACTTAAGGAGACGTATTTCTATAACTCATGTCCTTTTCTTAGCTTACTGATCACAATTCGTCCTTGGAATCTGTTTCAGGGCTCTTTGTTATGCTATCGGCTTTTCCTTTGGTCTCAGTAGTTTCCCCTTTTGGTGTGGACTCGACAGTTTTAGGAGATTCTGTTGATGCAGGTTTCTCCAGTTTGAACGGGATAGTTGCGTGTTTCCTCAAAAACTTGTAAAATGCAACCACAGTGCGGTCTGTATCTACCGTTATCTGCTCCACACACAACGAAAGTAGACAATTCTCTTAATAGAGCGAATCCAAGAAGACAAAACCGTTGCAGCCAAAGAACCAAAAACTTACCGGCTCTGAGGTCTTGTTTCCTGCAGGGAAGAAAAGAATTGTAGGGAATCCTTCGGCCTGCACAGAATTTTACGCCATAAACAATTCAGGCTTTGAGCATAAAAGGTTTTCCATGTCTAAAGATGTATATTTGATACATTTATTACGCTTATTACCTTTGCCTTGGGGTGTTCATTGGTTGTTCCATCCATCTTGGCTATGACAAGAGAATCAATGCTTTGTAAATGTTTGGCAAGCTTGTTATACATTGGCTCAAGGGCTTGGCAATGGCCACACCATGGTGCATAGACCTGAGTTTTGTCTTAAATGTGAGACAACGTGAATTCCGTATCGGTTTATTGATGGACTATGATACAATATAATACCTCGAGAAGAACATCCTTAGACTCGTCCAGAACAATTTCATCAAAGTTATCTCCGACTACTATTTTCACATCTCCATCGTTCTGTAGCCACAAAATTAAGTTTAATGTTACATAAAGAGAGAAGACGAATGAAAGATAAGAATGAATGATAGGAAATAGACACCTTTACCTTTTCAGGAATGGGGTCTGACTTATAGAAAGGCTTTAGTTTGTCGCTCAAGAATTCCTCCCCGAATGTCTGCAAGAAGTTGTAGGTTTAATATCAATCTTTACCGTAAAACCAAGTTTTACTAGTAAAAAAAAATTCAAAGAGATACCTTAATTTTATCCGACTTGATTTCTCCATCGAAGAAGTGTTTTTTAGGATCTTCGTTCCCTGTGTAGGCAATAAGCTAGACACAGACCAACATTCGGGATGTATTTAGACGAAAAGATCTAGGATTCAAGACTCTTATAAATGTGCAACTTTTCAGACCCAGAACAACAACAAAATTAACTTACTTTAGGTCCGTTTCCAGACACACCAAAGTATTCGGCGACTGGCTTCCCATAATCCTCATTATCCAGATCCACAGATACGAAGATGAGCTGTAGCAAGAAACAAAGACTTCTTAGAAGTGGCCTTACAAAGATAATATATCGCCATGGTTTCCCTAAAGATCCTTTTTCATGTACTTGTCTTTATACGAAACAAAGACTTTCAAACAAATCAGAGGTTTCACGGGCAGGACCTATGTTCATACCTTTCCTTTAAATGATTTAGCTGCTTCTTGATATTCTGGAAGAACCTTTTCCGAGTCATTTTTGGTTGTGAACAACAACAACTGCAAAGAAAACATATACACAATCGCGTTAGTAAATCGACCTAAACCATCTCTTTATCTGAACTGAAGAACCCCACTGAATTATATTAAACACACCTGTTTCTTGATTGCACTCTCAAAAATTTCGGGGGCACTGTCTCTGGTGAAAACAGAGACCAAAGGAAGCTTGTTGGCAGACACAAAACTAGCTAGAGCAGACTTAACAAAATCCCCATCTACGGATTAATAACACAAAAACAAAATAAGCAAAGCCCAGTAACAAAATTACTAAATCAAAGCACAACAAAGAATTATAGAACCAACCAAAATGGCTAATCTTCTCCTCTTCCCTCTTAACTAGGACCAAAGCAGGCCTTTTAGACTCCGGATCGATGTGAAACATCTTGGCAACCTCGGGACTCACCGTTTGATAGAAGTTGACATCGTCTTCAGCTTTGGAGGCAGCAGCAAGTTGATCGTGCTCAGCACCCTGTAAATTCCGCATTTTTGGTTATCCAACGCATTGAGAAGGAACAACAACAAAGATACCAATGTGGATTAAGGAAACATACCACCAAAGAGTTCAAGTAACCCAAGACGACTTTGTTCCCAGAAGTCAACACTTTCTCGGCATCATCTAATGTGGTTAGATTATACACACCAGGACCTATCTTCTTCTTCACCCACGTCACAATTGTTTCCCTAAATCACATATCAGTAAATTCTCCACTCAGATCCGACGATGCCATAGCAATACAATACAATACCAAAATCGAATTGATTCGAGATTCACTTACTTGGTCCTCCCTCCAGTGTAAGGCTTGTGCTCGCCATCTACGAAGAAGAGAATGGTCGGGAATCCCTGAACGCTATACTGATGAGCAAGCTCATTCTCCTCCGTCGCGTCGATTTTAGCCAAAACGACACCGTCGCTCTTCAGCTCCGTCGCGGCAGCCGCGTACTCGGGAGCAAGAGACTGGCAATGGCCGCACCACGGCGCGTAGAACTCAACCATAACGTATTGGTTGTTCTCGATCACGTCGGTGAAGTTGCGCTCCTTAATGACCACCACGTCTTTCTCGTCGACTTCCGGCGCCGGGAACGGATCCGAGTCTGGATTTCCTAGATCGGAGAGATCTCCGTCTTCCTCGTCGTCTTCGTACATCTCTGGATCTTCGTCTTCTCCTCCGTCGAATTCGTCAAGTCCAGTGGAAGTGAGTGGCTCGGCGGTACCGTCAGCTTCGTCTTTGAGATCTTCGAGGAAGCTGAGGTCCTCATCGTCGACGTCGGAGGAAGAGGCGGCGAAAGAGGGAGAAACGGCGGAGAAAATGAGAAGAGCGGTGAGAGAGAGGAGGAGAAGAAACCGGAACGCCATTTTTCGTGCGACTGTGAATTGGAAACTCTCTTGAGGTGTTTTGAGATCTAACCAACTACGAAGTACAAACAAACTGATTTCTTATTTCTCTACACATGTTCGTAGTTACCCAGAAACGTCGTCGTTTTAACAGTACTGTGTAAATAATATGATTATTTCATTGACTAAAATACGACCAAAATTTATGGGTTGACCACAATTTTGGTAACAGAAAAAAAAAACGAATCAAACCAATTTTTAAAAAATTTGAACCAAAAACGAATCACACTTATTATTCTAAAGTCCAAAAAAAAACAAGCCAAAATTGATTCGAAATCGTTTGTATGTATCGAAGGACATGATCATCTAAAGGATATCATAAGGTATATCTTATTCAATATCTATATATCTATTTAGTTTAAGAAGTATTTATACTATATAACATTAACTTGTTATTATGATTGAAATTCTTCTTCTTGACCCATTGTAACGTTCTACTATTGTAATCAAACCGATAGCAATTGACAAATCTTGAAAAGAAAACCAAAAAAAAACTAATTTTATTATGGCTAACTTAAGCATCAGACTTAATCACAATCGTCCGGATTACATTAGCACGTCGTTTCTTGACAAAAAAGTAAATTCCCATCGAGAGAAATGCTACGAAAGAAACGCCCAACACTAGTCCAACGGTTTCTCCTCGTCCTTCTTCTCTGCTACTCTCGCTTGTGTGTTCGTCTGATGAAACTTTGCTTCCTTGTGTATCTTCTGCTTCTACATTAGTTGTCTTTGAAGGTGAAGGGGAAGGTGAAAGCGATGGCGAAGAAGGCGATTTTCTTGGTGGATTGTTGTCAGGGAGTGATGATTTCGGGTGAAAGAAATCGTAAGCTTCTGGAGATATAGCAGAAGGGTTTGAATAAGCTGGACCATGAACAGGTCTGCTTCCTGCAATGGAAATACATAGAAGCAAAGACAAGTAAGAGAAGAAGAAGAGCAAAGAGTGAGTTAGGTAAGTCATGTTGTTGTTTTTTGTTTTTCTCTAAAAGCTTCGTTAATCTTTGATTTTGTTTAGTTTGTCTGTTTGTGTGTGTGTGTGTGTGCTTTGAGTTTTATAGGATTGGTTATAGGTTATAAAGGAGATAGTTGTTGCTTGAAGTGCAAATTTGTATGATTGTCTCATATCAAAAGAAAAAAAAAACAAAAGAGTGTTTTTAGTGATTAAGAAGAGAGAAGTCATGCAGTTTCTGTTTGTTTCGACCTTTTGTGTATAATTGACCAATAATACGAAGTGTTGATGAATGAACACTTAATCTTTTCACAAACAAAACAAGTTGTAGTTTATTGGTTTTACCCTTTGTATTTATATTGTTTATGTTTGATCTGTCGAACAAAATATTTTGGAATAAGGTCATTGTATTTGTTCCTCTTCTATTTTTTTTTTTTTATATAAATTTAGTGGGTAAGACTGATGATAAAGAATGCATGAAGAGTTTGTTAGCTTTAAGGAACCGCAATGGAAAATAAAACAAGGAAAAGGGAATTATTAATCGGGTCCACACTTTAAGGTTGCATTGTTCGGTTTCGATAATCAATGTGAAACCGAACCAGATCAAATTCAACAAAACCAAAACCGTAAACAACAATGCATATGCTGTGTAATAAAACAATGAAAACATAAATAAATTTTAATCCGGTTCATTTTTTTTATTTATATGAGAGAAAAATGCTAAAAAGTGATGCCTTTGCTTTTCTGATGTTTGACAACAGCTCTATGATTATTATATTGTAGCCCATAATTCATTAACACTACTAGTATGATGCTGGAAAGGCAAAAGAAAGCCGATAAACTTGTCTAATACAGATATTAAAAAACAGAGATAACAAGTGAAGTTTTTCTTGTGTCTCGTATACTATTGTAAACCACATACGTGACATCTGTTGATTCCGAAGAGAAATAGAATCAAATCAAAAGTAAACGTTAACTCTACGAAAAGATAAAGGGAAGAAACTGAGACTTATCTTAAAGCAACATTAATTAAAACCACATTTACACGAATGGGAAATTCCATGAAAAAGAAGGGAAAAAAAACAGATCGAATATATAAATAGAAAAAGATACAGGTAACTTCCACTTAACAATCGTAGTGAAATACTATGCGGTAATCATCATTTTTGATTAAAGGTTGACTTGTAACTTAATCAAAAAATAAACAGTTAAATTTAAGCAGAGCTCCTAAAGGAACCAAGAGCTTTAATCGCAGCCGCTCTTAGAACAAACTGATGGTATAACGCAGCCGCTGCTGCTCCGATCATCGGTCCCACCCAAAAAATCCACTGTTCACAAAATCATCAAAAAAATAATATAATTAAAACATCATTGATTTTCATAATAATATTCCATGTGTCCATATGAGAATTAAAGAACGTACTTGGTCGTCCCAGGCCTTTTCTTGGTTGTAGATAACCGCGGCTCCGAAGCTACGGGCCGGGTTGATTCCGGTTCCGGTGATGGGAATGGTGGCTAAGTGAACCATGAAGACGGCAAAACCAATGGGAAGTGGCGCCAAAACTGGAATGTGAGAGTCACGTGCACTTCGCTTAGGATCGGTGGCCGAGAAAACAGTGTAAACGAGGACAAATGTTCCGATGATCTCCGCACCAAGTCCGGTACCTTTGTTGTAGCCGTCGGCGAGCTCGTTGGCTCCACCTCCATATCTAATATTATATATTAGCAATTTTGTAATTAATAAAACAATATAATCACATTAATTAATTAGACCCTATAAAAACCAATTTTTGGTATAGTGACAAAAATGTGAACCTGGTGTAGTAAGAACTTTGAAATGCTTTGACGAAACCGCAACCGCAGATAGCACCAAGGCACTGAGCCACAATGTATAAAACTGTCCGCACCAAGGACACTTTTCGAGCTAGGAACAGTCCAAACGTCACAGCCGGATTTATATGCCCACCTGAATAAAATTTATGTATATATTTGATGAAACCCGAAATTAAAACAGTACCAAATAGATCTATAGCCAAAAAAAAAAAATTTGTTATAAACTTTATTGTCACGTGAAAATCTATATATGTAACCAACGTTTAGTATACATACCGGAGACACCGGCTGTGCAGTAAACGAGAACAAAGATCATTCCACCGAAAGCCCACGCAATCCCAAGTATCCCTACGCCGCCGCAATCAACTCCTCCGGCGGATGCGTCGGTCTGAGCTTTGTAACCGATCACGGTGAGGATAGAGACGTAAAGGAAGAGAAGTGTCGCCACGAACTCAGCTATGACCGCTCTATAGAGTGACCACTTCCGAAGCTCCTCCATGTCCAACAATGGCGCCGGAGGAGGATCTGCGTAATCTCTCGCCGCCGTTGCTCCGCCCTCTTGCACCTCCAAGTCCTTTGCCATGGCTCCCAAAGATGATGGTGAGAGAGAGAGAAAGAGAGATGAGTTTTAATGTTTGTTTGAGATTTGTAGTTCTTGTGTTTGTGTGGATTGTGTTTATATACACAGAGACTGTTGCAAAGGTTTGGTCTAATTACATTATTGGAAATAAATTTAAGGTTAATAAATAATTATGTAGATAGTCAATTCAAATTATTTATGAAGGAATCTTATCTCAATATGTATGCCTAGCTGGTGGTATTATGAGAAACATCTAAATTTTGCTAATTAGGTTTTGTCAATATTATGAAATAATGATTTTACATTTTTTCTTTTTTTTTCTTAAAACTTTTAAGAATTCTGATATTGGTTTCTCAATATTAGTTTATTATTATTTATTTTGTAGGTGGGTGTGTTAGGTTTAATTTTATTCTAGTCGAATATGGGGATGGGTCACTAATTATGCATGATAATTTGAATATCTTAATTGCAGATATATACAATATTTTTTTTTAAAAAGAAATAAAAATTCATCAAAGTGTTTTACCACTTGTAATTCTATTGCTATACAATCGGGTTTTTTTTTCAAGGATTAGGATTATCTTATAGGTAAATTTGAGTGAAAACTCAAAACGTATAAACATTCTCTCATTTCCCCTTAAATTTGGCAAACGAATGAAAGGCCCGATAAGGGTAAATTCTATAAAAGTGTTCATCGTTTTAACATGAAGGTAATTCATCAAAATGTAGAAAATCAATCAAAAATGTAGAAATAAAGTCAACAGGCGAAACATAGCAATTATAGTACTCTGACTAAATGCCATGAATCATTCGATACTCTTTCTTTTTTTTGTTAAAAAGTCATTCGATACTCTCATTAGGCCTTATAGACACATTCTGATCGGCTAACTGATGGAGTCGCGCAAGCGTTTTAGACAAGTAAGCTTCAATAACTCTGAGAGAACTTGAAACGAACTTGGTTCTTAATTTAGAAGATCAAGAAATCGACTGAATTAATTTGGTTGAGAGTACTCCTCTCAGTGCTGTGCAAACACAAGTTCTTTGGGAAGTTAAGACTTCCTCTTTTGGTTTTTTTTTATTAGTTTTCAAAAGCAAAAGATCAGAAGAAAAAAAAGCTACGACTCCTTTATATAGCTCCTAACACAATCCTAAAGCTATAAGAAGTCGTGAGAACTTAAAAGGAAAACTGCAAAAGGGAAAGAAACGAAAAGAAAAAATACTTAATTTGAAGGACACGTAAACACCAACACCTAATAGACGTGAACCTTCTAGAATAGTTAAGGATGCTCTGCATCAGGTCCTCCGGGGTAGAAGAAGATTCGTCTCTGAATCTGGATCATTATTGTCGCCGCGATAAGGATAGAGATGCTTGACGTTGAAAACATTGGCTGTACGGAGGTCCGACGGCAATCGTACACGATAAGCATTTGCATTGATGCGCTCCAATACCTCAATGGGTCCTATCTTTCGGGAGCTAAGTTTGTTATAGTCGCTTGCTGGTAACCGCTCCTTTGTTAGAACCACCCAAACCAAGTCCCCTGGCTGATACTCAACAGCTCGGCGATGTTTATCTGCCCGTTCTTTATAAGCGGCTGTAGAGGACTGAAGATTCTCTGTAGCTTGACGATGAACATTTAGTACATTGTCAACAAAATCAGCTGCTTGTCCATGAAGACGGATCAGGAAGTGGTGCGAGATCCAAAGGACAACGCGGAGTTATACCATAAACCACTTTGAAAGGACAAAAACCCACACTGTGATTTTGAGCATGATTATGCGCAAATTCAGCGATACAGAGTTTTGAATCCCAAGATTTAAGGTTATCGCCAACTAAACTTCGAAGCATATTCCCCAACACGCGATTAGTGACTTCAGTTTGACCATCGGATTGAGGATGGTATGCCGTACTCATATCAAGACTAGTGCGAAGAAGCTTCCAAACCGATCGCCAAAAATGACTCAGGAACCGAGTATCCCGATCAGAGACAATAGAAGTAGGAAGACCATGAAGACGGTATATGTCTTGAAAAAATAAGGACGCCACCCGAACTGCATCCGTAGTACGCTTACAAGGAATAAAATGGGCCATTTTGGAAAACATGTCAACAACGACAAAGATGGAATCATTGCCTTTCTGTGTACGAGGAAGACCAAGCACGAAATCCATGCTAATGTCTGTCCAAGGCTGCGTAGGCACCGGAAGTGGTAAATATAAACCAGCATTAGAGGCTGAACCCTTGGCTTGTTGACAACTGCGACAGCGTTCGACGAACCGGATGACATCTAGACGTAAAGAGGGCCAAAAATAAGATTCAGTCACGAGTTGCAAAGTGCGATCTCTCCCTACATGTCCCTCATTATGCAGTTCTTTAATAATTTGAAGTCGTAAACTACAATCAGGAATGCATAACTGATTTCCTTTGAAAAGAAATCCCTCATGAAGAGTAAACTCTGGAGATGTTCCTGTAGTGACGTCACCCAAAACCCGAGCAAAATATGGATCCGAGCAGTACAGATCCGAAAACGTCGCAAAGCCTGTAACCGAAGCATGCATTGTAGATACCAAGTTATGACGACGACTCAATGCATCAGCGACTCGGTTGAGTTTTCCAGCCTGGTGGCGAATTGTGAATGTGAATTGCTGTAAAAAGGCAATCCAAGTAGCATGACGAGAAGAGACTTTGGCTTGGCTATCCAGGTGTTTAAGGGCATCATGGTCTGTGAACAAGATGAATTCTTTATGAAACAGATAATGTCTCCAATGCTTTATGGCTTGAACAACTGCATAAAACTCAATATCATAAGTACTATAACGAACTCGAGCCCGTGATAGTTTTTCACTATAGTACGCAATTGGACGTCCTTGTTGACTTAAGACATCTCCAATTCCTAATTTAGAGGCATCGCTGTGAAGTTCAAATGCTTGCGTAAAGTCAGGTAAAACCAAAATTGGCGCAGAAGTGAGTTTGTGCTTGATATCCTCAAATGCGCATGAAGCTTCATGAGACCAACTGAATTTCCCCGCCTTCAGGCAGTCTGTAATGGGTGCCATAATGGTACTGAAATGAGGGACAAAACGACGATAAAACGAAGCAAGCCCATGAAAACTGCAAACTTCGGTTAAAGAGCGGGGCTCAGGCCACGAACGAACAGCTTCGACTTTGCTCTTATCAACCGATAAACCATCCTGTGACACAACATATCCCAAGAAAAGGACGTGATCAGTACCAAACTCGCATTTTTGTTTTGCAACAAAAAACTTGTTTCGCCGTAAAATTTCCAAGCCGCTCCGTAGATGGTGAAGATGATCCTCTAATGTTGTACTGAAAATCAGGATATCGTCAAAGTAGACGACAACAAATTTTCCGATAAACGGTCGCAGTGCCTGATTCATGACACGCATGAAAGTACTAGGGGCGTTAGACAATCCAAAGGGCATGACAAGCCATTCAAACAACCCTTCGCGAGTTTTAAAAGCTGTCTTCCACTCATCTCCAGGTTTGATACGAATTTGGTGATATCCACTCTTGAGATCGAGTTTAGAGAAAATTTTTGCCGTTCCAATTTGATCAAGTAAGTCATCGAGCCGAGGGATAGGAAATCGGTAACGAACTGTAATCTTGTTAATAGCACGGCTGTCAACGCACATCCTCCAAGACCCATCTTTCTTGGGAATCAATAACGCCGGAACAGCACATGGACTCAGACTTTCCCGAATATGACCTTTAACGAGTAAACTTTCAACTTGACGACGTAACTGTTCATGTTCCTGTAGACTCATACGATAATGAGGTCGATTTGGAAGTGTGGCACCTGGAACGAGATCGATCTGGTGTTGAATATATCGTAAAGGGGGCAAGCTCAAAGGGAGATCATCCGGAAAAACATCATCAAATTCATGTAATAATGTGGAGAATGCCATAGGAGGTGATGATGTTTGGCCAGATCCAGTGGAAGCCGATGGAAGTAAGGCTAACATAAATCCTGAATCCCGGAGTTCTGTTTCAAATTGCACTCGAGAACAAAGGAGAGTATGTTTAGAACCGAGATCTTTCATGACAGGGAGTTGAATGTCCACTTTATTTGTTGCCAGAGGGAGTGATGCTGGTTCTGGATTTGGAAGAAGAACGATCTTTCTGTTTTCAAAGACGAAGCTATAAGTGTTCTTTTTCCCATTATGGCATGTGTCCCGATCAAATTGCCACGGACGACCCAAAATCAGATGACTAACGTCCATAGGTGCGATGTCACAGTAGATGGTATCCTTGTAAAATGCGCCAATGGAAAAAGACACTAGAGCCCGGTGTGTTATTTTAATGTCCGGCCCTTCTGTGATCCACGCTAGAGCATATGGAGCGGGATGATCTTCTCTTTTTAACCCGAGCTTCTTTAGTGCTGTTTCAGAGACGACATTCCTGCTACTTCCGGAGTCAATGACTAAATTGCATAACTTTCCTTTAATTGTGCAAGTTGACCGAAAAATATTAGTTCTCAACTACGGTTCTTCATACCCAACAGGAGCTAAGCAAATTCTTCACAGCATTAAGACAGGGGCGTTAGAATCACCACTTGTGAGGGTCTCCTCATATATTCCCGTATCCTCCTCATCAGCTGAATTATACACTCTTTCGGTGTCTTCGAAGAGCAAACCACGTCGTTGTTGATTTGGACAAGCTGTCTGTCGGTGACCTGGTTCACCACAACTATAACACTTAAGAGCCGGCGGTCGCGTGGAGCGACGAAGGGTAGACTCGTCAAGGGTGGTGGAGTTGCGAGGTGCTGTCTGAGATTTTGTCACTTCCGGACTATCGCGAGAACTGTTTTTTGTATCAGTACCTGTAAGACGAGGTCGCCAATTCCCAGAATTAGTACAAGACGAGCCGGCTTTGGACTGTGTTTCGAAAGCAAGAGCTCTCCGATGTGCTTCAGCCACTGTCGACGGATCAAATTGTGTCAATGAATTTTGTAACTGAGGTCGTAACCCACCAATAAACCGAGAGACCAACTGGATCTGTGTATCGTTGAGCTCGTTTCTTGTGAGTAGAAGGTAGAATTCCTCAGCGTATTCATCCACAGTTCGTGATCCTTGTCGCAGATTTTGCAGTCTAGTGAACATGGTACGGTCATGGTTTAGTGGGAGGAACTGTCCACGCAAGTGTTTTTTTAATTTTTCCCACGTTGTGATACGAGATTTTCCGGTGCGAGCTCGAGTTGATTTGAGTTGTAACCACCAAGCGGCTGCTCTTCCACGAAATCTTGTCGCAACAAGTGGAACTTGACGATCAGGTGGTACCTGTTTGAACTCCAGCACCTCTTCGACAGTGATGAGCCAATCTAACAAGTCTTCTCCACGAACGCTGCCTTGAAATTCTGGAATATCCACTTTCAACCCGGATTCCCAACGACGATCACCAAGAGGGTTGTTTTGTTGATTATTTCTTCCTTCGTGTTGTCGTTGTTGTAGGTTACGGTTGTTGCCACCATCGCCGTCTTGATTATTGTTAATATCGGCAACAACAGCTCTGTTATTAGTGGTCATTGCTGCGATCAAGGTTTGCTGATTTTGAGCCAAAGTGTCACCTAGGGTTTGTATTGTCTGCTGAAACGTGTTCTGCAGATTTTCGTGCATAGCTAGTATCGTACGCTGCAGGTCTGCCATGGAGATTTCTTCCTGTGTATCTTTCTTTGGAGGCATGATGAATCAAACCAGAAACGTCCTGTAATCTGATACCAACTGATGGAGTCGCGCAAGCGTTTTAGACAAGTAAGCTTCGATAACTCTGAGAGAACTTGAAACGAACTTGGTTCTTAATTTAGAAGATCAAGAAATCGACTGAATTAATTTGGTTGAGAGTACTCCTCTCAGTGCTGTGCAAACACAAGCTCTTTGGGAAGTTAAGACTTCCTCTTTTGGTTTTTTTTTTATTAGTTTTCAAAAGCAAAAGATCAGAAGAAAACAAAGCTACGACTCCTTTATATAACTCCTAACACAATCCTAAAGTTATAAGAAGTCGTGAGAACTTAAAAGGAAAACTGCAAAAGGGAAAGAAACGAAAAGGAAAAATACTTAATTTAAGGACACGTAAACACCAACACCTAATAGACGTGAACCTTTTAGAATAGTTAAGGATGCTCTGCATCACTAACCCACTATACTATCCGTCACTGTCAAATTAACCGATATCAGTTAATAATTTAATTTACACCAGTTATTTTTGCTTTTTTTTCTTAACTTATAATTAGATTGATTCTAAAGAGTAAAATAGTAATGGAGACTTCTAGTTCATCTGTACAACACATTCGTATAGCCAATCATGTGTCTCCAGAGTCTCCACTAACCTATGTCGAGTACGTATGATGTTTCTTCAATTCAACATTTTGTATCTCTTTTTTTTTACGTAACATTTTTTATATTATGCGTACATTTTCCGAACAACATAATTAAGGGTCAGAGCTGTCTTAATTTGTATGATTAGTAGAAGATAAACTTGTTTTAAGCCGTCCAACCAACGCTCGTTTTAGACATATTCTTGTTTGTTTGTATTAATTTAGTTGGACCTTAATTTAATAGTTTTCAGTGGTTGTTGCTACGTCAAATTTCAAACTCATTAACTTCTTCTTTTTTTTTGTAACAAAGGTTTTCATATTGAATGGCAGGAGAAATAAGAAATTTACAAGCCTCCAGATTTCAATCTATAGGCTTAGTTTCTGTTATAAGTTTGAACTTAGTCCAACCTGTCAGATTAAAATTCTCTGACCAATCCATAATTTTTTTATTATAATATAAATAACTCACCTGTATATGTTATAGAATAAGAGGTCTTTTAATAAAAAACAAAAAAAAAATTATCAATTACGGCCACACTAAGATGACTTAGATATAGTGGATATTAAACTCATACCTAATCTAAGATACATCGCATACTTGAATGGAAAATATTTCGGAACAAGACTATATCATCGTCGTCGTCACAACTTTAATTCTTAAGTCATATTAATCATATATGACATTACCGGGGATAGAGCTAGTTAAGAAATTAGAATATAGTTACTATATAATATACATATATGACATAAAGTTCCACACACAAAAACATATACGAGGAAATAGGAATCTTGTAAAGGTTATGTAACTAACTTGCATATGAAAAAAGATGCCCTCTTTTGGGAATTATTACAATTTAGCGTGCAAGAATTTTCTGCATTTAATGTTTTCTTCAGTGAGCAAGCAAAGTCTCATCCCACCCACATAAAAAAGTTACAAGTATAAAATTTCCTTGTAAAGTTTTTAAGAACAACAAAAATCAGGTGCAATTATAGATAAAATTGATATATCTATCAAATGATTTAGCAAAAGAATTGTAGTCTCTAATTTGATAGAAAAATTCGTCAAAAAATAATAGTGACTACATAATTTTAAACATGAACTCAACGTAACCCACCAACTATAGAAAAATTGGGTATAAAATTAAGGAAAAGGAAAATAACGAGGAGAAGATAAGAATGAGAGCCATGACATGCAAGACGTTGAGCTGTTATTATATGTTATCTTTGCCAGGCGAATTCTTCTGTACACGTAACATTATGTCCCATTGCTCCTATTCTCCTAGCCCTTCCAATTAATCAATTAATGTTGGACTTACATGCTTGTTGCATGCACATATATTTATATATCTAATTACACAAACACAAACACATAAAGATATGCATTCAGGTTGGCAAAAAAAAAAAAATGCATTCAGTACATGGCATGTGAGCATGTTCATGCATTTTTGGTTTAGAGTTTGATATAGAGATGATGATTTCGAAGTATATACATGCATGTGTTATTGTAAGTTTGTGTTAGATAACTAAAATTTATTAACAAAAGAATTAAGATGTCTTTATTTATTAAATGGTTTGGTAACAAAAGCTATTGATTAGGACTCAGAGAGCATACGACAGTTGAGAGTTGTGAGTCAGACACTTGTGACCAGAGGATGTGACGCAAATCCTGCAATGACTAACCGGCTTTTCACTTCTTTTGGCAAACATACAAAATAATCACCTAATACTCTCTGATCAATTGATATCAACATCAACTAATCATTTAGTAGAAATGAATGTAGCACCACCACCACAAAAACTGTGCTCGATGAATTTTAGTGAACTCTAATGATTGAATTATTTAGTATATTATGATGTTAATAGACGTCTTCTTTTTCTCACTATAACCAGGTCATATTCATTGATTTGATCCCTTCAAGTCTATGTACTTTTTACCAATGCATAACATGACTTTGCGTTCAACTTAAACAACAAAAGCCACTTCTCATATCAATCAAGATTCAAGAACAAACTTAGATCCAAGACAATGAAGTTGTAAAGAACGGTTTAAGTGCAACTAGCCCAACCAGATGGTAACCAAACCCGAAAGAACACTCACAGTCTCAGACTTTCTATATAGATGTTTTGATGCATTCATTCAACAATGTCACTAGAGCTAAATGATGCAGCACAATATCTACCATTGTTGCAAGGAGAAAGAAAGCTTAAATCTTCACTACAAAGACAGCACTTTCGACAAGACATCAAACCGTTTAATTGAATGTTCCATCGAGCTTGGTGACTGACCGTGTCAATGATACTTAAATGACCGAAAGATCAAAGCCAAAACAATCTAATCTAATGTTCAATTCACTATCAGATTCTAAGTCATAACACACATTTCAATTTTTGGACACTCAAAACCAAGTTGTTAGATTATAGAAATGAAACATTTCTAATTGTATCCCAAGAAAGGATTCAAATGTGCAAATCCAAAAAACGTCTTCCGAGTTTCTCAATACCGAAATATAGTATACTAAAAAAGCAAATCCTCGAAATCAAAATACAACAAAAATACGAATAAGAGAAGCCAAAAAGTAAAACCTTCACTCGTTAGGAACTTCAATGTCTCCATTGACGATTTCTTCCTGAAGATCCTTCGGGTCTCTGCCATCGACCGTACAACCAACGGAGACGCAAGTCCCCAAGATTTCCCTCACCGTTCCACTCAATTCCTTTGCAATCGATCTCGGACGCATAATTTTGGAGATCTCGATAACGTCATCAAACGAGATGTTCCCGTTATGTTTGATGTTCTTCACCTTCTTACGATCTCGCTCTGGCTCCTTGAGCGCCTTGATGACCAGAGCCGCCGCGGAAGGAACAACGGTGACCTTAGCTTGACGATTCTGGACCGTGAGCTTGACGGTGACTCGAAGCCCTTTCCATTCTTTCGCCGTCTCCTTGGCGATGTCTTCTCCGATCTTCTTCGGCGCGAGACCGAGTGGACCGATCTTCGGGGCAAGTGAACTCGCTGCTCCGACTTCACCTCCGGTGACTCGGACGTAGACGTCGACGATTTGAGATGGGTCCAATTTCGGCGGCATTTTCTCCTAATCTTCACACTCACTCTCAGCTACTAGGGTTTCGTCTTCTCTGTTATAAAGCGTTTGAGCAGCTAGGGTTTTTTTCACTAGAATGACGAATTTGGCCCTTCAATTCGGGTTTGGTTGTCTCAAACCGAAATCAAAAGCAGAGTGCCACCGGTCTAATCAAATTCTCAAAACCAAACTTCACAGGATGCGGATTTAATGTTTCGTTTCGTTTCAATGTCGGATGTTTGTGAAGATTTTTGAAGGCTAATTTTGGGAAAAGGAGTTTATCTAAAAGACATTTTTTATGGGCCTGATTTTTCAATAAAGCTAGGTGGACTCTTGTGTTATAATGTGTTACTGAATACGGCCTCTATAGGTCTGAGAGTCCAATCTGTTTGGCCTATATGTCATTGTCAACACTACAGATTATGTGTTTGTCATGTCGCTTTGGTTTCGTTTTCTTTTCATTTTGTAATTGAAATCAGTTGCATTTTTCAAAGGATATATACCTCCAATCATTTTGTTTTTGTTGCTGTTGTTGTTGTACTCTAGATAGACAATCTAGTTCTTTTGATTATTGTGTATATTCATATAAGATCAGAGAGAAGATGAGATGGATGAAAAAGAGTGAGACGTTTCAGGAATGATAAAAGCCTTAGTATAAAACATCTCTTGGGCCAGTTGGTTCTGGTTTTTGATTCGGATGTTTCACATGATGTGTGTGCTTGTTATACCCGATCAATATACACAGCCAAAATTTGTTGTGATTCGGCCTTATAAAAAAATTGTGTAGAGGCCGATTGTTTTTTTCCATACATTTGCATTTTTATGCTGTAACATAGTTATTTAGAAGAGCAAACGCACACCTAAATGAAAACAAACAATATCAAAACCTGAGAAGCAGAAACCATATATACACTGAGCAAAGTGAAATTGAAAGCCTGAACCAAGGACAGTGTTCTCAAAACACAATAGATTGTTTGTGTTACTTAATAAAGTTACACAGACCAAGGACCATTGGGTGATGATCTGTTTGATGAAACACGCGTACGTAGGGAGTAAATAATTTGGTAATTCTGCTCAAGAATCGTGGTAGGAACTATATATTCGCATTATATATACCAGCTCTAAGATGTGCTTAAGTGCTTTTGAACATTTAATGGAAATACTTCACTCAATAAGAATACTGAATACGTTAGTCAAAAAAGAATACTGCATACATAAACTTCGCCTTCTCTATTTCTTTCTCCATCTACCTAAAAAATTCTAGCCAATCTTATACATGCCATTGGTTAATAATGGCTAGTCCCGGATTTTATGCAAGTGACTGGACTGAATATCATCAGTTTTGAGATAAGGAATATACTATTTGCTTCCGGATTAGTACTTTACATTGTGATAGAAATTTTCAAAGAGGAATGGGTCTGTAAACACATACATACGCACATAAATTTCCATCTGTATTGACAACTAAGAAAATTGATCAAAGTTCAAAGGATCTAAGAACTAAGAAAGATAATGCCAAAGACACACATATACTACATATAAATTTTATCGTACACATTAATGAGTTTGCTGATGTACATGCATCCGTATTTGTATATTCATACAAAAATATTTTGCATAATGGTCTCATTAATCTTCAAGCAATTTGTTTTCAACATTGACTCATAATCATGTGACTCATGCACATATATATATATATTTTAAGAGGAATATTCATAAATTGTTTTGACGTACAAATTTAATTAAGAGATCCCATTTTGCTATACTGGTGGTGAATGAATTGATCGAAGTCTTGACTATGATATATATGTTGCAAAAATCTAAAATTATTTTGTTACATGATCATAAAATGTTAAAATTTATCGTCGTCATATGGTTGCAAGTTACTATAATTGGTCTATTGACTTTTTTTTATCGACGGTCTATTATCATCTTTAACTGAAAAAAACCATAAAATATATTTTTCGTTAGTTTTCTTTCTAAGAAAATAAAAATATTAATCATAACTTGCATAAAACTCTAATATATGCTATGTAGTATTCACTCGCTGCCATTATGATTTTAGGTTTCTAAAATTACAAAAACCGTTGAACACAATGGTACTTAAATTTGGATCGCGAATAAATTCACTAGACTATCAATAAAAACTAACAAATATGTTCAAATGTTCTTCACTTCTTTGCATAAAAACTCTAAACATTATTGTATACCTGTTACAAATTTCTTTGCATAATTCTCATCTGTGACATCTACGATCTTCCATGGACCAACAGAATAGTATTAAAGGAATCTAATCGATTAATCACTTAAAAGACTCGCCGAACAAATATAGAAAATAGCCCAATGATTCACCACTAGCTTGTAACAACATTTGTATAAAATCACAGTATCACTTTTCCCTGAGCCTTATGACTGGCTGTATCTATTTAAACGATTATTGAGTTATTTATTCATTTATTATGTTATGGTTTCACCTCGTAACTTTCTGGAAAGGATAACATGATTGGACGAAGCATTAATTTTATAAGTTTTTTTCGCAATAAAGTCACTTTATCATCATCATCACCATTACAGCGCAGTATTTTTAACTTTTTATTTTTCTAATCATAATATAATATTGATGTGCCCACTATGTCGACACCTAAAAAATTTACTTCCCAAGGACACATAAATTGCTTCCAAGGACAGATAAAACAATCATCCATCAAAATATCCTCAAATTTTATTATTTTTAACGAAAATAAATACTTACATCAAATATGAACCATTTAAAATTTTATTTAAAATTCTGATTTTACAGTATTGTTCTAACCGGTTTTCTTACTTTATTATTTCATACAATATGGAAAAAGACACCTAGAATAATATCGACCATGTCATCTTTTTTCAATCATATTAAAGAAACTACACTCGATGTAACAAAAATCTAGAAAATAGAATGCGTAGATGTGGATAGACACAAAAATAATTTAAAGACACCTAGAATAATATCGACCATGTTATCTTTTTTCAATCACACTAAAGAAACTACACTCGATGCAATAAAAATCTAGAAATCAGAATGCGTAGATGTGTGGATAGACACAAAAAACCTTTTAAAGAGAAAAAATAAGGAAGTTTTTTTTTGTCAACAAAAATAAGGAAGTTTTATTTGAACAAAACACTTAAATAAGTAAAGTAGGACCAAAAAAAAAGTTCAACGTTCAACGAATCTCGTGAAAAAACAAAGGAAAAAACACCACTCGCAAGTATATATCACGCGCTATTATCAACCTCAAAGTAGATGAGAAAAATATCAAGATATTATATTTAAAGATAAAGGTGTCAAATTGGGTTCTGATCCGCGGGTTCGACCCAAGTAAAACCGCAGCGATGCGGGCTTGAACTCCATAAAATTTGTCCAAATAAAATGCGGGTTTTACGGTCCAAATCCGCGTGGAAATTGGGCTTTTGCGGGTCGGATCAAAGCGGATTCACGGATTTGCGGATCAACCCGCAAAATTTGATGTTTTCTTGTAAATTTCGAAAAGTGAAGTATTTTGTCATTTTTATTAGTGGATTTCGAAGTAGTAATTTTATGGAGTGAATCAAAGCCTAGTGGAGTCATACAATTCAGCTATTGGGCTTTGTGGTAGCTTCATTTCAATGAGATCAAGGAATCATCAAACTAGTATATGTTTTATATTATATTCGATTCAAATTCTATTATTGGATTTTTGAATTTGGAAGAAAATCTGGTCATTGTTTTCCCGGCTAAAAACTAGTATTTTTTAAAAAGTTTTAATTTCAGTTTAATGTCATAAATTTGTTTTTTTTTTTGGTTTTGCTCATCGACTATATCACGGACGTGGTATTTCTTTTGTCCGCAGCGATACAAATGTAATTTAGAATCATTTAAATCTTGAATTGACAATAAATAGTTTTGCTTGAAAATCACATTTGTTTGTACGCTGGACTAACAAATAAACTGCCTTCATCTTTTTTTATATATATATATGTGAATGTCTTGTTGCTTGTATCTTGATGGTTATTTAGCTTAAATTACCAGTTTTTATGTGTATCATTATTTGTAATTCATTTATTTGCTTTTCAAAACTAAGTGTCTATTTTTACCGTTAAATTGATTTTTTAAATCTTATGGTATCATAGAGTTAGGAGTTTCGTATAAGAGGTTTATCGAATTTATTTGTTTGTTCATCGAATTTGCTTACACAAGAATTTTCTTTAGTTTTGTTTCTTATGCATATTGTGTTTCAGTTACGAGTAAAATTCTATTTTTCTCTTGTAGATTTTTTGGTACTATAAATCTAAATGTCATAAAAACTTTAAGATGAAAAAGAAAGTATGAATCTACGGGCCAGCTCGCAAAACCGCAGAATATAAGCGGGTCGTACTTAGACACATTAACTTGGGACCGCAGCTTATGATAGGTCAACTCGCTAAACCCGAAAAAAAATTAAACCCGCATCAAATCGGACTATTTGGATGCGGGTTAGCCTGTTTGACATCTCTACTTAAAAGAGATGGTATGAGTCTGTCGCGCGTGGGAGGACATCGAGAAAGGAGAGAGAGAAGATAACGAAAGCACTTTAAAACCTGAAAGTCCAGCTGGCGAGAGATAAGCGCGTTAGATCCGAGTAAGTGGATCCTATCGTCACGTGGCATCCATCTAAGCTATATCACGTGTAATGACTAACGAGATCGATCTGTTATTACACGTGTCTTGATCGTAGAGACTATGCTTTGTCTCTCTTGGAAATGGGGAGGGAGAACGAGAAGCAAGCCCCACACCCGAGTCACAACAAAAACTTGAACCAAAATTATGGATTATGGAAAATGATATTTAGAGGAAGAGAAACTACATATATCCAATTAAAACTCCAAAATAATTTTTTTATGTACATTATATTTTGTTTGAAGAATTATCTTACTTATGAGAGTCAATAAATTTTAAATATTCTTTGTTTTATTAGGCTTAAATTCGCATCGCAAATATTTTTTTTTTTTAAATTGATAAATGAACCTTGTATTGGAAGATTTTATAGTCCTTTTATCTCCCAATTTTTAACTTTTTTTTATTGAAAGTTGGAACAACCTAATATTCCCCTATTTTTGTTTTTTGGTGGCAGAAGAAACAAGAGACTTGTACCAGACTACCAGCATGATCCAATAATTTTAAATAACGTTGTTTTTTTTAATAACGAATAGCTTAGAGAATAAAAGAAAAATATACAAAATAGCAACAAAAAAATAATATCTTCTTCTTTTTTCATCAGTAAAAAGAGATGTATATGTAGCACAGCATTGTCTCGTGATAAACACTGAGGTAAACGGGCTTACACACGTACACACTATAAACTATACAGTTTCTACTATAAATTTAATAGTAGTAATATAGACTATGTAGTAGTATTCATTCAGTCACATACCTTTGATTTCGCAGAATTAACAATAAAGTTTAATGTTTTGTTGGTGTGAAGTGTGAACTGTAGAGTCTGCTGTTCGTATCAGGCTATAAAATATGCGAAAATAGGTAATACAGCACAAATAATATTATAGGGAAGAGAAACAATAATCCATAACTATTAGTCCATATATTTCAGTAGTTTAATAGGTAATACAGCACAAATAATATTATAGGGAAGAGAAACAATATTATTATGAATCAAATACAATAAGTTATATCACGAGAGAAAGCACGAGTGGAAGCTTTGTGCAGAGTGTTTTCATTGGGTAAAGAAGATAAAATTTATTAATAAAATTGGTTTCGAGTGTGGAACGGCTAGATTTTACGAGTGATGATGTAATCTTTCGACGGTTCTGGTTCTCCGCGCCGCTCACACCGACCATCCTCGTAAGTTTCCAAACGGTCGAGGCTTATATTATTTTTATACTATTTTATATCCCCATAATATTCTCCGTCCATGTATTTTTTTTTTTTGTTAATGGATTTATTTTTTCGTATTCTTTATTTTTTTGACCAAAATTATTCGTATTGCGGGCAAAACACAAAAAAATGAATTTTCTTTGTCAACTATAGTAGTGATATATAATAGCTACTGTATTTCTTATTTCTGTAATTACGTGAAATTAGTAACAGAATATGTTTATTTTGGATTCCAATATACTTATTCAAAAAGAATATACGGATATTATTTTTCCCTTCAATGAAAATATGTTTTTTTTACCAAAAGGAGAAAATATGATTTCTTTTTTCTTACTAGAAATGCAAAATTATGATTTCATACGCTCAAAAAAAACTTTTTTTAATTAGAAAATCAATTTAGACTACGTAGAATATAGTGCAAAATTCGCAATCAAGTGCTAAAAATAGATATGAATTTAATTTTAAGACGAATACTTCTTTTCCATACAAAAGCATGGTAAGAATATGCTTATACGACACATGTAATATTCTCTCCACGAAAGGAAAATCCTTCGCGTTCGTGGCAATTTTTCGATACTTCATTTAATAATTTCATGAAAACCAGTAAGGGTATTTCCGTGATTTACACTGACGGAAACTGGAAGTTAAGAGAGAGATATCCATTTTATCCAACCCCGAAATCTGTATAAAAGCAAAGACTCCCTCATGACTAATTCTTCTCATAGCAAAACAAAAATTCAAAATCATAAAACTCTAAAATTTTAATTTTAAATTCTCTTCTTCTTCTTCTTCTTTTTCTTCTTCAATGGCGACGGGAAAAAGCTACTACGCTCGGCCTAGCTACCGTTTCCTCGACACCAATCAGTCGTACTTCGCCGCCACCGATTCAGGACTCGAGTTCGACGAATCCGATCTTTACGCTTCTTCCGGTTCCGTCCACTCCGATTCGCCTGATTTTCGCCGGAAAATCTCTGCATCAGGCAGATCCGCGAAAAAACCGTCAAATCGGCCCTCCGCTTCCTCCACGGTAGCGGCGTCGTCGCTCCCGATCAACGTCCCGGACTGGTCGAAGATTCTCCGGGAGGAGCACCGCGATAATCGCCGTAGAGGCATCGAGGATGACGACGGCGATTACGAAGACGGTGGTGATTGGTTGGACGCAAGCGGCGGAAGGTTACCGCCGCACGAGTTTCTGGCGAGGACGAGAATGGCGTCGTTCTCGGTTCATGAAGGAGTTGGGAGGACTTTGAAAGGAAGAGATCTGAGTAGGGTCAGAAATGCAATTTTTGAGAAAATTGGGTTCCAGGATTAATATTTGGAAAGTTTTCGATGTTCCCCTTATTTTTGGTTTCGATCATTTTCTAAAGTTAACTGTCAGAGAGAGAGAGAGCATATAATATTTCTAGGAATGCCCTCGATGTATCGTCTATTTCGAGAATCTTACCCATGTAATTTTGTTAACTTTGAGACTGGATTATCACATTTTGCGTATGAGCGTATGTGTATCGATTATTTATGTAATAGATTATGTCTCTCGAAAGTGTTTTTGGAAGAAAAATAATCTCTCATCGTTTATTTAGTATGCAGTTCATTTTATGCGAACTAAACTGTATAATCCAGATTTTGGAAAATGCATCGTTGTAATTAATTTCAGGGGTAGAAAACAGATAAAATAGAAAAGTGGGGCCTAAACTTTTAATAATTTGGGTGGGATTTTGGGTGTTTGATGTGGTGGGTAAGAAAAGCTGAGGCTACGATCACATGAAAATGACATTAGTTGCTTGAGAATAATTCTCTTAATTCTTTAGTTAAACATCATAATTTTATAATTAAAATTTTGGTCTACAAGTTTTTTCAACCACTTTGTCTACTCTTTTTTTCTTTTCTTTTCTTTTTTTTTTTTTTTTACTTTGTCTACTCTTTAAGAGAAGTCGAAACTTAAATTGAAAGAGAATGGAGTGTTTATGAAATCAGCAAACTATTACGTGAATGGATTTCGTGTTAGGGATTATAAGGGACATGTAATTCGTGTGTTCTCGAGGATTATGCTTTCCCCCAATGTAGAATTTTGCCATTATCCAGACACATGTCCTGAAAAAAGTAAAGAAAGATTGAACCTGGAAATTTTTCTTCTCTTTTTTTTTTGGTCAAAGGGATTTCTCTTCATGTCCCAATAAATTGATGAATTTTACGGTAAAAAGGTTTTGTAATTGCTTTTTTCTTGTTTTGGTTTTAAAAGGTTTTGCAATTACATTCTATAAAAGTTAGAAGGGAAAGGTACATTCTAAGAATAGATTATTCGAGTAAAACAATCATCTTATCCTATCCAATACCTAATAAATTATCTTCAACTCTTTTTTCGGCAAGTATTAGACAGGATAAGAATTATCTTCAACTCTTTTTTCGGCAAGTATTAGACAGGATAAGAATTATCTTCAACTTAAATTGAAATATAGCTTTAAACAAAAAAAAATAGAGAAAGAAAATCATGAATTTCGCGAATAAAAGTTTTAATAAATAACTGCAACATAAATGTGAAATAGAGTTATTAGTGGTAAGACCCGGAAAAGGTCACTGTCATAATGACTAATGAAGTTCTCAAGTTGGGTGTTATCTTCTGATCAAACGGAAACCGTTGATGAGGACTTTATGCGACATGATTAGAAGGACACACAGTTCATCTATAACAATGGCGAGCGTGATCGGGTGAGCTCAAATATTTAGGTTTAAATTGATGGAATAAAGACAGATCTCGAACGAAAGGTCCGAGTGAAAATATTTGCAAACAAATGAGCTTCAAGTGAAAATATTGATCTGCTTACTTAAAAATTACATGCATCAATCTGTTTGACATAAAGATGACATTTTTTTTTCCAGCTATGTGATAGTAGTTATACGAGCAAATCGATAGTCCAAATGTTTTGTTTCATAAGGAAGTTAAAATATTGATTAGGTTATGTAGCTACTGGTTTGTACTAATGTAGTTATTATTGTATAAGTATTAGATCCATATATGATAAAATGCGTGTGTATAAGAGTTGTTGGCAAAAAAATCATCAACTTCTAATTAATGACTAGTTTTGTTCATGTCTTTTATATATTACTTGAAGTTTTATAATAGTTAGATGTGAGAATCCTAATACAAACTATAATTAATGTTTAGATTCGTTTTCTTATTTTCAAAGCTTTAATACAGATGTTGATCATTTCTTCCTTCCGTTTGAAATTTATACTGTGTTTGAATATAAGAGACCGTATCCGTATGTGACAACCATCATACGTACAACAAATATAAAACTACAAGAGAAAGATCATTAATTATAATTAATTTCTTGATTCATTACATCATGACAGCGTCTTGCAAGAACATCCCTTGGACAAGTTATGATTCAAAAAATAAAGGTTAATACTATAAACTGTAGGTAAACTGTCTTGATTTGTAAATGATATCTCCTCAATTATTTATTTAAACTGTCTTGATTTGTAAATGATATCTCCTCAATTATTTATTTTGTTTTCTGAATCCTCCAAGTTAGATTAACAGTCCACATCTGTTATAGTCATCAATCATCAATTATCATATTGTCTATATTTAATTTAAGGTGTAATATTATGACCCACTTTTTAATTAATTCATATGGATGTGCATATAAACACACAATTCCACCATAAGGTCAAATGGCCCACGAATGTAAAGCCCAAGTCCATTATAAATTTAGGATCTCTTTTCTCTTTGTGGGCTTATTCACTACTACGATACTCAATAAAATACATGTAGGTTTTTATCTTCGTTGAAACTCTTACAATAGCCATGTTCTTTTCATAAATGTTGCGTCAAGCGTTCGGCGACCAAAAAATACACTTAGAGAATTTAAAAACGGTGTCCGTGTTCATACGTCTGTGAAGCTGCGATTACGTTTAACAGTGACGCCGGTGTTGTTGGTAACGCTGGGAAAATACAGCGTCATTTTTTAGATATTGCGGCCACCTCCTGCGATACTTCCTCTTCCAGCAGCATCTCCATACATGGTCGTTTTGCTTCATTAAGAGCATCTCCAATGTATGACTGCATATTTTTCTTTATTTTGAAGTAATTCCAAAATGGAGTTGGTTTTATTCCAATGTAAACTCCATTTTTTGCTCCAAAATGGAGTTATGATAAAAAATAGAGAAACTATATTTTTGCTCCATATTTGGAGTAACTCCATTTTTTACTTCATTTTGGAGTGAGAATTGGAGTAGGGTTGGAGATAATCTTGCTGCAAATTCTATTTTGCAATAAAATTTGGAGTAGGGTTGGAGATGGTCTAAGTATTACAGTCGTCGCCGTTTTGCTTCAGTTAGGTATTACGGTCATCGCCGTTATGATCTGACGTGGACGCCAGCATCGAAGAAAAGAACAGAGCCAATATGCATTATTTGGATTCGAGTTATTGTGGTAACACACCTACAAGTCTACAACACTATCACAAACTACTATTTTACATGTTTGTTTCAGATCAAAAATAATTTTACACAAATTCACCACTATAGCCTTTAGTGTCAAAAATGTAGTAAGTTACATAATAAAAAAAAAATTACCAAAAAAACAAATATTTTAAAAATTGTTGGACGCTACTCGTACAAACATAATACCATATTGAGTTGTGGAGTAATGCTTATGTCAGCAATCTGTCAGATAAATTTTGTAAAATAATACTGATTAGTGCTTTCATTACGCTAAAGACTAAAGTAGGGTGATACATCAAATCTACGCACATCCCCCTCCATTAACAAGTGGAAGTTTTTTTTTGGTTTTTGTTAAAAAGTGGATGATTTAATTCCCTTTAATTCATACGAAAGAGAAAGTTTCCACCTTTTATAATCTTTAAGAGTCAAGTATATTTTGGGTCATGTAATTATTGTACTTCTCGTACTAAACAATTTATGAAGTATGACTTTATTTTCGATTGCTTATAGCCTCTTCTTCTTTAATTTGGTCAAAGACTCAAAGCCTACAAGGCGTTCAAGACTTCCAGTCAATGGATTTGTGTAAAATTGAATAGTTTAGAATGATTCTCTGTTCATGAAATTTGTTTTGTTACTCTAAAAGAATTTAAAACTCATAAACATGTATTGAAATGTTACCCTTGAGAAAGTTTGTAAGTATATATCTAATTTATTTTGTTGATTAAGAATTTGTCGCTTTTCGGTTCATATGTAAACCTGAGTGATGATATAGGTGTCGTCGTTTGTTCAAATCTCAATCATGCAGAATTATTTGCTTTCTCAGCTATAATGTAGTTTTACTATCATGTAAATTTTCTAGTACGTATTAATATGCATTTTCTACCACTAAAACTTGTCTTCACTGGAACTACTAAATCTATATAAGCAAATTAATATTGAACATATGTGTAAACGTAAATACGGCGAGCCAGCCAGTGAAATTATTCCAAGTAAAAAATTGATTTATTTTTATTAGTTTTTTTTTGGTTGGAAAGGCCTAATTCATTTCATTATCGTTGTGTTCTATGGTCATGGTTTCCTATCTTCTTAATATTTACAGTTGAGGAAAAATGAACTAGGTTATGGATTATGGTAGTATAGTGGTAAAACAAAGTTTAAAAATGTTCTAATGCTGTGCTCTCTTCAAAAAATATCTTTAAAAATAAATATTTGTTTGAAACGATAAAGAAAAGATTAACATCGTTATGGAAGATACATACAAATAAAGTAATGGTCTAAAAAATTCTGTCCAAAATAGAAAGTTTTCCATTGCAATGTTAATCATAGTTGATTATTGTAAAGCTTTAAAATATTGAAAAAATCTTATATATTCCAAAAATAAGTTTGACTTTGGTACAGAGAAGAAAACAAAAAAGTTGAAGAGAAAAATAGGAAAGAATCATGAACAAACGTGCCACGGACGTTTATATAAAAATGGTAGAATGGTAACAACACATCAGTCTTCAGTCAAACATTGATTACCTTAGCCTTAACCAATACTCTTCGAGTTGTCGTTATCAATGCCTATCGAGGAGGACCAATCCTCTGTTTCTCTTATACGCATTTGTGGCGACAGATGCAAAATTGTTTGATTTGTTTCAATATATATATAATATGGTTATATTTTTTTATAATTCGCCTGCTCTCGTATCCAAATATGTAGTGTATTATTAGCCTTGGGCTTTCGGATATTCGGTTCGGTTCCGGGTAAGAACCGAATAGTTCTGGATATTTCGGTTCTTAAGTTTTAGATCTATATAGGTACCGAATTGTTTTCGGTTCGGTTCCGGTTCGGTTCCGGTTCGGTACTTTTCGGTTTCGGATCGGTTCGGGTATGAAGGATGAGAACCGTAAAATATCCAAAAGATTTCGGTTCTTAAATACCCGAAAAAATTTTGTTAACAAAAATAACCAAATAACAAAGAAGAAGCATGACTTGCGACTCTTATGACCTGAAACTGCAAAAACAAAACAAAAAGACTTAAAAAAATTATTAGAATCATTAACAAAGAAGAAGTTAGCACTCATAATCTCAGATATTAGACTTACAGTTAACATCATATGGATTTCATATATAAATAGTAAACCCTAAATCTATTTCTAAGTGAAGAGACTCTAGAGACTCGATTATTCAAGAGTAATTCGTTGTAAAAACAAAAAAACAAAGAGGAAATGAGATCAATTTAAAATTTAAACAAACAGAAACAGTTAGCCCCAAAATCGATTTTAGCTATAAACAGTAAACCCCAAACCCAAATAAATTCAAAGATGAGAAGGAGATGGAAAAGAAGCATACCCCGACTGATTTTTTAACGTAGCAGATGGCTGTGTCGGCGAAGAAATGCTACAGCGACTGAAAATTAGGGATTTCAGTTTTTCTGAATGATTTAGAGTTAATTTTTTAAGTATTAACGAGAGAAAAAAGAGAAACTGTTTTTTTTTACAACGATAAATTGCATGTGTAGGTGTATAGTTTTGTGTATGTCTTTTTTTTTCCTTTTGAATATGTGTCGAATTGTGGATAATGGACTAGATCAATTTTGTAAAAATGATTTTGAATTACTAATGGGCCAATATTAGATTTGTAGCAAACTAATTGTTTTATATTAATGAGTAATGGCCCAAATTTATATATAATTTTCGGGATTCAGTTCGGTATTTTCGGTTTTGGGTAATAACCGGATCCGAACCGATATCCATGGATCTTAAATATGAGATCCAATGGGTATTTAGGCAATAACCGAAACCGAACCGAACCGAAAATTTCGGGTCAGTTCCGGTTCCGGTTCTTATGCCCAGGGTGATGTATTATGATTTGTTTCGGTTGACGTTATATTGTTTGTTTGCTTCTTTCGTTAAGCTTTTGTGAATATTCTTTTTACATAAATCAATCAAAAATCTTCGACATTTAAGCAAAATTTATTTAACCAGATCATGATGGTTCAAAAGTTGTGATGTGGAATAGATTTAAATAAATTTTGTGAATGTGATCGAATGACAAAAGGAATAATAAAGAAAGGGATTCGATGATGGGTCCCACAGTTAGGTCAGGTCTCCACATTCAACAACACAAGACAGCTATCCCTAAGAGTATCGATGGGGACCATCACAGAGACAAAGTGGGCCCATATGATTGGATTTTTTATGGGCCCAAAACATTTGGGTTATTGGAACATGTCCCATTCTCCACATTATTATTTTTCTCCAACAAGCAGCAATGGGCCATGAGATCTGTAAAGAAGGCAGGCAATCACCTCTCATCAGAATACACTGTACAACACCCTAAACTTACCTAAAAATAGTTGCCTTGCAATCTCGTAAATTACTCTCTTCCCTCGTAATACGCTCCAACATTTATACGAGCTGAGAAACCACATGACCCCGAAATCATTCATTCGGATTAGCAACTAAATCTTCTAACCAGTTGTTTTAGAGTCGATATATGGTCATACTTGAAAACCGGGATATCTTGACTACCTAGACAGGCGATTTGATAACTTTATTAAAATAGTAGAATTTCTTACATTATATGTTGGATATAAATTCAATGGATCTCTTTACTTATTGTCAATTTTTTTTTTTAATTGGAAACACATGATTTATATTATATCAAGAACTATATTGACCTAACAGACGCTTTCTAGAAAACAGTTTTTACATTCTAAATAGCATCTCTTATTATAGAGATACGAATGTATTGTTTCGTCTTCGTTTCGAAGGAGCGTATTAGAATAGTAAAATATCTCATATTGGAGCTTATGAAAATTTTACACAATTATAAAAAAATTTATACCCATAAATTTGAACATGTTACTATAAAAATATCTAGATTTCCAAAATGGGATATTCTAGTATTTCTGTTCCTTTCTTTTGACAAGATTATATGCAGTGAAATTTGAGTTTTGTGGTCGGACATTTTCTTGTCTTTATTTTGAATTGTGATGGTCTTTGTTGTGGTATAAACAGCAGAATCGCCATTGACATTTTTTCTTCATTTGAATTGTTGACTGTTTGCTGTTGTAGGAATAGCACAATCGCCATAAGTGTATATTGGTTACCAATTTACCTCCATTCAGTACTTTATATCCATTTTTGCCACGTATGTATTTGGTTCAAATATTCTAGTATACTTTTAACCTGTTAGGATTACTAGACCAAATTCATCTGAAACAAACCATAAATAATGTATTTTATTTATATTCAAATTAATTCGCTTATTTGAAGTTTAAGATTATCTGTGTCTTGAAAAGTTTGGTTTATTGATTCTGTTTTTAATTCTTTTAATTAGTGAAATGAAAAACCAGCCACACATATTAATATGAAAAATAGTTCACTTAGAAAGAGCAACAACAGTTTGACCCAAGAAATACATTTTTTTCCTTGGATACGTGATTCACTAGTCAGCTTAATTATAGTTAGGTATAGGCAATATAGGTATATTATATAAAATTTTTTTAAGACAAATGATTTAGAACTACCCTTTTTCCCCTTAATATAAGCAACACTTTCAAGACATTAGGACTTAAGGAAATTATATAGATGGCTGAATGTTGATGATTCGTATCATGCTACATATAACATATCATTTATTCATGCGTATCGTTTGTTCATTCATGGTACTTTAAAACCATACGTTATTTTTGAGGTAAGTAAAGTGGACAATAACTAGAAGAGGAAAATGTTAAATTTGGGTGGGGAAGTTAGGAGGGGACAAAGTGGAGGAATATTAATATCCCATCAAGACCAACAACATCAACAAAAAAGTATATAATATATACATATATAAATATTTGTCAAATAAAAACCAAAAGATAATATTTTTTTTATAAAAGCAAGTAAGAGTGTGACATTTTGACTTTTTCTATATTTAAATTTGGAATTATTATATGGCCTCCGAACTGTTTACCTCAAGATGAGTAATAATGTGTATAATTGAGTTTGTACTATAATGTGAAATTAATGGGGACATTTCATTTTATTTCCGTGCATATTCAAATTAATACATGTCGCAACTCGCAATCACTTTAATATGGAGACATTCCTCTTCATCTCTCTCTGTTTTCGGTTTCCTTTGTTCTCTTAGGTATTTTAGAAATCTTCCTTTGTTTTGTTTTATTTGATTTTTACAACTATGCAAAAAAAAAAAATTCCTTATTTCACTTTAATATTTACATCTATAATGGAATATTGCTACGTAGATTTCGAATAGAAACTTTTTGAATACTCAACATGTTGAAAGTTGAACTGTTTGTCTATGTTGCAAGCCTGTGTATTAAAATCATTATTTGTAAGATGTTGAGTTATATAATTATGCATATGATGATGTAATTAAGTTGAATTTGTAAATGATAAATATATACACCCGTATAAATGTAAATGACATGTTTACCTACTTAGGATATCTATATATGTTTGTATTGATATTTTATTTATTGATGAAATCGAATAGTCAAAGATTATGAAATTTATGAAAATTAAAAATTTAGGATTGTCGTTTTGCTAAATTATTATTGGATATTTGCATCCAATTATATTACAATTTACAAATGATGATCAGTTAGATCGATTCAACTACATGCGATTATAATAAACATGTCTAAAAACACGAATCTATGACGACCAAATATTTCAACTACATGCAATTTTCCCTGCAATAATTCTATTTACACTAAAAAAAAAAAATCTATTTACACTGTATATATATATATATATACGATTTAATTTTTTAGAAGTCAAATTATAAATTTGCTATAAAAACTTTCAAAAAATTTATGCTGAAATCAAATTATTCAAATAATGGAAATGATGAAAATTAAGAAAAATCTAAAGTATTATTACTATTTTCTAATATCTGAAATTAAGAATAGCGAGATAATGACGTCAAAAAAAAAGGAATAGCGAGATGATATCCGTACCGTAATACTCTTACGTTTCTAAGGAGTACAAAAATTATCCCTTATAAACTAATTGGACATGTTAGCCAAAGTTTCAGCTTCTTCATCGGTTTTTTAGATTTTTGTCGTCTTGTTACACATATATACACATGCACAAATTAGTATACATGCAAATATATACATAAAATATTTATTGTTGGAAGCTGGAACATATAGAATATAGCGCATGACTTTTCTATAAAATTTGAAAGAATAGAACATAGAATCATGGTTTCATCACTCGGCACTATGTATGAAATACTCAATAAAATAAGGTAATCATTGAAACCAAAAAGAGTAATTTCAACCGCAAGTTAAAAAGGAAGAAGTTGATTATATATAGAACCATTTTTTATTTAATTGTTTCTTAACTGTTTAATTTGTCGCTTGTGAAACAATCAAGCACATGGGTCAAACTATACTTACTACTATATATGTGAAATTGTGCATTATCATTCCTTTGTCTCAAATTAAGCTAGAAAACCATGAAAGAAGAACACCCATATATGCAAGATAGAACCACCCCGATCATAGTTCTATTTTATTTAAACAAATAACTTCTAATTAGACTTTAGAACCATACCACTTCACTGATTCGACTCTGAGTATGGTTCTACACATACAAAATTATTTTACCCTAGCTAAATACTATATATTATGATCAAGTGAAATCTACTCCCAATCAAAACAATATATCAAACAGCCTAAATAATATTTTGTAAATAAATGTGTTAATTTCATAATTACAATCCGTAACATTGCAGGATGCGGACATCGTCAAAAAAATAAAAATAAAAGAATAATTATAAATTATTACTAATCAATTAAATATATCTTTAACTAAAAAGTTATAGGACATATAAATCTACAAAATTGTATAGTACTTGAATTACCAAATAATTATTCTGAATCATCATAGTTTGTAAAGAATTAATAACTTTATAAAATTATATACCAGAATATTGCTGAAATTCATAGCAATAAATATAGTAAAGTATATTATTTAATTTTTATTAAATTATTAAAATGAAAATATAGAGATAAATGGGTGTAAATGTGTGGTCAGCACGTGAGAGTTACTTTTGGCGCATGGGAAAAGCTGATGGAAATACCACATCGTCAACACTTTTCATTTTAATTTTATACTGAAATGGTCTCAGATGAAAGGTAAATCAAACATTAAAATAAATTTTCTTTCGGCGAGTTAAAATTTGGGTTGTGCGAGAAAAAAAAGACTTGTAATTGTGTGTTGTCGTGGTTGGCCAGTAAACCAACGTGTATAAACCATAAATGGTAATTGTGTGGGAAAAAAAGACTTGTAAATGTGTATCGTCGTGGTTGCTGGTTGTGCAGTAAAATGTGGCAAATGGTCGTGGTAGGGCTGTAAAAATGTGGCAAATGTATTTAACTGATTGTCACCTACATTGGTGGCTTGGTGCATTTTAATAGTATAACAAACAGTAAGAGTATATTTTCTCATTATACGCGATGTAGCATAGGCTTAAGCTAATTGTTTTTTTTTTTTGGTTCCTAAAGTGATTAATTCTAATTGTTTTAATTTCTAAAGTAGTAGTACAAATGTACAATGTAAAATTTCTTGAAGATACTGTGGGAAAATGATAATGTAGAGGCGTAAAAGTAAAACAATAGTACCAGAAAGAGGGAAAGAAAAATATAAAACAGAAAGAAAATCAAAAGAAAAAGAAAGGAATAGAGAAATAGTGCGGCGATGTGTGACGGATAATTGAAGAGAGAGCGGGGCCCACCTGACCGCACCATAAAAGAGACGCAAATTGTCTGGAATTAAGGAACCATTATTATATTTTCTATTTCCATTTCATTTTCGTTTTATTTTATTTTTCTTCCCGATTTTCATTATCTTCAGTAAAAGTACGTAAGGTTATCGGGTCTGGTCAATAAGTAATTCAAGATCCAATTCTGCGCCTAGTGAGCTTGTAAAAGGGTCAAAGAAAACAAGTTTTTATCAAAAGAGATTTGGAATGTGGGGCGAAATGTTTTCCGATCAAAGATTTTGGTAAGAAATGAATGAAACAAACGTGTTATCTCTCCCGTACGACCATAACACATGTTTTAATTGGAGTGAGTTATGTGTGCGATTGTATTGAAAACTTATATTTTATGATTTTCCGATATGTCCATCTTCGTTGTATCTCATATATAGTCTTTCTGTATTTATAGAACAAATATATGACCCCGAGTATGGAAATAGTAGACTAGGTTATTATATGATGGCTTAAATTTTGGAATGTATTGTCAATGGTCTATTTCGTATAGTGATTAAAAAGACCTATAAGATATTCTATTATACTTAGGAACCACAATTGTTATAGTCGTATCAACAAAATCGGATTTTCGTGCTAGTATAAATATGGATTAACTTCATAGTTTAAATCCTCAATTTTTAAGGATTTGTAAACAATAATTCATATATTCATGAAAGAGAACTAAAGGTAATTAACTTAACTCATTTTTTTTCTTTACAAAATTCAAATTTTGCTTGTTGTTTCTCGCGAGTGTCAGCTCACCGTAGTCATACGATTTTACGAAACAAACAAGATCATGTTTTCAATGATTTTGACATGTGATCTCCTTAGTTGACCTTTGAGCAATGTCAACTTGATTGCAAAAGCATGCTATACGCAATTGATTTGAATGTGTATCTTTGTATAAGTGCATTACATATTTGGTTGGTTATATATGAGCAGCCATAGCGATGGAGTGATGGACAAATATATGTAAGAAATGTACCGGCTCTAAGCCCATGTTTTATTGGTTTGTATCCAAGATCGGATCTGTCGATGGTTATCTGCTACAATCATTTTAGCAAGTGGGTTTCTTTACTGTGATCTACGATTTCTTTTCTACTGCCAAAACATTGGTGCATGCAACATACGATCGTCCGCAAATTGAATAATACGTTGATTTTTCCAAAGACGTTTTTATTGAAATGTGTTAATATCTGGTTGATGGATGGAAAAATATCTCAACAATCACCTTGGAATCTTCATTAATTTGATTTCAACCATAAAACTATCTCGCGAGTAAATTAGAAAATTCCAAAGAGAATCAAAATTTGATTGCATCGTTTATATACGTTTTTGGTTATGGAGTTATATTGTTTCATACATGATACAAATATATATGTTCAAACATTTTTAGGCGACATGTACATTATGACACATAACAATCTAGTGGCATGTAAAGAAAAAAACACAGAGAAAAAGGTTAAATTTGGGACGAAAAGAAAGTAACAAAGTTTTTTACAGAAAGTAATTACACTTACAGATGAAAGAAAAGGCACTATGATATGTAAAAGATGTCAAAGAGGTTTAGTCGTATCACTGTGTTTGACCGATCACTGTCTTCTGATTCCTTTTTCCAATTTTATAATTGTGATCTACAAATTAATTTATTCGCTGCTTTAATCAGTCAGTAAATGATAGGTTATTAGACTATAAATAATTCCAATGAAAACATTTAAACTAGTATTCATATTTTGGCGTGTTGTTAGCGGTTTAGCTCCTTCAGCCTCAGCTTCATGTAGTAGCGCTTGTTCTCGTAAAAGTTTTATATATAGAATGAGAATGACTAATCTGGATGAGAAAATAAAACAATCACTAATCTTAACAATTTTAGTTTTAATTTTATTCTCAAAATTGTTTCATCATTCTAGATACCATGCAAGTTAGTTATTTTCTAGTTACTTTTATTTATCAATGAAAATAGTTACCATTTTTCTTGCAGCAACGCCATTTTTTTTACATATCATACCTAACTATTGATTGTATCTTTGAAGTGAAAATTCGATCACTGGCTACAAAAATTTACAATTTGTATCTTACACATGTACCGAAGGACCTAGTCTTTTTAATGGTGTATCTGACCATTGGTTTTTAGTGGTAAAATCTAGACCTAAACACTTGTATATATACTTTTCAAATAATACAAATTTGGTTCGTATAATAAATGAAGATAAGACATTCTAACAAATAAAACACTACCACAAAGGGATAGTGAGAGAATGTGTTTCATAACAAGACATACTTTGATTGCTTGATGTGTTAAAATGATTATGTCAGAGACAGAGAGCGATCATAGGCTTTGTTTATTCTTCTCGTAATAACGTTTTTATTTTCCGTCGAATTTTTACGATTGAAATTTGCAACTCGAAAATTCGCTAAGGTAGAAAACAATTGTGTAGATCTCATAATAGAAGAAAGTTGAAAACACCATTTGTTACAAGCATAACTTCAATAGCACAACTTTAGTAGTAGACCATGTCTTATAATTAAGTCTTACTTTATTTTTTTTTAATGAATAAAACTTTTAGTGAAGGACGATAAGTTGTTCCTCCATATTTTTTTTTAAATTGTGGATAACTTCAACATGTATATTTTAAATTGGAATAAAAGCAGTGTTTGATAAGATTTGTTATTTTTCCTTAGGTTTTACAAGAGCTTTCCACATTTGCATTTTATTTAGTTCTATCTAGAACTCACAATCACGACAACCATATTTTTGTTGTTTTTTTTTTGTATGTTTTGTTTTCTTTCCAAAACATTTATTTAGGGGTTTAGAATTTAGAATAAAAGAACATCCTAGCTACAAACCAAAAATGCTTACCAGATAAAATTCCACATCATTTTAGTATGGAATTACAACTCTAAACATTCACTTATAAAAAATTGAAAAAAGTACAAAAATTAAAGTGTCAAACCATTGTTTTCTCAAAATATTTGAGTACTTTTTTAGTTGTTTGATTTTCTACAATTTAGAGCGTCTCGTGCATAGAAGACATCTGTTCTTTGGTAATCCCTTGCAATGCATGATCCTCCACACATCTAAGAAGCATTCAGCCAAGAACAAAAAAAATGGACGTTACATTTCATTAACAGGTTTAGACCGAATGTTGAAAACAAACAAAAGAGGTTAAGAGATTAGACTATCTTCTTTAACTAAACTCGATTTTAACTATCCAATTCCAAAGAGTAAAAAGACTAAATAAATGGTTTCCTATATAGTCATTTCACAAAAAGAAGAGGGACAAGTTCGTAAATGATCGCCGTATTATTATTAATAAAGAAGAGGGACAACTTTTCTTTTTCCGCTTATGCACAGCTTGTCGGTTTGCGTGCAAATCCTCTGTTTCACGATTTCTCTCTCTCTCTCTCTCTTCTCTTTTATTCCTCCCTCTGTTCTAAGTTCAGAAAGCGGACACACATCACTTACTCTCTCTCTCTCCTTCACTTTCTTCACTTTCTCACATAACCACTATCTCTTTTCTTCATTTGAATTTATTTTAGTGTTCTCCTGAGTTTCAAACCTTTTCAGCTTCGATTGTACCAAGTGATGTTCTGGGTTTCTTCTACTTCTTCTTTGCCATCATTGTTTTCAAGGTTTCTGTGTACTGGATTCTGCTAATGCTTCGAGCGTTTGGTGTCTCTCTTCTCTGAGAGAATTAACGTCACTTTCTCAGGGAAAGTTTTGGGTTCTTCTTTCTCTTTTCCCAGAAAAAAAAAATCAAACTCTGTAATTGGGTTTCTGGGTGTGATTCTGTATTCCTGGAAGAATCTTCAAAATTCTCAGATCTGAATCTTTCTTTTCACTGTTTTAATTTTTTCCTCATCTTCGCTTCCTTTTTTTTTCTTTTCCAAAATTCTCAGTTTCCACATGTCGTTGGTCTTTCGCTACAAGCCACGACCATAGAATCTTCTTTGTCTGAAAAAACAAAAGAATTACAATTTACGTTTCTCTTAAGAAACGACGACGGACTTTCCTAAGAAAAAATAAAGATTTATAGATAAAAAAAAATAAAAAAGGGAAGAGAAGTAAAGAAGAAGAAGAAGCAAGTTTGAGACTTTGGAGTTTTGTGGTCGAGAAAAAATGGAGATGGCGGTGGCTAATCACCAAGACAGAAGTAGTGACAGCATGAATAGACATTTAGACAGTAGCGGCAAGTACGTCAGGTACACGGCGGAGCAAGTGGAGGCGCTCGAGCGTGTCTACTCCGAGTGTCCTAAGCCAAGCTCGCTCCGGCGACAACAATTGATCCGTGAATGTTCCATTTTGGCCAATATCGAGCCTAAGCAGATCAAAGTCTGGTTTCAGAACCGGAGGTATAATTTTTTTCAAATTGCTTCTTCTCACTTTCTAGGAAGAAGGAATGAAAAAAAATCTGTAATTTAGAAGAGTATTCCTTTGTCTTGTTTTGTTGCTCTTAGAAGATTTTGGTCCGTGATTCGATTCTCCGACACAATTTCCTGTCTTTTTATTTTTCGTTTAAAAGGGTTTCTCTGAATCTGTCTAGTAGTTTTGATGTGAAGTGCCGGATTTGGATTCATGTGTATCATTTATCCTCATTAGCTCTATGACTATTCTTGTGACTATGTCTATTGTCTGATGCATAATCTTATCTGGTTTTGTGGGGTTTAGGTGTCGAGATAAGCAGAGGAAAGAGGCGTCGAGGCTCCAGAGCGTAAACCGGAAGCTTTCGGCTATGAATAAACTGTTGATGGAGGAGAATGATAGATTGCAGAAGCAAGTTTCTCAGCTTGTCTGTGAAAATGGATACATGAAGCAGCAACTAACAACTGTTGTACGTAACTCAAAAATTTCTCTTTTTTTTTGGGAAAAAGAATTATCCGTGTAAGTTATTGAATTGATGTTGTGATTTCAGGTGACAGATGCAAGCTGCGAATCTGTGGTCAATACTCCTCAGCATTCGCTTAGAGACGCGAATAGTCCTGCTGGGTAAAGTTTCATTTTTTGAAATTTGTAGTGACTTTTTTCATAACTTTTCTCTCTTGGTCTAATCACTTGGTTTTGTTCTTAGATTGCTCTCGATCGCAGAGGAGACCTTGGCAGAGTTCCTATCCAAGGCTACAGGAACTGCTGTTGATTGGGTTCAGATGCCCGGGATGAAGGTTTTACGCTGTCTCCTATCTTTACTCTTGTTTTTGAAATATTTATTGCAATGTATAATATTGAAAATGTGTAATCTGTTGCTGTGTATTTTATTAGCCTGGTCCGGATTCGGTTGGCATCTTTGCTATTTCGCAACGATGCAGTGGAGTGGCAGCTCGAGCCTGTGGTCTTGTTAGTTTAGAACCTATGAAGGTAAGAACATGCCACTCTTTTCAATGCTATACGGACAAGACTCAAACCTGTTTCACTCTCAGCCATTTCTGGTTTACTATTTTCTTGCAGATTGCAGAGATTCTCAAAGACCGGCCGTCTTGGTTCCGTGACTGTAGGAGCCTTGAAGTTTTCACTATGTTCCCGGCCGGTAATGGCGGCACAATTGAGCTCGTGTATATGCAGGTGAATCTTATTCTCTTTTGGTTTAGTTTTCTGTCTCTTACAACCATTGAAGATGAAAATAAATACAGTTGAGAAATGACTTTTCGTCAGACATATGCACCAACGACCCTGGCTCCTGCCCGCGATTTCTGGACCCTGAGATACACAACTAGCCTCGACAATGGCAGTTTTGTGGTATGCAACTCTCATAATGTGTTTACATAAAAGTTTTAAGAATAAATACGCACATATCTCTTCTACAAAAAGCTATTTTTTTATTCTTTCAATGTGTCTTTAAAAGGTTTGTGAGAGGTCACTTTCTGGTTCTGGAGCTGGTCCTAATGCTGCCTCAGCTTCTCAGTTCGTGAGAGCAGAAATGCTTTCTAGTGGGTATTTAATCAGGCCTTGTGATGGTGGCGGTTCAATTATTCACATTGTCGATCACCTTAATCTTGAGGTAATTAGATCTTCCCAGAGAATATATTGTGTGTGGTTGCTTCCTTAAAATGAAGTGATTCTAAGTCTAGTGTTCTTGCATTGTAGGCTTGGAGTGTTCCTGATGTGCTTCGACCCCTTTATGAGTCATCCAAAGTGGTGGCACAAAAAATGACCATTTCCGTGAGTGTGTATATAAAAGTAACCATGCTAATATATGATTGATTAATATCCGTTTCTAATGGTTGGGTTCATGTTTTAGGCGTTGCGGTATATCAGGCAGTTAGCTCAGGAGTCTAATGGTGAGTTAGTGTATGGAATAGGAAGGCAGCCCGCTGTTCTTAGAACCTTTAGCCAGAGATTAAGCAGGTAATTCGATCATTAGCTGAAATATAGTTCTTCTTTGCTCTCTGTTTTCTCTGTTTTTTAATTTTGTTTTCTTGTTATTGGTTTTCTTGCAGGGGTTTTAATGATGCGGTTAATGGTTTTGGTGACGACGGTTGGTCTACGATGCATTGTGATGGCGCGGAAGACATTATCGTTGCTATTAACTCTACGAAGCATTTGAATAACATTTCTAATTCTCTTTCGTTCCTTGGAGGCGTGCTTTGTGCCAAGGCTTCAATGCTTCTCCAAGTACGTTATTGGTTCTCTTGTGTGCTTTTGACCCTTTATTTCATGGCCTAGATTAATGTTCTTTAATGTCTTGTGTAGAATGTTCCTCCTGCGGTTTTGATTCGGTTTCTCAGAGAGCATCGATCCGAGTGGGCTGATTTCAATGTTGATGCATATTCTGCTGCGACGCTTAAAGCTGGTACCTTTGCTTATCCGGGAATGAGGCCAACGAGGTTCACCGGGAGCCAAATCATAATGCCACTAGGGCATACAATCGAACACGAAGAAGTAAGGGTTTCTAGTCTTATCCAATGAGGAAAACATCAGTTTGTGTTCTGTCACCTAATGTATTTGGTTTTGTTACAGATGCTTGAAGTAGTTAGATTAGAAGGTCATTCTCTTGCACAAGAAGATGCATTTATGTCCCGGGATGTCCATCTTCTTCAGGTATATCATTTCTAATAACTTGATGGATACTTGAAATTACTCCAATCTTGTAGTTAAATTAACTTGATGATGTATGGCAGATTTGTACCGGGATTGACGAAAATGCTGTTGGAGCTTGTTCCGAGCTTATATTTGCTCCGATTAATGAGATGTTCCCTGATGATGCTCCGCTTGTTCCATCTGGATTCCGAGTCATACCTGTTGATGCTAAAACGGTACTTGTCTTTTGCTCCGTCACTGTTTCTTTACTTACCTAGAGATGTTATTCTCCAATGCTTACATATTTTTTCTTATACAGGGAGATTCGCAAGATCTGTTAACTGCTAACCACCGCACATTAGACTTAACTTCTAGCCTTGAAGTTGGTCCATCACCAGAGAATGCTTCTGGAAACTCTTCTGCTAACTCAAGCTCGAGGTGTATCCTCACTATCGCGTTTCAGTTCCCTTTCGAGAACAACTTGCAAGAAAATGTTGCTGGTATGGCTTGTCAGTACGTGCGGAGCGTGATTTCATCGGTTCAACGTGTTGCAATGGCGATCTCACCGTCTGGGATAAGCCCGAGTCTAGGCTCCAAATTGTCCCCGGGATCTCCTGAAGCTGTTACTCTTGCCCAGTGGATCTCCCAAAGTTACACGTGGGTTTTAATGGCTACTTGTGAATTCTTTCTTGAAAACACCCAGTTTATCGATGATGTCTTACGTTTTGATATGTTTGTTTTTCCAGTCACCACTTAGGCTCAGAGTTGCTGACGATTGACTCGCTTGGTAGCAACGACTCGGTATTGAAACTTCTTTGGGATCACCAAGATGCCATCTTGTGTTGCTCTTTAAAGGTGTGTGTCCTCTACCAAATAGGGGTGTTAAATTCTGCTTTTGGTTTGTGTGCTTTTAGTTTTAATATGGTATGGTTATGTTGCAGCCGCAACCAGTGTTTATGTTTGCGAACCAGGCGGGTTTAGACATGCTAGAGACAACACTTGTAGCTTTACAAGACATCACACTCGAAAAGATCTTTGATGAGTCTGGTCGAAAGGCTCTCTGCTCCGATTTCGCCAAGCTAATGCAACAGGTAACGCAAGAAAATGACAAATCTTTTGGTCAGATAACGTTTGGATTCACTGTCTGAGAAAATGTGTTTGTCTCTACAGGGATTTGCTTGCTTGCCTTCAGGAATCTGTCTCTCGACGATGGGAAGGCATGTGACTTATGAACAAGCTGTTGCTTGGAAAGTGTTTGCTGCATCTGAAGACAACAACGACAGCAGTAATTTGCATTGTCTTGCTTTCTCCTTTGTAAACTGGTCGTTTGTGTAATCTTTATCTCTTGTGAGGATTTTAGGAAAGGCTAATCAAATTTACATTTAGACAACTCAATTTTTTGTTTTTTGGTTGTGTAGGTGTCTCAGTCACTGTTTTGATCAAATGTTCTTCCTTGCTTTTCATTTTGTTTTTTATTTTAGCGAGGAAACCATAAAAGAGACCTGATAATATCTATATCGCATTATATAAAAAGGATGATGTGCCATCTTTTATTTTATTACAATCTCCTATCCATATCTTCGACATGTAGCTGTTTTTCTTCTTCTTCATCGGAATCAAATCATGGAATGAAAAGAGCATTCATGTTTCTAGTGATGACTACCGAGTCAAAGGTTACACATCACTTCCTCTTTTGCCTTTTGTCAGTACTTACATATCCCTTTATATTTAGTTCCTTTTACCATTTAGTAATATTGTATATAACTAGTTAAGAAAAAAAAACAAAGAATCAACAAGAATCCACAGATGTAAGAAAGAAAAATTACAGCCGAGTACAATTTTTGACCGGCCGTTTAAAATGAAAGGCTCTTCAGAATTTCATGCATCTCGCCGGTAAACCAGTCTGATGATTGACGGCGACAATCTCGGTGACATTGTTGCAACGGAGAACATCTTGACCAAGCTTAGCTCCTGCAGCTTTAAGACCTTTAAGAGAAACAGGAATGTTAAATAGATTGAGTGATGGAAGCTTTGAAGCGGGAGGGAGTTTCTGGTTCGGTAAGAAGTTTCTGAAATCATCCATAAGCAAAGGAACTTCGAAATCGGATTTGTCGTGTTTCACCATATTGTCTTTGGCTGCGATGTGAGCTCCTGGTTCCATGTGGTTGGTTGAGAAACTTTGTTGGTTAGGGAAGTTTGGGTAGAGACTAACGTATCCTCTAAGGTACATCATGTCGATCAAGAATTTCTTCCAAGAAGCTTGCCAACCGTTGGTTCTTGATTTTGGAATCTGAACCGGATTAGCTTTCGCGTTCTCCGTGAATCTCATGTTCATGTAGACATAGAACTCTCTCCATTGCTTTGGGAAGAAAACGGCTCCCCAACTACAAGGCAACTGGTGAAGGTAAGGAGTGTGTGGATGGATTTGTTTGAAGAAATCTGTTGGGTTCCATTTGGGTCTCTCTTTAACCACTTCGACTATTTTGGGTGTGTAAAGAGAGATGGAGGCGAGTTCCGGGAAAGAGACTTGAGGGTCGTAGTGGTAAGCGAGTAGAGCGTATTTGATCCAGAGGTAGTAATAAGGAGAGACTTCGATGTCGTCTTCAAGCAAGAGACCAAAGTCATCATCAGTAGCTGGATACCAACTCTCACTCACAGCTCGGATTAAGCCTCCTTGGATGATTCTTCTTCTTAAGGTTTTTGTTCCGTGAGGCCAATCGAATGTGCTCACTACTTTTATCGTCTCTTCATCCACTTTGCTATCCATGTTGAAGCTGATAGATATTTCGTCACCTAGGTAGTATGCATTGCTCAAAGACCTAAGCAATCTTAATAAAGACTGAGCTCGGTTTTGAGTGATGATGTTCACTGAGATTCTCATCTTATTCCAGTCTGCAATCAAAACATTTTTTTGTCAACTCAGGTAAAACGAAATTGAGAAAAAAGCAATATCAAACAGGCAAAAGAAAAAAGATACTGATACATACTTGGCAATGCAGTTGATCTTAAATCAGCCATCCATAGAACCTTGGAGATAGAAGCTCTCGGGAGAAGAACCAGTGCGGTGCCATTCGGGTTAATCTCTGTAGCCATTTTCAAAGCTTTCTTGACATTAGGATCAGCATCAGCTACCGTTATCACAACGCTCGGGTTATGGATCTTGATAAGCCCTTTCATGCTCGAATACACAGCTTGCAACACAGGTACCTCTGAGTTCGACACACCCAATATAGCTCCAACTTCCAAATCAAAAATCTTGAACCTTCTCTCACTGCAAACCACCTTAGGCCAATTCAAAGCCGAGGCTGCATCCTCACACGGACAGAATTTCCCGCCCGATACCGCTATGTAAGCCTTTTTACCAACGGTGGTTCTGAACTTTTCAAGCAAAGGACCAAGTGCTTTGACTTCGTCGATTGAATGTGCGTAAAACAGAGCGTCGATCTTCTGAGGATGCATTGCAGCCCATTGAGTTACGTAACCAGTCGAAAGTGCTTTCCACCATTGGTTGTCTCTCACTTCGACAATGTTTTTGAAGATCACTGTGGTCTCAGACACGTAAGCGAGTCTATGTTCACTATCTCCCCATGTCTCCTTGTCATTTGGATCCACTGGAAGAACGAAAGATCCGGCATTTCTGTATTTCTGCAGCTGATAGCTGCAAAAGCGCAAAAAAGAAAATCAAACCCAACTTCAGAACAAAGTTTCCTTTTTTCACACCAGAGAATGAATATAATTTTACTTTCTCATGAAACGAAAATATTGTCTAAACACGTGATTCTATTACTCTCACGAAGATCATCATTTTTGATGAACGTTACTGCAATGAGTATGTATCAATGCGAGATTGTATGAGACTTTTACAATATTATAATATTATTTTCGGTTTTTATTCAAATTCCTGGAATTCAAGGAATTAGAACACTGCCTTATTGTGTACTCAAAAATTTGATTTTCCCGAAAAAATTCCCAGAATCGATGACACAGGTGACTAACCTCAGGTGAAGATCTTCGCCAGTGGCGAATGTGAATGGTTTCTCGATGAATAACGCTTTCACCAGCTCCGCCGATAAGAACCACGAGCTCGATAAGAAATCGACCTGGAGGATTCGATCCAGAGTGATGTCATAAGCCGGATCAGGCAAGTAAAGCCCAGCTTCCTTGGATCTAAACTTCCTGTAGCTCGGAAACGTGAAATCCTTCTGCCGGAAAGGAAGAATCCGTCCGATACTTCCCAGAACAGAGTTCTCGTACTTCTCCGTCCCGGCGACGTGCGCGAGCATCTGAAGCATCTTCTTCCCAGGAATCATATCATCGTCGAGTATGTAAACCAGATCCGCCTCCGTCTGAAGCGCGATCTGGAACCGTCCATAGTATTTGAAGTCGTAGTTCGAGCTGATGAAGCTGATTCGAGAATCGTTGTAGCTTCCGGTGATTCGCCGGAGAGAAGCTTCGTTTGGGGTCCCGAAGGCCAAAACCCAGACATGATGAAACGGCAACGTTTGGTGGAGGAGAGAATCAAGCTGAGCACAAAGCGTTTTCCTCTTAAAATGGTTTAGTATCACTGTTATTTTGGGTTTTCTAGGCCCATTTAAAGCCCATTTAGACTTCATCTTCATCAACTCATCTAAACTCTCAGACCCAAGGTTCTTCTTCTGGAACCCCAAAACCTCGTCGTAAAGCTCCCTCTTCATTTTGACCATCTTATCGTCGTTGGATTTCTTCTGCGAGAAATCGATCTTCTCATACTCGCAAACCTCCGCCGGAGAAACCTTCCCCGGGAAATGATCCTCTGATTTGAGAAAGGAAGCAGAGTCTTGGTAATGGCTGACGACGTGAGGGGTAACAATGTAATTACGCATATTATGGGCCCATTTGGTGGCCCAAGTGAAGTCTGGTTTGGCCCGTAAGTCAATGGAAGGACTCATGTAGTAGAGAAGTCCGGTGGCGTAGACGGCAAATGCGAACTGAAGAAATGTCAGCGCCGTCACGAACTTGGCGGAGTTGAGTTTCCGGCTAGGCTTTGGTTTTCCGGCAGAATATTCGCCAAAGATGCTCTCTATATAATCTCCGCCGCTTCTTACAGCCGGTGGCCGAATAAAACCCATTTTCTCAGAATCCAAAACCTTGTTTATTTGAAGAAAACACGAGAAAAATGAGAAAACGAAAGAGGGAAACAAGAATGTGGAGGTTGGTGCTTTTTTCTTCTTTCTGTAAACTGTTTATAGCAATGTATATATATGTGAACAAGAGATAAACACAGTACACAAACATATATAATATAAAGTGAGATTTGTGGGTGAAGAAGCATTACACAAGGAGGATTCACATGGGGTAAACGTTCATTAAAAATAAAGTAAAGTGTTAATATTTAAAAAACAAGATTTTTTTTATTAATTTTTATTGGTTGAATGTATAAAAAAGGTTACGCGATACCGTTAGATTGTGTAACTTATCAATTTGTTTTATTATTCAAGAAACTATCATTTAAGCCGGGTTCATTGGCGTATAAAAGGGATACCTTTGCATTTAACACTTCCATATGCTATGTTTTTTATTTTGCAAAAAACAATATTGTATATATATATATGTATGTAGTCATATTCACTTCAATAGCTATGCTACTTTTCAAAAAAATTATTATTATTATGTTATAATCGCTTTGCTACTTGAATTAGGCTTTTGTTTAGTTAATTCAATAGTTCTCTTTTCTCAATATCGCATCCACGGAACTTAAAATTGTTCAAAAGCTTAACAAAATTAGTATACTCGGTGTGGAAAACAAAATCAATTTTAACGTACTCTATTCATTTTTATATATCAGGTATTCTAACGTATGTACTCAATAATCTATTCATTCATATTAGTATATGAAAATTTAAAGATTTATGCAGCCTAGTCGAGAAGGAGATACATAAAGTTTATTACCTTTGTGTACATGATCGATCGTATTGTGGGAATCAAGCCTTTTCTTCTTCAACAATCGATCCACAAGATATATTATATTATAGTAACAGATTCTCCTTGAATAATGCAAAACTGAAGTAAAAGAGTCTAAGAATTCAAAGAAAGAAAGAAAGATTTGAGTAGAGAACGAGTTATTGAAAGTCTTAGGAGTATAAAAACATTTTATACAAAATGTTTCGGACAAGCGACGGTTTGACTTTGCAATTTGCATGTAGATACGTAGTTGAACTTTGCAGCAATTTGCCACCTTTTGCTTATATTATAGTCTCTCTGTTATCTTAATATTCTACTTTTTAATGGACTTCAACCGAACATTTTACCATAAAAACTCCATTTTAATTCCACATATATAATACATAATAACAAGAAACAAAAGGTAGCTAATTATTTTAAAAATTACAAATAAAGAAAATGGGGAAATATATAAAGATATATTTAACATCATAATTTTTAGTTTCAAATTAACTATTAACTATAATATTAATAAGATATACAAATCTCTTCTATAAATTGATGAGGCTGTGATAAGCCCTCCCTAAAACGCTCTATGCCTACAGAAGTTTTGAACATTGATAAATATTAGTATAATAATATCTCTTTTCTCCTGTGTAAAAAACATCATGCTTAATTACTACCGTTATTGTTTTCTTTGATATAGCAATAATAGTTATTGTTATTGTTATCACTATTATTGTTATGATTAATAGTTATTTGTTACCTAGATTATGAGTTTTGAGGTCGGTCACGCATGTGTGACTATAATTAAGAATATAATCATCCATAATCTCACCAAATTGAAAATACGATGAACATGATTGCTACCTTCCTTTTTTTGACGTTGATTGCCTCTGTTGACTCATATAAAGTACATCTATATAAACATATACGTACTGTATACGATAGCATACGTGTCTACGTATATGTGTAATTTTTGTGTACAATTCTGTATAAGTTTAGGTGTCTAATGTTCTTCACATTGATAATTAAAGTCATACCATCCATTCACATCACATTTTCTAACTTATACCATGTATACACAAACATATACATATATCTTGGATACATTTCATTATTTCAATATGAATACATGTGAATCAATTTTCTTAGAGCTACTACTGAGACGGATCATAAACAAATTCTCGGCCATTTTACTATTCATGTGAATTTTTTTTTGTAGATTTCAAGTGTTTGTAAAGATATGAATCAACAAAACAATGTATTTACAAGATGTGAAAAGTATTTCATATATCACTGATCACGAAGACCAAACCATTTTAACAAATTTAAGGAAAGAGAAAACCACCAAAACTTTTTTGTTTTTTGTTTTTTTTTGTGTGGGTAGCTAGGATAATTTGAGGCCGCTATAAATCTAACGAAAGGTTGAATTATGATGACCGGTCTCTCCAAATATGGAAAATGTTGTATATATATTTTCTAAGAAGTTGTAATTTGACTTCCTCAGAAACCAACTTTTATTTTTCACGACCAAGCAGCTTCGTTGTTCCATTTTACCTAATATATGTGGACCGACATATAGTCATGATCATTAACACGAATGTATAGAGTAATTACTTATTAGAACTTCACCAAACTTAGCTTTTAGCATTTGTCAACTTCATAGTGTCAAATACACCACTTTCTAATGTGTTTATATGTCCGATTAAAGTCCTTGTACAAGTGGTATATATACCGTATACTGTACATGTTTGATTCAAAGTTGGTGTACAAGTGGTGATCATATTCGTTATTCTTAAATTATAATTTACGTTTTACTGAGAATTTTTATTTATTCTGACGGATTTCGATCATAACATATGGTTTTCACATGTTCTTAAAACAAGAAACCTTCACACATGCATTATGCATGCAATAATATTAAGAAAAGGGTAAAAACACTGCTGTTAAAAATACAGTATGGCGTTTATTTGACAAGAGAGTATATTAGATACAAAAGTGAATAGCATAATATTTCTGTCATTTATCAAGAAGTTTTTAATTTCCGAACAAAATGAATAATTGTTTGTCTTTATAAATATCTAGAAAATGAAAGACTTTACGCCAAAAGAAGGAAGCAGGAACGAGTTGATGAACAGTCACCGTAGTAAGTCGATCCATCATGCAAGTAGAGAAACAATAAAGTTACCAAATAATAATTTGCGAAATCTAATTTTTTTTCACCCGTCTGTGATTTTCGTTTTTGTTTAACATACATAACACAGGACATTACATATATACGCTTTTTAGGTGACTTAGCAGTTCATTTTAGGCGACTTGATACTTAAAACATGTCCTGTTTTAGGCGACTTGATACTTAAAACATGTCCTGTTCTAGGGGTATACATAACGGTCGAGCCTGAAAGAAAAAAAGTAAAAAACTAGACAAATACGATCCTTACAAGATATTAGAATATAGAAAAGAAGTGATGTAGATCAGTATACATATTTTTTTTGGTGATGCGACGTATATGTAACAGATAAGTACAAGACATAATAAATGCAGGTATATACTCAAATGTCAGTTTGTAACGCACATAGCATAAAGTCCTGTGTGCTATACTTAGGACGTCGCCATCTAATTCTAAAGAGTCCAATCTAAACTAACGATTGGATAACAGATTATGACTATACATATTAAACTCTGATCATTGATCAAAACAAAAATGTTTTTTGGATTGTTTTGTTTTTGCATTCATTGCTGCTATTGACTTATTTGTCTAGAATATTCCTATGAAGATTTCATCAAATTAGGCTAGTATCGATGTATTCGTTGATTTTTAGCCTAATATGTATGTCCTTGGTCATCTTTTCATGGTCGTCCAATGAACACAAACTAACCATTTCGACCAATACGGCAACAACCTTTTCCAAAGTAGATAGATTAATATAGCTAGGATTATCTCCAACTTCAGATATAATTAACCATCAAATTTGCGGAGCATTTAGTCTTTCCAACCCAATTTTGTGTTTTTTCTTCTACTCGGTGTTAAATAAACTTCGTAAGAAAAGAATATTGGTATTCCACGAGGGAGACTCTATCCTAGCAATATGCTTAAGAATATTGCTAGGATATATTTGATTCCACGTTACTTTTTTTTTGGGGAGGAGGGTTGGTTAATCATTGCTTCTTCTTTCCAGTTCGATCGGTTAAATATTATTTAAAGTCTTAAGGAGAACTTAAATAATCGAGCGGTCTTTGGTAGATGAAAATAAAGTTTTAAAATTCGACTGACATAAAATTATTTGTATTCATGACATGAAATTTAATAATTGATTTTTTATATTGAATGCTATTAATAACTATTTGACTTTTACAATCATATTTAGCTACTTTGACTTTCTTGAGAGAATTTGGAGGTAGATCTTGAGATCCAAGAACACAGGCTTTAGCACGTGAGCAAGTCGACTATCGATTTATAGTCTTCAGTTTTTAATATACCAAACAAAATTATGATATGCACTGAATGGAAGATAGAGGTAATACAGTACTTCCTATTACTTATACATTTGTGTTGTGGGAATATAAGAAAGTAATGTAGGACGTTTGTGGATGTCAACAAAAAGTTATAGGACGTTTATGATCTTTTGACGTTAAGATATTTTTTTTGTTTGTTATTTCTTATGGTCGGCTGAAGATAGATAAGTCGATTTTTATATAAGACACTAAACTTTATTAGTACCCGAATTTAAATCTGAACCTAATGTTATTAATACACAATGAAAAAGCAGAGATTTTTTTTTTTTTGCTATTAGGCACTACGGAAAACTAATTGTAATGTCAATCGCAGTGAAAATCCATTCATTTCCTCCTTAACAATTCGTCCTAGAATCAAGATCGGTCATAAGCACAAACAAAAAAATTGGGGTTAGGGTCACAAAGATTCCGTAAGGCAACAATACGGAAGAAAATTTTAATCTAGGAGCCAGTGAATTTCTTATAAGAAATTTCAGGTTCAAACTTTGATTTGCTATAATATTTCAAACTTAGAACTTAGATTTGGTATAATATTTCTAACTTAGAATCACATAATGCAAAAAGCTTCCACCAAAAAATAAAGGAAAATCACATAATGCAAAGAATTTTATAGTCGTTGCAACTTGCATTTTGTACTTTGATCCGGTATGCGTGTGTAGTTATAAATATATAAACACATGCATACATGATACACCTATAGACACATAATACATATCGATATGTGTGTATGTCCAAATCAAACTACACGACAAATAATATATACCACGAAATAGTGCATGGTTGCCCCCACTCATAGATTCAGATTATCATGGGGCTAACAAGGACGAAATTTCTAATTGGATGTTCAAGTGGATCTCTTTCCGCTTAGATTTATATTGAAATGATTTAAGTGGAAAATAGTTTTTGTTCATAATAATCTATTTTCGAGTTCTATCGCATGTGCTAGCAACTGATCCTTTCAACGTCTCATCAATAAATAAAGTGTAAATAATAGTGATTTCGTTCTGGAATATGATAAACATATAAACGACGAACTACATGCCAAAATAATTAAGGCTATAGTCTCGTAATTCATTCACATAAATACTAACCCACATACATGTAAGATATAAAGTCGAACGAAAACGTAAAACTTTTTGTTGTTGTTGTCAGTCGAACGAGATTGTACTCAATTATCACATCTTATATATGGAACCAAGAGTCAGAAACTAATACAACAATGCCACCACTAAGCTCCGGAGGAGTTTCTGGCGTTGTAATACCATTAGTCCACTTGCAAGATTATAAGCACTGCAACTTGGGTCTTATAAAGTAAGTGAAACTTACAAAATTCCAATTTTAATTAGGAAGTACGGTAGGGTTGGATTCATAGTGCCAAATATGCCCATAACACACAAACTTGTCTGCTCAATGCTGTATTACTAGTTTACTACCACCTCATAAATTTTTTTTTTTTTGTGCCTCATAAATTTATGTAAATTCATAAACAGAAAACGAATTTGAAAAATAAAGAAGATAATACAATTGACTTGAGTTGCAATTCGAGGTGATTCGAGCAAAAAACCCCAAACTGATACATAGTTAAAAACTTAAAATACCTTTTAACAGCAGGTTAGCACGACACAAATGCTAATTGTTTATATGAAAAATGCTAAAACTTTTTTTTTTTATCGCTTTGCTAAAGAACCACCTTCATAGATTTCCATCATAATATATATTTGAATCAGAAATTTTTTGGAAAATAGTGACATATCGAATATCCACAATACTATCACAAACCACAAAAATACATGTCAGGATCAAATATAAAGTTTATAATCTACGTCGACATGTAAGCGATTGATTCTCTTGAGATGTCAATAGAGACGTGGTCACTCATGCTTGCTTATTAGATTTTAACGGATTGGCTTACCTCATTAATCTTCAAGAGGTCACTCAAACTATTAGAAATTAGAAATAGGTGCATTCCAAGCCCATTACTTGGCCCATTTAATCATGGGGTGGTAAGGCCCAGAATTAAGTTTGGAATTATGGAGAGATATACAAATAATTTTTCAATGTTTTTGCATGTTAGCTAATAGCTACTATAAAACTCCGTTAGAAAATACCATCAACTATCCTTCAAAATCCAATAATCTGCAAAATTCCGTTGTTAGTATTTAGATCCATAATTTATGGCAAGGAAATACCATCATATACTCAAAAATGGTATACTCTATAGAGTTGTGGATATTCTAAGGTGTATACATAATGGAAATTAACTGGGAACATTTCTATAGCAAACGTACATAATTTTTTAAATATTTATGGGAGAACATTCTCTCCTCAATCACACAATTCACGCGCCTATACCAACCAAAATACATAGGCAAAAAAAACAAGTTATAGTTATAATGAAAGAGACTAAAACCAAGCCACTCTTGCTAAAAATGCGAACATATATATACCTATATAAGCACCGATTCCATTTTCTTTATCTTTTTTTTTTCAACCCCCATCAAAAGCTACTCATTCAACTTATACCCCCCAAAATTGAGAAATTAAGAGTAAACTACCTTCCCAATTGCAAAACAAATCGTACTAAGAAAAAAAAACCACAAAAATCGAAAAATCCTTAATGGTCAAATCCTTTCCACCAATCACCTCGGTCTTGGCCTCGCCGGAAAAGTAAGAGCTTGCCGGAGTCTCCTCTGAGCCGAGGGAATCGGAGTAGAATTTGAGCTCGAGTTAGCACTAGCCAAAGGCTTTCCGAAATTCATGGTCTGAGAAAGATTCACCATATCCACCATTGACTGCGTCTGGTAACTCATGGTCGTAGTATCGCTCATGTCGCCTCTCGCCGTGGCTCGCTGCCATGAGTGCGAGCTTAGACCGGCGAGAACGTAAGCCCTACCCGAAGCCTCGTACACTTGACGGCTCGCCATTCTCTCCTGCGTCTCCTTCAGCTCTGCACACAGTGACACACACAACGGATCTCCGGCTCGGCCCGACACAGACGCCGTGAGTATCCCACGACAAGTCTCAAGAACAGACACAGCTTCTGTCAAGTCACCGCGCTCGGCTAAAACCCTAGCTTCAGAGATTACTTCCGCCGCACGTAACCTGATTCTCTGTCTGTCAACTTCAATCGACACCACAGGTCTTCGTTCCCCAATCGCTATCGGCCTGAGAATCTTTACTTCGCCGGAAGTACTCAAATCAACGGTCTCTTTCGTCATAGGATCTTTGTAAATGCATCGAACCTTGAGCACAGACATAGGATCTGAAACTCCATCGACAATGGGGATATCAAGATTCACCAAGAAGTTCCTCTCTTCCTCTGCGTAGAGATCACCGACTCCGATACATCCGGTTCTTGAATCCGGACCGCTATCAAACCGGTAACTTCCAGCTTTAACCGAACCAATCCGCAAAACCGGATGCACACACTCGACCTTAACGCAAAGCTCTTGAACCACGACGCTAAGAAGACCTCCAATGCACTGTGCAAAGGCGTCTTGTATAACAGTCTCTGACTCTATGAAAGAAAACGTCCCTCCTGAGTTTTCCGCAATGGAATGCATTAAAGAAGCGTCGTGGTCAGCACCAAACCCGAACGCGTGAACCGGGATCCGGTTTCCGTTGATCTCTTTAGGAAGAAGGGTTTTGTAATCCGTTCCTCTTGAACCACCACTGGTGGGACTTGTCATGGTGTATGTATCTTGACCATCGGATAAGAGCACGATGCTCGATACCGAGTTCTTGAATCTACGGTCGATCAAAACTTTTGCGCCTTTCTTCAACCCCTCTGCGATGTTTGTCCCACCGTTCGAGACCAATGCATTAACCGCCTGCAACGCCTCTTGTTTACCGGTCTCGGTCATGAGACGGAGAGGGAAGTTACGGCGTGCCGTGGAGGAGAAGGATATAACAGAGAGACGATCGAACGGGCCAAGATTCTGAATCACGAAACCCATTGCTCGTTTCAGCAAAGCCAGTTTTGTTCCCGCCATGCTTCCGCTCACATCAAGAACCGTGACTAGATCGACAGGAGCTCGGGAAGAAGAAGACGATGAGTTCGAAGCAGCAGGAGCTTTTAGATTGATCAGCACAGCGAAATCCTTAAACGAAACCGATCTCGCTACTTCCGAGACCTCAGGGTATGTTTTGACTTCCAGTTTACCAGAGACACCAGCTTTGGAGGATTCAGCAGGACGGTCTTGATGTTCAAGAGGGTCATCGTCATTGAAAACCGCTGGCTCGGTGTTAAAGATGGAGGAGACCGGTCTTAGACCGTCAGGACGTGAAGAAGATTGATTCTGAGACGACCTGCGTGGTGGTATTGTCATCCATGCGTCATCTCTTGGTTTGACAGAGGATTTAGACTTGGCGTTATGGCTCTGAAGAGGGACCTCGTTCCATTTCGCGCGGCAAACGGGACAAATCGGGTTCCCGTGTTTAACACTCGTGGTGATGCAGTGGAAATGAAACGAATGAGAGCATTCCGCTGTGAAGATGGCGTGGCCTTGCCCTGCTTTCATCGCAGTCAAACATATCGCACACGTTTTCTGCAATTTTCACAAAACAGAGTAGAAACACAATGAGAAATCTCAGATTCTGGATAAAAGATTCTTTAGTTTGAAAGACGTTGAAAAACTTTAGGAGAAGAAAATGGGTTTCCACGTAAGACAGAGTTAGACAGGTCACTGTCGTAAATTACAAGAATCCATCGGAACCTGACATAAGTGAGTTTGTGTCATAGTCTCTGACACATTTGTTTCTGTTACTCTGAGCCTCTCTATTATTGAATGATGCATAAAAAGAAGAGCACATAAAAAATGGAATCTTTCCATTGCCATAACTTGGAAAAGAAAAAAAGAAAGAGACAGAGACTGAGTTTAAGTTTAACCAATAGGTTTAGTATTTTGACCATTCAATAATCTTGGACCAAGAAAAAATAATGGTTTCTTTGTTAGAATATAAATCTTGGAATCTTGATCAAAGTTCATTGGAATCTACGAGGTCAAACAATTAAAAGAACAATGGACAAAAGAGAGGGAAAGACAAAGGGCACAGCTTTATAAAGTAAAAGGATAGAGTTAACCAAATCAGTAATTAAAAGCTTTCTTAGGCAAATTCAACGCTAGAAAGATCAAAGTTGAAATAAAATAAAATAGCGCAAAGTTAAAGAAAGTATGAAAATTTAAAAGAATAGAATACCATTCTATGGATCTTTTCGCGAATATAAACCAAATGCTTATGCACACAGTTCTGTAATTCCATGGTTAAAACTAACAATAATCCTGTTAACGTTTTAAGAAATAGAAAATTTAGCTAAGTAGATGTATACCAAGATTAAGGAAAATGTATACCACGAACAGAAGATATAACTAGATCAAGGAGAATATCTAATTAACAGTAGATTTAGAACACTAAGAAGGGTATCTTTCAACAATAATTGAAAAGTTGAATGCGAAAAAGCAAAAAAAAAGAGATTGGTCCTTGAAGTGCACTTGACTATTGTCAAAAACTTTATCCCCACAGTGGCTCCATTTAGGAGAGTTGATAATTACATTACAACAAATTGCTCATCTTTCTTCAACAAGACCAAGAAAACTATACACAAAAACAAAAGAAAAAATGACAAAAAAAAGAGTGAAAGAAACAGAAGGCACTATAAACCAGGGAAAGAGACAGATCAAATAGAATCCAATCTCAAGCCAGCTATAATGTCAATACCGTGATGAAGATAATGACTCGAATTACAAGACAAGGTTGGTTTTGGAGGAGAGATGTTTACCAAGTACCAAATCCTAATCTCACTAATCATATTACATTTTCATCTACTAATCCCCATTAGCCCTCAAGACATTAGACAACCAAAAAATGAGTTTTTTCTTTCACCCACAGTTTTCAAAAAGGTCAATACTTTCAAAGTTTGTAAATCTCTAAAACAAAACAGAACCTTTAGCTAAGTTAATCCAAAAATATGTAACATTTTAAGCTTGGTTTTTCATAATTTGTTTTTTTAAAGAAATGGGTTATTGTGTGTTTTTTTACGGCAAATGGGTTATTGTTTAGTCATCAAAAAACAAAAAAACTAGAGAACTACTAAGATCATTTGATGTGCGTGAAGATCCAGACTTTTTTAGAAAAAAGAGATTAGTTGAAGATTAAACAAATACTCGTAAAGTAAAAAAAAATACAATAACAACTATACGGTAAATTAAAAATTAATTTGGAGTTCCAAGAAAGATTAGCCCTTGGATTTGGTGTTTAACAATCACAAATTTTGAACCACACAAAGATCCGGTAATCCAACGGCGACCCAAAACCGAAATTCCACAACCTTATCTTTTTGCAAAAACAATTTCAAAATTAGCAACAAATTAGACGGAAAAATTCAACCTTAGAGATGAAGTCCAATGGAATATAGAAGAAACAAACACCCAGATGACGAAAATGAAATTAAAAACCTAAACTTTCTAATCAAACGTAAACAGAAAAGCTTAAAACCGATACTTGTGACGAACCCACAATTCAAACATCCGGAAAAGAGAGAGACGAAAGTGGAGTAGAAAGAAAAAAAACAAACCTTTGATGAGGATTTGCTGATGGACCTAGGCAATCGGAGACCAGAGGAGGAAGGAATCGGCGTAGTGGGCCTTGGAACCATCACCGGAGAAAGCGAAACGGTGTCGTCAGATCTTCTTGAGAGAGAAGAAGGGTCTTCGAGCGTTTTGGGAACGTAAAGGCACAAGTTTAGACCTAAAGCTAGCTTTGCTTTTCGCCATTTGCTTCCCATTTCTTCTCGCAGAAATCAAAATCAGTAAAAAAGGAAAGAAAATACAAAACTTGGAGGTCTTGTCCGAAATCCAATGGAGAAAATCTTCACTTCTTATCTTCTGTAGCCATATAGTTAAGGAGATGGGTAAATGAATTGAGTTTGCAAATTACAAAAGTTTCTTTGTCTGCGACGAGAGAGGAGAGAGAGAGACGGTGGGGAAGTATTTGACCTTTTTTTAGGATGCTGGATGGGTGAAGGGTAGCTTGGTCAATATCTTTCATTATGAAAACTTGGGATTTTACCAAAGTTAAATTTGACCTTTGATTTTTTGTAATCTTTGATATTTGAGTATTCTTTTATTGGTCAGATACGACTTTAGTTTGTTCATTATTCTTTTTCCTAAATAGAATAATGTTTAGAACTAGTACATCAATTTGGTTTTGATTTCATTACGCCGCTTACTTTGTTGTAAATCATTTGGATTCAAAACTACGTCTATGACACACTGTTTTGTTAACAAAATGGTTTTACTGTATTTGACATAATATCTTCCAAATATGACATCATATTTTGATAATTTATTGCACTATATTACTTCAAGATTTTGGTAGATGATGCTTGACAACATTCTTCTAGAAATATGATATCATACTTAGTTATGACTCGCTAAAAAACATTTTTTTTTCTAATACAACAAGGCTAAGTTAAAGATTTTTTTCGGTTAGACGATTTTTTAGTTTGACAATACATTTTCCAGTTGTACTTTTTCTTTTGTACCTCCGAACTTAGGTAGGAGAGGAGTCCTAAGAAAATGAATTCCATACAATCATGACTCATTCCATGAATTCATCTTTTTATTTACCTATTAGAAAGCATTTTTGTATTATAAATTGTTAGCGCTCATTAATTATTCTATGTCCCAAAAGAGGAAGTTTGAAACTTGTGGTGAAACTCGCAAGGTTTTAAGCCGTGGCCGTTGAAGTAGTTGGAAATTAATCAATGCATGCCATATACATGCAATGTTATTGAATTGATGAAGTTGTTGACTTTACAAAATTTGGCTAGGTTGCCTTATTTACTTATCTAATTTGTGTCAAGTAATTGCAGCAGTTATTATTATTTGTTCAAGCAAGTCATATCTTTCAATATACATGACCTTCACTTGCAAGACTTCTCCAAATTTGTTCAGCTGTAATGGCAAAATAGTTTATTGTCATGATCATAGGCATCAGCAAGAATGAAAATGAAACAAATTATGATTAAAACACATATTGTTTTGATCTTGGATTCTCTTCGATCCACAGGTACGAACTCTTTCAATGGAATTTAATACATAGACATAGAATGATGGTTCACCTACCTCTAACCACTACTCTAGAGAAAACAAAATTACATACATGTATATAACAAAAAAAATTCTAAATCCTAAGATAAAAAATATAAATTATTTGGTAAAAAAAGTTATATAATTATCTTATAGGTTTTTCACCTTCTTATTTGAATTCTTTAAATTAAGTCTTTCTGCCAATGCACTAAAATATATGTGAAACAAGAAGGATTCTGGCTAATGACATTAGTTGGTAATTTGGTATTCCATGAAAATGAACTAATAATGTAACAAGTTCTTGCACTCATAAAAGTCATTGTCCTAAACCACGGTTAAAGTATCTAAAATATGTCTCTGAGGGTATGGGTATGTCATATGCTTGGGGTGTGTGCATAAATTTATGGAAGTGTAGTAACTCTTTATACTATAGAGGAAATTGATAAGGAAATGCAATAAGTTTGGTTGAAAAAGAGAAGAAAAAGAGAGGAGAAATTAGTTAAGGATAGGAAAAAAAGGAGGGGACATAGATAAAGCAAAAACCTTCATAGCCATTAATTAGAACCCATTCATTAGGTGGAGAATATTGAAATTCGTAATCTATTACAGGGTGTCAACCATCATAGGATATTTTCTTTAGAGAAAACAAAAATCTAATTAAAGAAAACCATATCCAAGAAAACAAAATATCTAATATAATGTATATATTCAGATATTTGGATAATAATAATCTGCTTGATCCTTAAATACGCGAATTCGATTCCATCTTTCCGCAAAGGGTTGAAAAAAAAGAAAGATTAGTTGTCTTCGTTGGTCCATTTATCGAAGACGATTATTTGCAGGGTCATATTTATAATTTGTTTTTTGAGATGGTGAGTTAAGCTAGTTTTATTTCATTTGTCTTGCACATGCAAAGAAGATAACGTTAACAGACTAACAGATGTATGTAGAGATTTGAGATAAAAAAATTAAGTCTAAGCCGTGGGTGTCATGTTTCCCTTAGGATAAACTGTGAATTACATTGGCTTTAAGTTAGAGACTTGATAGTTGTTGATCTGCTTCATCAGTAAAAAGTAAAAGCAGATCAGGATGTAATTCTAAAATGAGAATCCATATGATTAAAATATGTCAACGTGACTCTTATAAATGACTTGTCACATTGATCAATTGAATATACCATATATATACAAATCTTTGATCAACTTAACCAATTAAGAAACTAAACAATTTTAAACCATAACTCATATGCATTAAGTATATATTGATTTCTAACTCGGATAATAATACTATATCGGCATTATTATTAGATTATAAATTCCATCAAGAAACGACTAATTAGATATGTTGGTTAATATCTCATACAGAGCCGTGCCTTATGTGTTGGAAGTTAGGCATTAGCCTAAGGCCACCAAAAATTAAGAAAAATTTAAAGCTATAATTTTATTAACTAGATTCATATATATATATATATATATAGTTAATTAATGAGATAAATATTGTTAGATTTTTTTTAGAGAGAAGTTCATATTCTATTATTATTGTTATTAATATTATTATCATAAATAAAGAGATAAATAAAAAAAGAAATTTAACTAATTGAAACAAACATAATTAAAAAGTTATCCCACATTGATATTCTAAAAGAAGAGGTATATAATTTTTTTTCAATAAATAGGAACATCATTAAGAATTTTTTTGAACTTAAAACCTACATTCAAAACAAAGTTTGGGTTTGATCGGAACTATCGGTTTTAACCATAGATATTTACAAAATTTTAATTAGTTTTTTCTAATTTTACTTAGGTTTTTAAAAATTTGGTTTTAATAGCTAATCCAGATTGGATTGTCAATCGATTTTCGATTACACTTCACAAAGTTGTCGGCTAAACTCATTGATATCGGTCAAAGACGATATTTTTATAGTTTCAATTATTATTATTATTGTTGTGTATGTTTCAAACAATATTTTATACTAATCTTCTATAAAGGCTATTTTTTTTAGTTCGCCTAAAGCCACCACAGATATAAGCATGGCACTGATCTCATAAACAAAAAAAGGAAGGAAATTGTAACTTTTCTTTGGCATTGACGCACTGTTACATGTGCGTGGAACAGTGGATAAAAGCATTGGACTGCTTCGTGTTTATGGAGTTTGAATGAATATACGTTAGTTACGATGCTTCGTTTCTGAAAACAAATACCATGCTTTGCTGTATACACCCAAACCAAGATGGTGAAATGTTAAGGCAAAGAAAAAAAAAAACAGAAAAAGTCAATCTCCCATAACGAAAGTCGCCCCTAAAAATAGTCTCATTTATTTGCATCCACGGTATCTCGTGACCCTTCTCATGTTACTAACTTTTTTTTCTTTTTTTTTTCCTTTAAATTCCATATTTTTCCATGCATATATATGTTATATATCTAACAATAAAAATAAATCGAAAATATATATTTATAAGTACGGTTTATATAGTAGACGCAAAACACAGATAATATAGCTGTTGAGGCAGCGAAAATTCTCTAAAAATACATATGATAATAAAGTTTCAAATGTCATGAACTTTTCAAACAAAATGACTCAACATATACTGTCAAAATTAAATGTATAAACATAATTTTCAAATAAAACAATTGCTTTTTTATTACATACTCACGGTTCAGTCACGGCTCTGAGAGCATCTTCAGTAGAGGAATTTAACCATCTTGCCGGCACAGTTTCATATGCGTCGACTAATTTTTAATAATATCTCGACGAAAAACTGAACGGAGCGCTCCTTATATTAGGACCGGACGAGACCGTCTCGTCGGACACGTGGACGACGGTGAGTGGGCAGAATTATTTTTCTTTTTTAATCATTTTGTCTCATTTTTATTTCTCTCTCCCGTATTCTTTCTCTCTGTTTTTCGACCAAAAAAAATTTCTCTCCTCTGTGTTTGGTAGGCGAATTAACACTTGCTCAAGGTACAAATTAATGGACTTTATCGATTTGTTTTTGGTTTAATCAATTTGGAAAAATTATGGTTTGTTGAATTAGAAAAAAATTGGGTTTTTTTTGTTTAGATTTTCAGAATTTGGGAGCATTTTCAGAATCTGAGTTTAAGAGATGAAAGCAACGATCTTCATCTTTTTCCTCCATCACCTCGGTAAAATCCGACCCGGATCCGATTACATTAAACAACGGGTCATCCACACCATCGACGCTATTCGGGCTCGCGAGTTTTTCCCAAACTTCCGCAATTCGTCTCCTGGCTTCTCTGTCTTGCAAATCGTGCTCATCGACGGGATTGATGCTCATCGACAACAAAGTTTTAGGGGATTGATTTTGGTTAGATTTGGAGCTGGTAATTGCGTATAAATAGTGTTCCCTTAGTCCAACTTCTTTTGTTCTGATTAATACAGATGATTACAAGAAATGTGATGTTGGCTCGTCCCTTGTTGAAGAATATAAACTTGAAGACAAACCGAAATAGAAGAACGCTAATAGAGAAGAAAAAAACATGAGTTTTTTAGCTATTCCTCTCTTTCAAAAAAATTATTATAATATTTTTAATAACTCCAGAATGAGTTACACTAGTGGAGATACTTTGAAGATCATAATCTAGTACTTTAAGTGTATTTTTATTCGAATATTATATTAAAATATTATATTAAAGATTTCGATATAAATATAATAGAGAGTGATGGAGAAAGTGAGATTTCAAAAGAGAAAACATGAAATTATAAGCAAAAAATGGATTTTGGATAAATGTCAAAGCTGAAAGTTTCTCATTGGTTTGCGCTGAATCTTCCATCGACTTCTCTTACTTAAACCGGCGCCGTTTTGTTTGAAACTTCACATATCCTTTTCGCTTCTTATTTTTTTATTTTTTATTTTTTTAAAGAGAATATATGTAATATCAATAGAAGATACGTGTTGTCATAATCACCTATTGTTCGTTATTCAAAATTGTTACATTTAGTTTTTCTGTACATTTTCTACAGAAAATGAAAACAAGGGTGTCTAGTAACGGGGTTTTAGTGGTGCAGGATTCCAAATTATAAATCGAGTTCTATCTTATCCAGAACTTTGTTTCGAAGTTCATTTAAAAAAAAAAAAATCACTGTATTGGTGATTTAAATACCGAATGTCACGCATTTTACACGCCTTAGTTAATATAAATTTTAGTCTAAATGTTATAATAAAAAAAAGTCATTGTGTATGAATATGGTTTTTTTAATTGAAATCATGTCACAGTTTGAATTCAAAGATAAACGATTTGGTCAACAAAGCAACCTAATAGACTATTTTGGATAACGAAACATGAAATCAGTTGTCGAGGATGTATTGGTTCATCTGGGTAATTTACAATATCAATAAAAATTTCGAAATTTACTAGAGCGAATATAATGTCAAACCACTACTTTTATTTTAAGAAATTTTTATTATTAGCAAAAGAAAAAGATCAAAATCAGCATTTTACAAATGGTTGTATATATACTGTTGAAGCAAAGAAGGATGTAAAGATGATCATAACTCGTAAGATATAAAATGATCGTGGTCAAGCATGTACATGTCAGTTTAACAATAATTCATAAACAAATAATACAAACTTGATATTTTTGTATTTAAACACAAAAGATTTCCCATAATAATTGACAATTAAAAAAATTAGTATTTTCCAATTGCTAAAAGATACTGAAACTCAAAATCATAAGGGATCTTGTCAACCACCAGAGAGGAAGAAGAAGCTTTGGAGTTTTGATTCTTAAAACATTCCACCATTGATTTTCTCAAGGAACCAGAGGTTGGTAATTGGTTGCAAACCCATTTCACCAGAGATCCCATCTCTCCGCCGCTTCCATCCGCCGTTGCAACCACAAAATCGGCGGCATGTTTCACCAGAAGCTCCGGCAAGATTACTCGTTTAGCCGCCGTAACCACCACTGAGGCCTGTAGATACTCCATTTTCGATTTCTCTAGCTCCGTTGCCACTCCTTCTCCAGTGTATATCCTCACCTTCATATTTTGTTTTAAAAAAATAATTAACCATTAGTTGTGTTAGTATATAGGAAAAATTCCATTGAAAAATCAAATTTGTAACAATCTTTAACAAAAATACACTAACTAATGACTTTGTCAAGATAAAAAATCCACACACATATATATATATATATATATATATATATAACTGTCTATCTAATGAGTTGTAGCAATTTATCAGTCTAATATGAAAATTCGGTGGTGATTATGTGTATCTTAGTAAAATGATTAGTGTATTTTTCCAGAAGCGGTTAAAGTTAATTTATCTTTAACGATATATAGTTAATTTACGTATAGATTTAAACGGTTAATCGTAATAGATTGCTTAACTAAAATTTAATTAATAAGTTTAGCTTACCGCAGGTGAAGATCGAGTTCCGCAAGAGAGAGCAAATGTGATGTTAGGATCCATTGCTTCTATGCCATATAGTTTACGAATGATCATTTCTTCGTGTCGATCCTACGATTATATTTGCATACTTTGTGAATCCTTATGATTGATTAGATCAATATGCAGATAATTATTGGAATGATAGATTATATATAAACCTGAGTCATGGCAGAATTTGCAGGCTTCCTTAGAATACAATGCTCTATGGTATGAGCACTTATGTTTTTGCCACCAACATTCATTGTAGCCTATAATTTATACTTTGATTATTTCAAAATTTATTAACGTACAAGTATTTGAACATGGAGTTAACTTTCTTTCTAAAACGTACCTTATTGTAAACAAGAGATTGAAATTTCTCAGTTGTTTTTGGAACTCCATATTGTAGATATCCCTGGTCATACAAGGAAGTAATTGAACATACGTTGAGAATATCATCAATAAGAAAAAATCGTCTTTTGTGATTAATAAGAATGTTGAAGAAGTAGAGTTAGAGTATATGTACATGCATAACACATGCATTGAACATGTTGATCCAAAATGCTAGCTTTTGTTGATGGTTCAACACTCTCAGATCCACTGTCTCAAGACTGTTCATTAACACCCTGCATTTTGTTCATAGCAATATATTTAGCCGTTTTAATGTGAATAACATTTTTCTCACGGTACTTTATCTCAAAATTTACCTGAGTTTCCGGATCAAAGAAACCGAGCTAGAGCTCGAAATGCACTTGGAATCCATAGAGGTTGAAGTGAAGATGACAAGATTCTTGTACGGACCAATGTCTCTAGCCAAAGATGCTTCTACATCAAATATTCCATATGGATCTTGTTGTCTTGATTCTTTAAAAGACACAAGATTCATGGATTTAGACAAACTGGAGGTTGCGTTGTCGACCCTAAAGCTTCTCGAGCTACCAGAGAAAGGAGTGGATCTCGAGATGGGACCCGATTTCTCTAGCTCCATGACTCTTGTGGTTCTAAGGAGACGAACGTAGATGAAATTGAGACACTTCATGATGTTCTCGGCGAGCCTGTTTGGGTGCCACTTCTGTACGTTTTGTCCATCTTCCATTAAAAGTGTGCTTGATAGAGATTTTGGTGGGAGGTCTAGTGATGTATCAAGTGCTACACGATCCTTATTAGGCTGCAACAAATCATAACCATAATCATAAATCAAGATTAATTTAAACGAACAAAATGATGCATGATAATGTATAAAAACTCACCTTAGGTGAGGAGTATCTAGGTTCACGTAGAGGCGAAGGCGATTTCATCGTCCTAATCACCTTCTTCATATTAATATTCTCTTGCGACTTGTTTTCTTTTTTGGCTGACCGATGATTTTCCTTCTCGACTATTCCAACTTTCTCATTAGATTTGTGGAAGCTTTCAGTAGCGTAATCAGCTTTCATGGATTTGTTGATGAAATGCAATGTCTTTGTTTCAAATGTTGAATTCTCTTGATGACGACTTGTAGAAGATTTGGTGTTGTTTTCATTCTTCATCATGCCTTTGTTCACCATAGGGCTTGGAGGTGGCAAATTAGGGTATTTTGGTGATATTGGAGCTTGATGAGGGGTGATGTTGTCATTATTATTGTAACTCTCACTACTTTTCCATGCTCTTCTTGATGAACTTGTTGTTGCTTGTTTCAAAGTTTCATCTTGTTCTTGCTTGAGATTTATCTGAAGATGGCTTATTTGAATCTCTAGTCTTGAAATTTCTCCTTCCACTATCGATAATTCCGTGATTAGTTCCTTCATCTGCATTAAGAAATAGTGCAAGGTAACTTATAAAGTGGATATTTTGACGCTTAACAAAATGTTATGAACTTATTTCTTTTCACAAGGAATGATGACATTTTAGTACTTCAGAAATTGATAACAACACGATTTAACAATTTATCCATAGTTGTAAAAAGTTATCGAGAAACTTCTGAATATGCGTCTAATCAAAAAAATTGAAATATAACTTACAAAAAATGGGAAAAAATGTATTTTAGAGTTTTATTGATAATTACATCAAGTTTTATCCATCAAACTAGCTAAAACCTAATTAATTATTGTGTTACTAAAAGAAAATAGAAAGGCCTTTGATGGTATTCGTTTCAATTGTTGCTTCTTTATAATTCTTTAACGATTACTTGTTCTTTTAGTTTTCTTAATATTTTTGGTTGACTTGAGCCTTGGTTTAAAAGCAACGTTACAAGAAATATGCATATGATTGTTAGTATCATTGCATGTTATAGTTTTTGCTGCTTTTTCACTCTATCCAAACTTGGAAACTTTACTTGCTCCGCTACACGTATGTATATATGTGGAGAAAGCATATAATAAAATATATAAACTAAAATGATACCTTGGGAGGCAGAGAAGCAGGAAGAGTAACGGAAGAAGAAGAAGGAAGTTGATGTTTTTGGACTCTCTCCAATATCTCACGTGTCTTTTCTTCTTGATCCAGCATCTCCCGTAACATCCACACCTAACAATTATGATTTAATCGCAACTATATCATATAACCTCAATGAAAGTGAGAAAGAGAACTTTAAATTTTACAAATGACAAAGGTTTAAAGTACTTCTAAATTTTACAACTGTAGAAGTACCATAGTATGTGACATTGTCTGCTTGTTATTGCTAATAACATGCTAAGTGACCTAGTTCAGTTAATGATTTCGAAAACGAATAATCCGAAGATAGAATTAAATCAAAAACTTGGATTGGACACCTATATATATATATATATATATACCTTGATCTATATCAAATTTTTAATGTATATTCATAAAAAAATTAACAACATCCCTTGGTGTTTGCCTAGTAGATATAAAAAACATAGATAGGTAAAATCGTTATAATGGATTCCCATACCTCTTTCTCTATTTCTTCCTTTTTCTGCTGCCCATTTAGCTTTTTCGTCCTCTATACACAGAATTTCCCACGATTAAAGAAAATCAATGTTAAGCAAAAACATAGATTCTTCTTCTACAAATGAGAAACAAAAAATTACACAATTTATTCACAACATAGACATGTTTTATTTTATATAGAACAATGGAATCATGCATAAACATATATAACTGATGATCAAATGTGAATAAATGCTAATTGCCTAATTTGCTTAACTTCTTTTCATAAGGTAAAACACACATACTGATTGTAAACATGAAAAAGGTTTATGACAGTTTATAACTCTTTTAATCCGATGTGTCGCCCTAATTAACTCGACTTTTTTAGGTTAGGCCACAAAGTTTAAGATTCATATATACTTCGAGTTGTATGCAAAAAAAAATCATTAAAAATGATAAGAACAAGAATGGAACGAAAGAAAAACTCACAACACTATGAGGGACATTGAAGGGAGAGATCGAGCCAGCTGGGAGAGTTGTGGTGGGCATGGCTAAGATGGAGCAGTCGTTGTCAGGACTAGACCACCGAGATGAAGATGGAACAGTGTGGCAGAACCGGAAGGAAGAGTGGTTGAGACCAGGAGGGAGGTAATGGTAATGAAGGAGGTTAATAGAAGAAGAATGAGACATATTGAGCTAGATTGGCTTAGGCTTCAAGATGAAGAAGATAGCGATCGTCAGGGTTTGGTGACGGAAGACGAGAAGCTGTTTTCGTAGCTTAACCGTCCTTGAGAGAGAGTGGTGGGTAGTGGGATTTTATATTTTCATAAAGATTCTTTTTATATATGATTTAAGATTTATCGTTAGAGTACAAGGGGGATTATGATTTAGGCTCTAATCATTATGATCAAATTCCATATCTATAGTTGTAAAATTAATTTTCTGTCAGAAAACAAAAGAAAAAGTAGAATTAAAGTGGAAGCAAAAAGCCTAAAAGAATCAGATTTTAGATTATAAATTTAAATATAATTAAGTGTAATTATGAAGTCAAAAACATTTAGGTCTTTCACTTAGGTTTCAATGGGCTTATAATTTGAGCCCTTTCTTCCTTGTTGAGCCCAATATCTTCAAGTCTTTTTCATTTTTGTTCCGTAATTCTCTGTTATCACACTTAACCATCAGTTAATAGATAATACACATTCATAAAGAGAAGGTCAATTCCTAAAATCCTCGCTTAAACCCTCACACTCCTCTGTTGCCTGCTCCGCCTTTAACTTTCTCGGCAACCGATTTGTATATTTTCCCCTCCATTCACCGGGAAATCTCTTCCCTTTCTCTCTTCTTTTTTATTTATTTTGTCAACTCTTCTTCAATGGCGGCTTCCCTTCTTCTTAATCGTGTTTCGCGAACTAGCAGCAGCTCAATCTCTCTCCATCGGGTTGCAGGAGCTCTGGGTTTCAATTCCCTTCATGCTGGAAGAATCTCCGGAACACACTTTCCAGGTAACCCTTTTGATCCTTTTCCTCTCTCCGGAAAAAATATTCAAACTTTGTGACATTTTCCATCACCGTCTCTCTTCCCGTTTGTTTAAGCTGAAATTTCTACTTTGATGGCTTCCGATCTGATTATGGTTTGAATTCTCGGAATTTTCTCTGTTTATGTTCTTACTTGCCAGACTTGCTGATGTAAGATTAACTGCAAATATCTTATCTTTGTGTTCTCTTGGATTACGGGGAGTGATGTCATGGCTTTTAAATTATCTGCGAAATTGTAAGATGAGAGCTTTCTTTTACTGATTAATGTGATTGAATTTATTAGTGAGAAGAATCATGTGGTTGAGTCTGTAAATGACTATCTGTTTGGATCACATAGTAAATAGTTAGTTGTGTGCTCACCTTGCTCTGTAGCCTACGGATTCTGTCAAAAATGCATCCGAGAAAGTTTGGTCATTGAGATTTGGTTTCTCGCTTGCGTGTGTAGAGAGATTATTGGCTACTATTGCTGAAGGAGCTTCCCATTTCGATGAGATGTTATCAGTGAATCAGCGAAAGTATTACCTTCTGGGAGGTAAAGGAGGTGTTGGGAAAACTAGCTGTGCTGCTTCTCTTGCGGTTAAGTTTGCTAGCCATGGTCACCCGACCATCGTCGTTTCAACCGATCCTGCTCACTCCTTGAGTGATTCTTTTTCCCAGGTATATTAATTCAGCTTCTGATTTAGCTCTCAATGTTTCACACTTGGAAAGTATGTGTTTGCAGTTCTCAGCTAAATCTCTTGTTTCGGCATCCAGGACTTGTCAGGAGGAGTCTTAAAGCCGGTTCAAGGTGTTGATTCTCCACTTCTAGCTCTCGAGGTGATTAAGGAACTAGGCTCAACACTCCGGGACACCTAGCATATGTTGCTGAAATTTTGTTCTCATGTTGAAACAGATAACACCTGAGAGAATGAAGGAAGAGATTAAAAGCCAGACGGGTGATAAAAGCGTTAAAAATATGATGGACAGCATGGGGCTAGGAATGTTTGCCGGCGAGGTTTGTACTCTGTGTTTTCTCTAAGCCTCCATTATGATTTTGGGAAACTTCGTTAATGTCTCAGATATGTTGTCCATTTTTGGTAGTTAGGGGACTTAAGTCTTGAAGATATGCTCAATGCTGCATCACCTGGTATTGACGAAATAGCAGCTATTTCCAAGGCACGTATGTTACCTACCAGATTACTCCTGTATTCGGCAATTCCCTGAAAATGAACTTCTTTTCTTACTAGTGTTGATATCTCTTTGCAGGTTCTTCAATTTGTGGAGTCACCAGAATACAGTAGGTTCACGCGTATAGTTTTCGATACTGCTCCCACGGTTAGTAAATATATTCTAATTTTGTACTGGTCATAGAGTATATGTTAGGCCTGGTGTATTCTGTTAAATCCAACTGTCCAAATAATTTCTCGCAGGGACATACTTTGCGGCTTCTTTCTCTTCCCGATTTCTATGATTCATCCATTAGCAAAATATCAAAGGTTTGAGCATTTGGTTGTGGTTCGCTCCTTCTGTTATTTAAAACTTGCAGAATTGATATGTTTAGCTTACTTGTATCTAAATAATTTTTTTTCATTATTCAGCTCAAGAAAAAGATCACTGCAGCAGCTTCGGCCTTTACGTCCGTCTTTGGTAAAAAGGAGACACAAAAACAAGGACCTGTAAGTATAGGTTTTTCACTTGAATCAGTACCTCCTGTTCACCTTTTTCTCAATTCTAAAGATTCATTTTTTAACAGTCCAACGAGTTGGACCAACTGAAAGAGAGAATGGAGAAAGTTCGAAATGTTTTCCGTGATGTGGACAGTACTGAGTTTGTCATTGTAACCATCCCAACGGTAACACCATTCTCTAATTTGTTCATAAGAATCATTAATCTACACTATATTTTGGGTTTTATTTGGTTACATATTCACTAGGCTATTATCTTTTCCTTTAGGTTATGGCAATAAACGAGTCTTCGAGGTTACATGCATCTTTAAGGAAAGAAAATGTGCCAGTTCACAGGCTTATTGTTAATCAGCTTCTACCTCAGTCTGAATCCGACTGCAAATTTTGCTCGATGAGACGAAAGGTAAACTCTATTCAACTCTGTGCAAGCAAAAGCTACTGAAACTTTTGATTTGAATACCGATAGACATAGCCAGTTTTTATGCACCTTTAATGTGTTATGGTTGTTGATATTTCAGGAACAAACGCGTGTGCTTGGACTTATTCAGAACGATACAGAACTTTCCGGGTTAAAATTGATCCAATCCCCATTGCTAGATGCAGAAATAAGAGGGGTTCCAGCACTAAAGTTCATGGGTGATCTCATTTGGAAATAAGAAAATTAGATTCAGTTTTCATTTTACAGCGCATAACAATAAGTTAAATGCTTCTTCTGTCCTAGGATATGAAAATCTAGATGATGAGAGGAAAACAAATTACCAATGTTATTAACTTTAAGCCGAGAAAGTAATGGAAGTTCTTCAAGGTTTTCTCATTAAGTTTTTCTATGTGCTTCTACAATTTTACTTGGTGTATAAAAAACGGAATCCATAGCAAACAGGTGATGATCTATGTTATATCTAAAAGAAAAGAAAGATGTACAACATGGAGAATTACAGGTAAGAAAATCTTTTAACTCTGATGATGGAACTACCTATGAACAACATACCGGGCAATGACCTTCTGCAAATGGTGTGTTCTTTCTTGTAAAACCTTTGTGACTGCGATATGTCCTCTATTGATTCTTTGAGTATAGTTGACGCTTATTGGGAAGAAGTTGGTTTTTTTGAGCTTTCCCGAGATTTGTAGGCATAGAAGGAAAAGGTTACGGGAACTTTAAAGCTACTTCTTTTGGAAAGTTACCATACAAAAGAACGCTGCACAGCGGCTTAAGATACCGGTTAGTGTTAGGAAGATGAGGCAACGAGGGAAGTGCTTGATGTTGTACCCATTCTCCATCAATGATCCACAGCGAGTGATAAGCCAGACTCCTTTATATCTGAAATATTATACGGAAGAGTAAACAAGATGCAGAGATGTGCTTTGCAATGGAATTTTATTACAGGGAGAGATTAAGTTTGCAACCTCTGAGCATTTGACACCACAAATGCTTCGAGAGCCCATCTCGTGTAGCACAACTCTGAGATTGTATCTACGATTTTGTTGTCATTTGTACTGGTGGCAATTAGAGTCAGAACCACTGGAAGCAACACTGACCACTACACAAAGACCAGAGAGAAAGATATGAAACAGAGCTTTTTAAGTCCGGAGTATTTGCTTCTATCATCAGAATTGAACATTTACCAGTTGAGCTGGACCAGGTTCGAAAAGTATGGCCAGGGCATAAGCTATGCCAGTAACACAGTAGACAAGACAGATTAGGACAATATAATTGTCTGTGACGGTTGATCTTGGATTGTTGAAGAAGTAGAACATGGAGAGATAAACAAGCGGCTTGACAATGGTGTTGAAGTGATCAACTGTGTCTTTTGCTAGGAAGTAAGCCAGGCTGCTCATCCCGGCTCGGCTTTCTCTCCAGTAGTGTAGTTTATCCAGAGAGAAGGATCTCAATGCAGTAATCTTACACAAGAGAGCTGAAAAACCAGAAAATTGGTAAAAGGGTTATAGAAGAAAGAAGCTAAGTTGTTGCCAGAGAAACTTGAAAAGTTTCTACTTACAAACAGCAATGACTGTATATGTATATCCCATAGCACCAAACGTCTCATCGCTCACTTTAGCAAGCGTTCCTAAGCAGATACCAGCAAGCAAAAGTATTAGGTAATCTACAGCTAGTGTCCTTGCTTCTCGCAGTCTCTGTTTACCTAATCTGCAAAGCACACAGATTGGGTTTAAGAAAAGATTCTCTGTGAATTGTTTGATTCTGAAAACTATTTTAAGGGGGTTTACCTTCCTAAGAAGTATCTGAATTGCTGAAACACGCCGGGAACTTCTCTTTCAGATAAGTCACCTGAACTACTGAAGTTATTCTGCAAGTTATCTTTCTTGATTTCAACATTTGCCTTGACATCTTGCCAGAACTCTCCAGCAAAAGATGTTCCGTCATCTCCTACCACGCTCCCGTGAGCGCTTCCACCGTGAGCAGAGTTCTCAGCTGAAGCGGAAGCCATCCCTTCAATGCTTTTGAGCATGTCCATAGGAACTGGATACCCATTATGAAGCATCCATCTAACCGGAAGCTGTTTATAGGTTACTCCTGAGCTTGTGCTTGGCTTTAATATTCCTTCCAATATATCTATGTAGTAATCAGGAGGATTCACACGCTCAGGGACAATGATCCCCAGGCTCGAGAAGTATTCTTCAACTTTCTTGACTGATCCTTGGTAACATATCAGTCCACCTTTTGCCAACAGTATTAGATCATCAAACATCCGAAACAGAGTATAGCTGCAGAGAGACAGAGGATAAAATGAGGATAAGACCTAACCATCTGTTTATTATCAGCCTATGGGAGAGAATATATGTTGAACCTGGGTTGGTGGACAACCATGCAGATGTTTACTCCTTCAAGAGCTTCACGGCGTAAAGCTCTGAGAAGTAACTGTGAAGATGAACTGTCAAGGCCTGAGGTTGGTTCATCTAATATCAGAAGTGATGGTTCCATCACCATTTCAAGACCTACATTAACTCTTTTCCTCTGACCTCCAGAGATTCCTCTCTTTTCAACAGTTCCAACAAGTGAGTCTCGAACATGTTGCAGACCGAGTGACTCAATGACTCTTTCTACAACTAAAACCTTTTCTGGCTTTGGGAGATCCGCAGGGAGCCTGTAAATATGGATTATGAATACAGTTGAATAACTTGTCGAAAACTTGAATTTCATTACGCAAAATGTGGCTTACCTGCATCTTGCGCTGAACCAGAGATTCTCCTCCACTGTTAAGTTTCCATGGACTATGTCATCTTGAGGCACAAAACCTATGATTTTCTTGTAGGATTGAATTGATTCAACCTTGCCATTTACGAGAATCATTCCACTCATGGTGCAACCTGGTGCTTTGCCTGTCAAAGCTGTTAGGAAAGTGGTTTTCCCGGCTCCAGAAGGACCCATCACAGCAGAAACACGTCCAGGTGATAGTTTCCCGGTTACACATCTGAGAAGATGTTTGTTTTTCCCTTTCAAAGTAATCGTAAGGTCTTTAAAAGCAACTTCAATCGTAGGTCTCTTTCTTATATCGATATCATTAGCCATGGAGATGACTCCAGAGAAAGTCAAGTTCTTGTTCTGCTCCTGCATTGCTTTTTCCTTTTCGATCTGGCCATAAGCGTACCTGAACATCTGGCTCTGCGTATGCAAGGCCTTGCCTTTTGGAGCATGCTTTTTAATGTTTTTATCACCGATCTCAAGATTAAAACCTTCAGTTTCTCCAGGGTTTTGTTCAATGTCATGTAACATCTCTGTTAGTTTGTTCTTTTCCTTCTTCTTTCCCTTCTTCGTGTCTGAGCTGCCTCCTGGCATTGGTGGTAAAGCAGCATCTGATCCAGGTTTTGCTTGGCTGATACCTCTCATCAAATCAGGCTGTCTCATAGATTTTCTCTTTGAAAATGTTCTGGAAAACGATTGTTGCAGCTCGGTCGCATGCTTCTTTGCAATATCTTTTGCGGATTTCCATTTCTCTCGTGATTGAGTTTCACGCACACTCTGTACTGCTTTCTCCCTGGATTTTGCCTGCCTTCTTTCTCTCGTTGCAAGAACTTGATCAGAGCAGTTGTATAAGATTATGAGCAAGAAACCAAGCCCGGCCTACACAGAAACAAGCCAAAGACTCGAATGATATTTGGAAAATATACTAGCAGATACATGTACTGTCATGTAGAGTTTAAGCAGAGATCAATTATGACTCACGAAAAGCATGATTCCATATGCTGTGATATTTTGATTTGTTGATCTTGGATTGCATGTTGCCAGCTTAAAACAATCTGAAAATTCATCAGAGAAAAGAAACTGTAAGTTCTCTGTTATCTTTCTTTGCTTCTCCTTCTTTATCTCTGATAGTAAGAATCATTGTTGTTTGGGCAAAGAGGATCACTCACTTAGTTCAGCAGTAGAACCTGTCCTGCAGTAATGTCTGGAGGAAACAAGAGATTAGTTTAGCTGATAAGACAAAAATGAATCTCCAAAAGAAAGTTATTAAAAGTCATTATTAGTTACTTACCCTTTAGTACAAGGAAGTTTGTCGATAGTGGATGGACAAAAAGATCCAGCTGAACAGAAAACTTCACTGCTACTACCAATGTCAGCCCAAATATCAGCTCCACCACAAGTATGATTTGGCTGTCCAGAAGGAAGCTGGTAATGATATCTGCAATAACAATATAATCCTGCTACTAATCTTACCAAAAGTTCAAAACAAAACTTTGAAAAATCAAGCAAAAAAAACAAGACTTACGGGTCACATAAACCTGTTGTTCTGTTCAGCTTAGCTTCTGGACAATAAGCTCCCAAAGGACAAGCTTCATATCATTGTAAGAAAAGAAACAACATTAGAAAAATGGATAAAAAAAAGTGTTTCTTTTAATCGTGTTTAGATGTTTTAAAGATGGTTAAACTTACGGATCATGCAGGTAATGCCACGAGGGCAGAAGAAACCTGCGCAGCAAGGCGCGCATTGCTGAGTTCTTACGGGAACATTTTTGTCGTCTTTAAGGTCAACTTTAGTTTCTTTAGCAGTGCGACAAGCCCATCCAGGTTCACATCCAGACATCCATGAAGATAGATTGCAGTTCTTGTTAGGTTTCAAGTAATTCGTAGCTCTCTTTGCACCTCCTAACAATCCATTAAAGTATATTCTCACTTCTGCAGCCGTACATATCCTCTGCATCATGTCACCTATTCTCAAACCAAGTACATGTACAAAAATGTATAAATACTAATTTCAAATTTCTTCTGATTTCTAGCAAAGAAAAAAGGATATTTATATACCTTTTGTGGTTTTACCACAGGCGTTTAAGAAACCTGGCTTTGAAGAGAAATTAAACGCTTCATTATAATCTTCTTTTCTGCAACACAAAACCAAAAAACATATTTTTTTCATTGTTTGGTTATTTTGGGGTTTGGAAATGAATATGAAGAATAAGAATCTTTAGACTAACACATTGGTAATGCAGAAACCGAGTTCTCGTTTAATGTCATCCTCGAAAACTTCGGTGAGATTAGATATTTTGTCGAAGACGAATTGGTTATATAGGCGATTAGCCGCGGGATTATCCAAGCTTCTATCTTCTTGACAGATTACTCCTTGATGAAAAATAAAGGCAAGAAAAACGAAGAACGAAACCAATGTTTCTTGAAAACATAACTTTCTCCTTCCCATCCCTCAAATTTTTCCGAGAAAACGGAGAAAAAGAAAAATACTATGTTACAGAGAATTGTTCTGGAGATCAGGATGGATCAAGGAGACATTGGAGAATTGAATTGTTCTTGAGATTCGAGGGAGAGAGAGAGAGAGAGAGAATTAGGGTTTGTTTTATTTTTTATTTATTTTTCGTTCTTCGTTTTTCCTTTTTCCTTTTGGGGAGAGATTGTAGTGTTTCTTGGGAGTCAAGAAATGGAGGAGAGGAAGACATGGCGATATATGAGGAGGAGAGAGAGAGAACGAGAGATTTTGATTTGACCATTGGACTTTCGTTAACTCGTGTCGTGTCTTGGTAATAGATTTGTCACCAAGATGAATCATACTAGGCAATAATTTACTGATAGGGTTCTGTATTCTGATGAAGTTTCCATCATGACATTTTTACAAAAAAAAATATAAAGCCCGTTACAATCATATAGCAAACAGAGTTTTGAAATGGTTTAGTTCGCTGCAATATGGTAGTGAATTCTCTAACAAATATATCAAAACTAGTCTTAAAATCATATTACAATTACAAGGTAAACAAAGTATATACATCTATAAATATTATTAAAATGTATACAATAGAAATCACTTTTAAATAATAAAATTAGAAAAATGATGAATATAGTTACACAACAGACTGAGTTTGAACAACAACAAAAAAACAGACTGAGTATTTTTTTTGTTTGACGTCACAACAAACTGAGTTGGATTTGGGTTTAGAGATGATTCGTCACCAAAAACAATCAGAAGATAAGAAAAATTCGCAGCATTTAGAGCGGAAAACGAATAAGGCAAATATGCATGTACAGAGTTGTTTATTTATGTGTGAATGAATGTTGACAAACTCTTAAAATCCATATTGCTTCTAAACACGATTTTCTTAGAACTAAAGTAGTAAAGTTGTCATTTGTATCTCTAATAGGATACTGTGAATGAGACCAATTCGGTAACATACTAAAATGTGATGATGGAGACGATAATGCGTCAATGAGGCTCATGCTCTTCCGGATCATGTTGCTGGTGATATCCAAGACGCAGCGAGAGACCTAGCTAAAATTTTATCTAGATACACCTTAGTTTTAGTCTTTTTTTGTTACACACTTACACACAACATTTCTTGTTTCTGATCTCTGATTCATAACACGTAATAGTTTATAGTTGTCTACAACATTTTCATGTTTCCATAATCTGATAATTCCCACATGTATGAACCATTATATATAGATCGGTTCTTGCTAATTGTACACATGGTTAGATCCGGTTTAATAGTTTTTTTCGAGCTGAAAAACCGATAAAACTGGGTTCATAGATCATTTTCTTTCGGATTGATAGCATCGGTTTTGTTCGGTTATCCGGTTTAGTCGGGTTGTTAATTATTGTCTAGCACTTATTATTTTATTTTTCTTAACGACTTTTTTGGTGAGGAGAGAACTGAAAAAAAAGACCCAAAATTGGTTTCGTTCTCTGGTTACGAAACCCCCAAATCCCACTCTCTAACGAAATCAAGAATCTCTTAGGGTTCTTCAATTGTCATTTCTGTGCGAAATCAATTTGCTAAGCTCTGGGTGATGAAACCAAGAATCTCTTAGGGCTTTCTCATCTTTCTCTCTCATTTCCACGGAGAGGCTGCTAAGCTTTTGGGTCTCTCTTGAAATTAACCTGAAATCTGGGTTTAAGTCGAACTCAGATTCTCCCATGTTGACCTCTCCTTGCTCTTCTTCGTCTCTCCTCTGCCATCGCCCAGCACTCTCCATCTCGCGCTCCAAGTTCAGGGTTCCTTGTCGAACTGTATTCTCTCCTGCTCTAACCCAGATTTCCCCTATTAGTGCTTCACCTTCTAAGTCCTCCAAGCACGTACGGTTCTAATTGTCTTTCTTCTCTGTTTATTCATGTATGAAACTCTGAATTGGCCAGGATTTTGGGTTGCGTTTGAATTGTGATGAATTTTGTTAAACGTTTGCTTGGCTTACGAATTGCTTCTTTTTGATGTTTAGTAAATCTTGTGATTACTTCAGCATTCCAGATGAAGAATCGATATCTTGTATTGAACTTTGGTGCTGCTTTCTGCAGAAATGGAAGATCTTGTGCTTTAGAAATGAGGATTCTGCTCCTCCCGAGAATCCTGAGCAATTCGTTCCGGAGGATTTAGTTAAACCAGATCAAGAGTATCCATGTACAGATAAAAAAGATTGGAAGACAACTCTTCAAAAGGTAAAAGATCCCTTTTTAAATGACCCGATGCTTTTACACCTGAAGAAGAAATCATTTTTATCTCTGTTTTAGTCTAGCAAACCAATTTTGATATTAGGGTATAGACTCTAAGTTTTGGAATGGAGCAGAATCTTTGGTTGTGAATTGTTATGTATATATCTATCATCCACTGCTTTTGGTTTACTAATGTCTGCGTCAAAACCATTCTAACGTTCTTTTGATCTGGAAATTGATGAGTTTCTATAAGCTCTCATTTACTTGAATGTGGTGGGAGAAATTAGAATGAGGCAAAATCTGAAAAAGGCTTAAATTTTTGGTGTTCAAAGTATATTAAATATGCCCTTTGTTTCCATTGTGTTTCAGGCTGCAGATGCAGTGTTGAAAGCCATTGGAACTCGTTGGAAGGTACCATGGACTGCAGAGACCATTGTGCAGGTACCTTGATCTTACTCAACTGCTTCTGTTATGCCACATCCAATTCAGATTTGTTAACAAGAACATTAACGAAAGTAGAGACATTTAAACGTGGTAGTGTATAGTAAATTATTATGGATTGCTTAAGATGTTGCTTTTGAGAGTAGAGAAATTTAAACGTGGGCTAATATCACACTAAAAACCGTGTACAACTTCTTGCCTCTTGCGGCCTGTATTATTAAGTTCTTGGTTGTTGAAAGGAGATAGCTTTAAATTACTAGAACTGTAGATGCATTGGGTAGATGCTAAACAAACGGTCATGAGAAATGAGTTATATACCAAAGTATTTAATTTCACCCGTTGAACACTGATTCATTTCCTTGGTTAATCGTGCGACCATCTATCATGCTCTCTATACACTTTTTCAGGTAATGCTTTTATGGGTAGCCGCCTTCTGGTTCATTGGATCATGGATGATCCCTTTCATGGCGCATATATCAGGTTTCCACAAAGACTCCCTCACATTTAGAGGCCAAGCTTTGTTCAGTCTCATAACCGATGTAACAGAAGGACTAGCCGGGATTGCTATCCTCCATCGTTGCCTCTCCATGTTCCGTCCACTTGCAAGCGATTGGTTCCGCTTTACCCTCAAAGGAAACTGGCAACTAGACGTTATCATAGGCTGTTTCATGTTCCCTTTCGTTAACCGTCTCTCCCAATTAAACCTCAACCTCTTGCCACTCCCACCAACTTCAAGTCCGATCTCGCTCTCAAGTGTTGAGCAGTCGATAATGGCTAGAGACCCAGTGGCAATGGCGCTGTACGCGGTTGTGGTATCGGTGTGTGCACCGGTTTGGGAAGAGATAGTGTTCAGAGGGTTCTTGTTGCCGTCTCTGACTAGGTACATGCCGGTTTGGTGTGCGATTCTTGTAAGTTCGATTGCGTTTGCATTGGCGCATTTCAATGTGCAGAGGATGTTGCCGTTGGTGTTCCTTGGAGTGGTTTTGGGTTTGATATTCGCAAGGTCAAGGAACTTGTTACCTTCGATGCTGTTGCATAGCTTGTGGAATGGCTTTGTGTTCATGGAATTGATGCGATGATGATGACGATCACTATCTGCTGTAGGTGTCTTCTTTTTTTTCCTTATTCTTCTTGTAATTGATTCATGTTATGATTGTTTTAGTTTTAAAAATATTAAATGGACACTTCAATTGTAAAAAGAAAAAAAAAGAAATAATTCTAAATTGTCGAAAGGAAAACGAGATGAGCAGGTTACCAATAAACACTTGAAATATCCATGTTCAAGTGAAATAATGTTGATTCATATGCATCTTTTTGAATGAAAATTCTGAGGTTTGTGGAAGATGATCGGTATTTCGTTATGATGGTAAAGGGGATGTGAAATGGTATAGATATAACAATCACAAACACGTTTGTAGATCGTCAAATGCGCATAAGTTACTGTGTATCTATTTCTAACATTAGTGGATATATCAAAAAAATATAAAAAAAAAAAATCAGTTTCAAGTTAATCTTTATCTTAAGCTATTCTATAAATATTACACATTTTTGACGATCAAGTTGTACAAAACAATTAGTTTGATTTTGTCTTTTGAAAATTCTCTTACAAGCTTTTTTTTTATTTCTCTTTCAAGCTTTCCAAACGATTAATGGACTAAGCTGCCATCTTGATGGATATGGAGCAAACGATATGAAAACGACATTCACAAAGTGCATGTCTGTTAGCATCTAAGATCATCATTATCGGTTTGAGTTTCTTAGCAATTTTTAATTAATAATTTTGGGTTAAGAAACTTATTAAAAAATCCAATAATTTGTATAGTTTATCGGTAAATTCTAAATGGATTTCTAAAAAATAAACCGTGGAGATCGAAGTTCAAGTCAACTTCATCTCCTTCCACCTCCTTCCACTCAAACTGATTCACCATATTCGCCACATAACACTCGAGATGCAGCTTTGCCAATCTAATCCTAGGACAAATCCTCCTCCCTGCTCCATTGGTTCCTTCCAAACCACCATATCTATTCCAATCTCCGCCACATTGAAACCCCCAGACGAAGGATGTCGTCGGAGACCTTCCAACACCACCGCCCTCTTCTTCATCTCTTCTTCCACCAAAGACTCTTCTTCCACCAAAGACTTGTGGGAGCCGAGAAAGAAGTTTTTTTCGGGGGAAAAAATTTTCAGCAAAAATTTTCGACAAAAAAGAAGAAATGGTCTGGGACAAAAAAAAAAAAAAAATTTCAAGCCAAAATTTTCCAAAACGCAAGAACCAATCAAATTCTGCCATATCATTTGTTAGGATCGATTCTTGAAATCCCTAAATAAGGATCGATCCCTGTGTTTAAACCCATTAATTCAATTAAAAGATACTCATGGTCTAATTCTTATCACTTTCTCAATTAAGGTGGTGATATGAATTATCCGGCTCTTGAGCTCAATATAGGCCAATTAATCCTTCTTCAACCTATAAATCCATTACTAATACTGACAAACAAAAATCCATTGCTTATAGCTTTTTTAGTTTTTTAATATATTTTTTCCACTTATCGTTACAGGTTGAGATATTTAAATAACTTTGCCATATCTTTCTTCCCCTTTTCTAATATAAATCTGATTACTATGTATGCCATATTCAGCCGAGAGTTTATATCAGGCTTACACATGTTCAGGAGCTTACACTATTCTTTATATATAAGTATTTAACATTACATTTAATCCCTTGTTGGAACTTTCGTAATATAAATATTTAACTAATTAACTTGGTTTGGTCTTACCTGCGTTCCGAGACCATGTTTAGTTTTTGATTAATAAACATACCCCATTACAATAGAAGTTTACTTTTGGCTGCTTATATCTATCTTATTTTTTTGGTTAAGCTTATCTATTTTATCTATATGCATATTTCTTTTATGCAAGAAGTGATGAATATATTAAAAATATAACTTAGAAAGACTCGAACCGAACATAGACCTTCGGGATCACTGGGACTGTCTAATTTTGACAGCCGAAGCCATCGCAGTCAAAATCAGACACATTTGGTCAACCGTCAACATATATTCCGGGGTCAAGCCTCCGATCCATGTGTAATATATATGGTTGGTTAGCTAAAACGCCCACTCACATATAAATAATTTATCAAGATTGTGATACTTTCTTTCTCTACTCTCATAAAGTTGCTTAGATCGATATTACTAGATAGTGCCAAAAGATATAAAATAAGCTAAGTGATTTGTATTCTCACTTGGCTGCTTATCATGGATGTAAATCACACCGAAATATATTCACATAATATCGAATCAGTTAAATTTTGTCTATTTTATATATAGACAAAGTTAGGTTATAGATCGCACAATTTCTTAGATAATTAAACACATAAAAGACAAAGGAAGGTACAGAATTACTGCAACGGGAGACTGTGAAATGTTGGAAGACTCGAAATTGGATGTTAAGGTGTCATCGCGTAAGAAGCCAATTACATTATTCTTTAAACCATATCATTCGTCAATTTAATTAAGGAAGAAGACATTTTAGTTGGATTTATATATGGTATTTTTAGATTTTTAAATGTTGAATAAGAAAAAGAAAAAGACCAATTAGACTGTAAATAAGTTGGATGCTTTGGTTTCGACAAGATGTGATAGCCTCTTTGGCACTATATTAAAAAGAAAAAATATGAAGGTAGAAAAATTCAACAGAGAAAAAGAAAAAGAGAATGTCAAAATGGAAAAAATGGAGATAAAGTCCGCGAGCCAGTCTTGTGATTAAATTAATATCTGATAACTCTTATTTTTATCATTGTATGAGTTTATCAACCCATGAACGAAAGACAGATTGATGCACTGAGTATTTTTATCGGCTAATCGGTTATGAAAGTATCTGAAACACTTTGACGTTCAAAATTTGTCTTATACTAGTATTTTGGCCCTTACTACGTCCGGACTATAAGAATCACTAAAATATTCTTTTTATTGATAGTATGTAATTACAACACACCAAATTTCAATAGGAATTTTTTATTAAGAAAAATTTAAAAGGAACATCAAATGATAGTACGAAAAATTTAAACATAAATCGAGATAATATAGGAGGAAGAAGATGATAAATTACCTTGAATCAGACCAAAAAGATAATGGTGTTCGTATGCCTTCTTTAAGTACTGAGGAAGCGGTGATGAGTACTTAGCTTAAGGTCAAAAAAATTTTAAATCCAGAGACAATGTAGATGATGAAAACATTTATTTTAAATCCGAGCAAACATCTTGTTATTTGAAATGAATACTTTATATAATTGTTTAATAACTGTAGAGAAGGTGGTTAGTTTTTGTAAAATATCGTGGAAAGGTGGGAAAATGGGAAGAATGGGAAGAACATTTGCAAGAAATTCGAAGAATTGGTCTCGAGCGTTTTTTTTCTCAAGTTAATTATGAAGTACAAGCCACGTGGCAGGATTTGATTGGCCATGTGACTTGTACTTTAGTATATTAAAAGATTTTAATAGTGGTCAGTTTGAATATACATATATTTGATTTTGAATATTTAACTTCATGCGCGTAACTGTCAAGAAGAATCTTAGTTGGCCATTTGCAACCAGATCAGTAAATATAAAAGAATTTCAATTGTGTTCAGAAAAAAGTGTCCCTTACTAATAATTTATGTTCCAACTAAATTTTTTTCTAGATCCATCACTAGTTAAAATGCATGCGACCAGAAAAAAAAAATGACATGTTGTATATAGTGGCAGAGCTAGGTAAGGTAGAGGGGGTCAGCTGACCCCTGTGAATTTAAAAAAAAAAATCTTTTATTGAGGTTTACCAAAATATTTGCTGGATGAGTTGGTCTAAAACCACTTATTTGACCCTTATGCCTAAGGTTCAAATCGTTCATTTGCTCCTCTAATGTTAAAATTGCCACTTGTTTTGTGTTTTTTTTTAATGTTTTTTTTTCTAGTTCTTTTGCTCCGTTCTAAAATTTCATCTAAATTTAGTCAAAAGTATCTATAATCTATGAAATTTATAACAGTACTGACATTATTTTTAGTTATTTTAACTAGACTTTTTTCAACCATGAAATTTATTGAAAATTAATAATTTAATATTATTATAGGACTTTAATATATAACCCCTGTAAAATATAATCTTGGTTCCGCTACTGGTTGTATACTCGTATTCAAAGTAATTGGAACTCAACATATACCAAAATGCCGGACTGGTGCGGATATTGAAGTGCTTTAGGAAGCTCAAGTGGAGAAGGATAGGCATTGCTAAGATGAGGACGACTAACCATAAACCCCTAGCTTGGACTCCAGAAACACTATAATACATTCTTCTCCGTTACGTTATGAATTAAGAACTTTGATATGGACAATGAACTATACGCGCAGTTATATCCACCGACTTATCCAATGTTTGAGACGAATTGCACAAACCTAGTCTCCATAATTTGTTTGAAGTTTCATATTGAGTGCTTGAACTTTTTTGTTTTGTTTTTTTTTTTTTGCGCTTAAGCAGATTTTTTTTTTTTACAAAATAACAATGATTAATAAAGTTATATACTAGATATATACAGTTTTTGTGTTTATACAGTATTATGTACTTCTCAAACTGATGTGTTTGCTCGTCAAGCACGCATCCGTGATACACAATATTTTTTTTATCGGCAAAATATATTTTGATTATATTAAATGTGATGTTATATAGTCATTCTACAAAGCAGGTGTGTATTTTATATATAAAAGAAAGGCAACTCTCTCCATATGAGTGACACATCAGCATTGGAGAAGTCAACACCGATCTACTTATATATAAAATTTTAATATTAAGTTTAAAATCATTAAAAAAATTAAAAATTATTGGTTTTATTAATTGATTCTTAAATAACATGTATAAATAACATTTACGTATATATTAAACAAAAATTTCTGTTATAATTAAATAAAAATATTGATAGATATTTATTTATTTTATATATTTTTAGATTACTTAATAATATTCAATATGTATTTTAAATTAAAAATTTAAAATTGTTTATAATAACATATTAATAAATGATAATTATATTTATTTTTACAAAAATATAAATTTGAAATAGTTGAAAAAAAAACTCGCACGTTATGTGCAGGCATTCACCTAATATAAATAATTTGAATAAAAGCAATGGTTAAGAGGACCGTACCCCTCTTTCTTAAACTATGTGCAACTCTATTTTAAACTATGTATGTGCAACACATATTATTGTAGTAGAACTGATTTACCAATTCCGTCTGATCGTCATTTTATAAAATTGTACTTTCTCCGTTTTACAAAGAAATGTCGTTTTAAGATTTTATTTTTGTTTCACAAAGAGTGTCATTTTATATTTTCAATGCAGAATTTTAAACAATATTCTAGTTTTGACCCTATTGATTTAATGTATTAATTAGAGAAAAAAAATTATTTAATGTATTAATAAAGTATAAAATAGTATTTTTAATAATTTTCTTAATAAGTGTGAAAAATGTCAATTGATATTGAAACGGAAAGAGTAAGAGACAAAAAAAATAGAAAAATAAATAAGAATAAATCATGGAGCGCCCGTTACAAAGAAAAAGAATATGAAAATAATTGACGGGGTCCATTGATGGCCGCTTGGTAACCTTCATGGATGTAACGTTTGTCCTCTGACCCGATATGGGCCACTTTTCTTGTTCTTTTCGGTCTTTTTCTTTCCTTTTTCAACTGCTTTGCCCTTGTTCTCACATGTTAATTACGTTTTTGCCACTGTTTGATTCTCGTTTATGGGCCCACAGAATGGCCTCTAAATGCGATCAGGAAGGCCCATGAGACTTTTCAATTTGGTTTCCTTGAAACACCCTTTGATATAGGACCTAATTGTGATACAACTCGCTGGTTGAGGACGTAATTTAGTGTCGAGATTAGGGCCAATCTCGTCATTTTCATGGGAAGGAATTATGTCCCAGGATGACTTTAACATTCAGGACAGTTAAGTTTTGATTAGATGCATCTTTAAAAAGATGAATCATGTGACTGAATATTCAGTTAAGTTCGTTTTATCTGTATACGATCGTTATATTGTTTTGGAAATTGAATTATAGAATGAGTTCTTATATGTAGTTTCTCATACACCATTTTAATTATGCTTTTGATGTTTAGCCCTAAAAAGTTTTTCTCATATTGGGTTATATGTATGATCTGTTCATTACGAACAAATTCAGCTATATAAATATTTCAGACAGATTAGTCCTTCTCGTGAGTTGAACACAGAAGTTTTGAATTGAGCTTTTCTTTTACACTAACTAAGATCATAGATTTTAAAATCTCTAGTAATAATAACTATTATATATAGTTTTTTTAATCCTTTTCTGAAACATACTTTTCCTTCTAAAAATTGGAACCTATTTAATTGTTGTTGACAAAGACCGGATCAAATGGGGTCGGCCAAAAACTAGGTTATAGTTTAAACAACAAAAAAAACACTTGGTTATAGAAATTTAAAAATAAACCTTCTAACCGAAAACTTTGACGAGACAAACGGAAAAACAAAAAAACAAGAAATTTCAGGATTGTACCCCAACATGTTGATCCAGTTCATGTAATTTAAGTTGGATATAATTTTAAAATTTAAATTTAAACCAGATTTAGTCGGATGTAATAAAGAGCTGACCCGATGTCTGAACATGAATGGATTCATATTGGATCTGAAAAGGGAGCAATCTGATAACATCCAAAGTTAGGTATAACATTTCAAGGAAAAGAAAGATACTGGCTGAATTAGAAAAAGAAAAATAACAAATACGACAAAATATACATAAACAAACCTTTTTTTTTTTTTTCCTCTGTTAAGGAAACGAGAGAGAGAAGGCTTTAAAGAGAGACTCGTGGAGGCTATACTGAAGAGATGCGTGGAACAAAGCTGACACAAAATGGCCACAACAACATCTTCTTCTTCTCCGTCTTATAACGACGATACATTCACAATCTCCGATTCTTAGCCCTAATCTCCACGCTGACTAAATATCCCCAACCAAGGTATGCATTCATTCCCCGAACGAATTTATCTTCGTGCATGTTTCCGGTTTATATACCAATTTCCAATCGCGATTTCGGTTTTTGTTTTTGGTTATAGAGATATGGCGGAGACGACGAAGGTGATGTACATAGTGGTGGTCGACGATGTGGATACGGCGGCGATCGTGGAAGAAGACGGGACCGGAAATTGGAAAGATTCGTTTCGGTATACGCGTCCGGTTTTGCAGAGTACTCTTCAGCTCATGGGATGCAAAGCGCGTCACGCCTTCAAGGTGATCGCTGATTTTCCTTAACTTCTTCTTCTTGTTTTTTCTTTTTATTTCCTGTTGATTTGTTTCCTTAACATCGCTTTCATCGAATTTTAAAGTCTTCACCTTTTAAGAAACTTTTCTTGTCGTTTAATGATTTGGGATTATGTTCATATTAATTTTTTTTTGTTTATTTATCGATTTGAATTTTAATTACGAATTGGCATTTCTACTCGACTTGTCTGGGTTGTGGGACAGTGATGTGTCTGGATTTGGACAGAAATGATTAAGCACGGTCGTCTAGTTTGGCATTACTGTGTCGACCGACATGGTCTATTCTTTCGCAAGAATGGTTTTTTTTTTTTTAAATGTGAATGATAAATTAATTAAGCATGATTTTGAATCAGTTTTTCACCTTTCTGATTTGGATTTTCCTCGCTGTTAGTGAATTCACAGCTCCAGAATGAATGAATATTGGTGCCATGTCGTCTAATTGTATTCCGTTGCTCATGTCTTCAGATTCTACTTGAGTATTGGTGCAAAACATTTGTGTGTGTGTATGTGTTCAGTGTATTCATGAGCTTGTTTGGTATCTTCTTAAGGTTCAATTTTGTTTGAATTAAGATAAAAGTTTCAAGATTTTTGGCTGTTCTTTACTCGCAATGTGCCTTTTGGGTCTTCTTTTTGGTATTCTCTAGTTGCAAAACCATTGATGTTTGTAATTCACCACATTTCATGCCTCGTTGATTTTGATAGATCCTGAAGTTCTTTTTTTTTGGTTATGAGCAGATTAGCCGCAGGGTTTTTGAGTTAATAAGAAGCGAGGGATCCTTAATTCTTTCGCCCTCGCATGGGAAAGAATCAGTATTTGAGAAGACAGGGGATCCTGCTTCGGCTTGTGCTGGTGTACAAAAGTTTAACAAAGCTAACTGTTCAGCTACTGATGATGTTGATAAGAGTAAAAGTAAGCCGTTTGAGATGTACAAAAGGCGCACAACCGTTGTTGTTTCACGAGAAGTATTCGTAAATGTTGTCTGTGATGCTCTCGCTGAATATAAGTATGTGGGTCATGACCAAAGGGCAGACTTGATTCTGGCGTGCAAGTAAATCTCTTATCTTTAACCAGGAACATGTGTTATTTGTTTGTCTGTGTAATGAACCATATGTTTGGGCCTCTTGTTGTTTTCTTTAGTCAGATTTGCTACCTCATATGTCCCATTTTGCAACTGCATTTGATCTTCTAACATATCCTTACCATTTCCTGCAGAATTCGAGAGAGGAAAGAATCTGTGACGGTTCTGCTGTGTGGCACTAGTGGCTGTGGCAAATCTACACTCTCTGCACTTTTGGTATTATTCATCACCTCTGTTTATAAGCTCTAGATGGACATAAAGAAGCTTTGCTCTTTTGTTCTCTTGGTACTTGATGATTTTCGGTTACATATAATTTCACTTCTTGTTTCACAGGCTTACAATGCCGCGTTTTTGTTGTTACAGGGAAGCAGGCTGGGGATTACAACGGTTGTCTCGACTGACTCAATCCGTCATATGATGAGGAGTTTTGTAGATGAGAAGCAGGATCCTTTGCTGTGGGCTTCAACGTACCATGCTGGAGAGTACCTTGACCCTGTGGCAGTTGCTGAGTCAAAAGCCAGAAGAAGAAGAGCCAAAAAGTTGGATGCTTATGAAAACTCAATCCTTGACGATGAAAAAGCAAATGCCTCTGAAAAGTCCACTAGTTCTCAACAGACGGATGTGGGATCAAAATCAACCGCCCCAGTATTGCTAAGTCCCAAGCAAATGGCTGTAGAAGGATTTAAGGCTCAAAGTGAAATGGTTATCGACAATCTCGATAGGCTCATAACCGCATGGGAAGAACGGAAAGAATCTGTGGTTATTGAAGGTGTTCATCTAAGCCTTAACTTTGTGGTAAGCCCCTATTCATTCTCATAACACACATTGATTTGAAGTTGTAGAAATTCTGAATTCTAACGTCTTTCTGGCTGGTAGATGGGACTGATGAAAAAGCATCCTTCGATTGTTCCTTTCATGGTGTACATCTCAAACGAGGAGAAACACTTGGAACGGTTTGCAGTCAGAGCTAAGTACATGACCTTGGACCCAGAGAAAAACAAGTACGTCAAATACATACGCAACATCAGAACTATACAAGACTACCTGTGTAAACGAGCTGACAAACATCTCGTTCCCAAGATAAACAACACCAATGTCGATAAGAGTGTGGCTGCGATCCACGCGACTGTATTCAGTTGCATGCGTAGGCGAGAAGCAGGTGAGCAGCTCTATGATGCTACCACGAATACCGTCTCTGTGATCGATGATGAGTACAGGAACCAGTGTACAGCCAATTCGTTGAGCTCCAAAGGAATGTTTCAGCTGATCCAAAGAAAAGGTTCTTCTAGGCATCTAATGGCTCTTCTGAATACTGATGGCACTTTCGCAAGAACTTGGCCCGTTACTGGTAAGGTAGATGAGACCGGAAAGCCCGTCTTTTGCAATGAGATAACGGAGGGGAATGGAATGGAGCATCCCATTTATGGATATCTACAGAAAGCTGAACCGGTGAATCTTCAGTTTGGTCTATTTGGGATCAGTGCTTGGCCTAGTGATGGAGCCACGAGCCGTGCTGGGAGTGTAGATGACTTTAGAGCTGACTTGGCTGAAAACGGCAGTAGGCATTACTCTTCTTGCTGCAGCTCGCCTAGGATGTCTGAAGGAACGAAAGAGGTAAACTCTAAAACTATTTATTTCTCGTTTGATTCGTATAAGGAAGATTGTTTGATGATTCTGTATCTTCAATGTTATTTTGCTTCAGCTTAAGGAGGAGCAGTCCGTGCATGGTAGCGATGAAGAAGTCGAGGATGATCCTCCTGAGCAAGATACAGATTTTAGCGATGACGAAAGCAAACGAGACCATGAAGAGGTAAAGTCTTGTCTTTTGTCAAATGGTCGGATTTCTCCGGCATTTGTTTCTTTATGTTAAAGAGTGTTGGGGGAGATTTTGACAGGTGGGATCGGTTGATGAGCAGTCGACAAAGTCAGATGAGGAGTACGATGATCTTGCAATGGAAGACAAAAGTTACTGGTCGGATGACGAGGAAGAGTCGCGAGATACAGTTGCTGTAATGTCTGAGAAAAACCACAAGCCGGCAACAAAAGATGACAAGTACATACAAAACTTAGACTTGTTCCTTCGGACCGCGAACCAGCAGCTGGTTGAGCCGCTTGAGCTATGCGCATCGCTGCTCACGTGCGAGAATGGAAACACAAGACTCTGGTCGGGTAAAGAAAAGATGAGGAAGCGTTCTCTAAGTATCTCGGCCCTCGGAAAACACGGGTCGGGTTTGTGTGATCCGATTCTCTTGGGTGCCCCATGATCCTTTGCTTTGGTTACTAATTCCTTAGTTTGTTGTTTCTGGTTTAGTCTTTAGTTTAAGATTTGTTTGTGTGTGCGTGTGTGTGTATAGTCTTTTATGTCTCAAACTTTGGGATTGTTTAAAGTGCGCTTTTTTTTCTTGCGACTTAAGACTTTAGATTCTAACTAAGATCTCAACTTTTAAGACTTGAATTTAGATTTCGCTATAGTCGAGAGTTTCCAAAACAAGTAGTGTCTTGGATTCACGTCACTTTCTATATATAATTATTGACATTGACACAAATAAAGTTGGTTCCGAGTTCTTTTGATGGTTAAGGAAAGTAATTAGACACGGTCGAAAATGTGGTGCAGCAAGAAAGTAATTTTGAGAAAGGTCAAAGAAGTGGTTTAAGAACGAGTTTGAGTGTGATGGTTTATCAATTTGAATATTATGCAATAAGTAGATCTATAATACAAACATAAGTTAATAATTGGCTAATGCCCGTCTATTTTGTTGCACTGGTAACATTTTCGTCATTTTGTCATTACTACAATATGAAAATCCGCGTCCCAAATATTGGAACATATGATACAAGTATGAAAAGTCATGCTAAGTAACCAAATAATTGTAGTTAATATGCAAAATTATCTTTAAATCAAATAATGCATCATCGTGGCCCAATAGTTGAAAGACTAATGTGGAAGGATTGTTTGGTTCCCTCAAGATAACTCTTTCATTGCTTGGCTCGCTATTAAGAATCTTCATAGTGTACGACTTATGATAAGACAAAAGAAGATAAACATTAGACAACTGGGTTTCTTTCAAACCCTTTGCGTCAAAACTTATATTTCGTAACTGCGTTATATTTTATAATAATTGCTTTAACTTAAGATGAACTCGATGACAAAATAAAGTCATATAATAAGATGACATCATCAAATTAACTTCGATAATCTAATGGAATCCGGAGAATTTGACTTGCAAATTGTTGAACCGATTTAGACTAAGAGACACGTATAATTCACATATATATAATTATTTGTGCGAGCCTGTAAATCTGCTGGCATTGTAACCAATTAGCCAGCATGTTGCTACCTCCTTGACAACATAAGATTCTTTTTTTTCCTTCAGAAAGCACTTTCCTAATCCAATCAATTATAAGACATAATTAAGATTTCATTAAGAAAAACCCAGAACAGAAAAACGCTAAATATATAGAAACAAATGTTCAGTCACAAAACATGAAAGTCATTATGAATTAACACTAATGAATCTAATATAGTGTTATAATGTTATCTGTTACTAATATGAGATCAGTTTTTCAAACAAACAAAAAAGTCATCGAAGGCTTCATATGCTATTATTTGTCATGTAGATAGTTATATTCGTTACAAATTATATAATCAAACTATGATATTGTATATATATTTCTCATAGTACAGTATTACATATTGCACATTTGCACGTCGCCTCTGGGTTTTCCTGATTCCTTTTTATTATTTCTGAAGAAGGGAAACGCATGGTGACTTTCTTTAGAAAAGAACAAAATACAACTGTTATTCTGCTATTACAATCTTTCCTAAGCATAGTTAATTAGGGATCTGATTACATCATCATCACAACTATATTTTAATAAGTAAGAATCTAGATATTTTGTTTCTTTCAATAACACTAGTATATTTAACACTAATTAACCCCAAAAATAATATACATTATCACATGGAACCTTTCAATCCATGCAAACACATAGTCCACATATAGAAGACGGACCCGACGGGACTCGTCCCCATGTATATATGATGTATGAATATAACGTAATGTATCACACCGTGATTTTCTTGGATTGATTTTTGCATCTCTCTTATCTCACAAATTTCAAGGAAACTTAACATATGAATTCCCGTTAGTAAACTCCATGATAGATGATATTTTTATAATTTTATTATAAAACGATCATCAGTCATATAATGATAAAAGCTTATAATCATAGACGACGTACAAATAATGTTTCTAAGGAATATAAATGAATTTTTATTCTGTAACACTGTATACTGTTTACGTTTTTTTCTAATGGTCAGAAGCGCTTATATAAATAAAAGGAACCCTACATATGAAGAAACTAGACTACTATGTGACATATACTTTCAAATTATGCTACCAATTAAAATTGTATACAGTAATTTATGTATGTAAGGAGGATATGTTGTATTTACATTTGCAAAACCGTTGCAGTTTTTTTCCCGAAATTATGTTTGATGAACATTTTATTTTTGAATTTATAAAACGATCATCAGTCATTTGATAAATTATAAAAGCAGAGAGCTTAAATATAAAATATAGTATCAGTTATTTCATTACGAGTATATTTTATTAAATCAAAGAAAAAGATACCAGCAACAAAACTCGAAAATAGTCACTCCCAATTTCAAACTCAAACATCTCATTCTCAGAATATGGACAGTTGTGTGTAATCAAATTGATCAGTAATAAAATAATTGGAATCTAAGTGAACCTTTGGGACGTAGGACGAGGCTTAATTCGCGTTTATGCATGCGCGCGGCGAAAGTGAATATTCCATATTGTTAATATAATGACCTACTTGTATAATTGTAATCAATCAGCTCGCATAAACAAATTTTGAGTCATTAATTTTCGTTAAGAACTATACTAATATAGTATTATACACGTAAAACGAATCCCACTTATAGCAATTTAGAATCTCCAATTTTCCATCGGCTCTTAGTAAGTCAACTTTCGTATCTCTATATAAACCACTCTTCCTCCTTTTGTTCCCTAAACACAAAACCACAACCAAAAAACATAAAATACAAAATGGCCGATGGTTTCGGTGAACCGGGAAGCTCAATGCATGGAGTCACCGGCCGAGAACAAAGCTATGCATTCTCAGTCCAATCTCCAGTGGTTCCTTCCGACACATCAGCGAAATTCTCTCTTCCCGTGGACACCGAACATAAAGCCAAAGTCTTCAAACTATTCTCTTTTGAAGCTCCACACATGAGAACTTTCCATCTTGCTTGGATCTCATTCTTCACTTGCTTTGTTTCCACTTTCGCTGCTGCTCCTCTCGTCCCAATCATTCGAGATAACCTTAATCTCACCAGACAAGACGTAGGAAACGCCGGTGTTGCCTCTGTCTCGGGAAGTATCTTCTCTAGGCTTGTTATGGGAGCCGTTTGCGATCTACTTGGGCCACGTTATGGCTGCGCTTTCCTCGTCATGCTCTCGGCCCCAACTGTCTTCTCCATGTCTTTTGTTGTTGATGCTGGCGGGTAAGCATGCTTGTTAATCTTTAACCTGTGCAAACTTTACGCTCTTTACTTCACTTAGTTTGATCTTAACAATGTTTTCACTATATAGGTACATAACGGTGAGGTTCATGATCGGATTCTGCCTCGCGACCTTCGTGTCGTGTCAGTACTGGATGAGTACGATGTTCAACGGTCAGATCATAGGTCTAGTGAACGGGACAGCGGCCGGGTGGGGGAATATGGGAGGTGGAGTCACGCAGCTTCTCATGCCGTTGGTTTATGAGATCATTCGACGGTTGGGATCAACGTCCTTCACCGCGTGGAGGATGGCTTTCTTTGTCCCCGGGTGGATGCATATCATCATGGGGATCTTGGTCTTGACTCTTGGACAAGATCTCCCTGATGGTAATAGAAGCACACTCGAGAAGCAAGGTGCTGTTACTAAAGACAAGTTCTCAAAGGTACTTAGTAATTTAATTATAAAGAAATGTTATTTTCTTCTTGGATCCTTTGATTAATTCTTAATCCTATATATATATATATATATATGTACTGTAGTACTATACAGTTAAGAGTACTGATCGTTGTCTAAATTATATAGTTTTAGTGGTGTATAGTAATGGTTGTTCTGAACTTCTGATAGATCTTAATTAGATTAATATTTTACACGTAGACAATTATAAATAATCCAAGAAAATCACTCTCTTTTTAATTTTTTTCCTAAAACATCTAAATACGAATCGAAACTCTTATTATACCTAAGTAATTGTAAATTTTATCATCTCTAAATATTATACTCTTTTCATAATCTTTTTCTCTCCTTTCTTTTAAGGATCTTGTTAAAACTCTCATAATTTTCTCGTGGACAACGTTACCAGGTTTTATGGTACGCGATCACAAACTACAGGACATGGGTGTTCGTGCTGCTCTATGGATACTCTATGGGAGTAGAGCTCACAACCGATAACGTCATCGCCGAGTACTTTTTTGACAGGTAAAATTTTCATAAATATCAACTCGCATTTTAAAACCGTTAACGTTATTCTATGAAAATTAATATAAGAGTTTAGTTGCTATTGGCAGAGTGATGTTTATGACAATTTACGAGGGTTCTTATATTTATAATTTTTTCGAAAAATTAAAATTTATTTATTAACCTTAATGTTCATGCTCGCCATGTTCCCTTAATTATAGTACGTATCACTTGCAGAGCTGCAGTTGCATGCTCAAGTGGTCGGTTTGAACGACTATCACATGATTATTTTTACCAAAACATTAAAAAAAAAAAAAACGTTCTTTTAGTACTGATAATGATTTTCCTCTATAAATATTTTCTTAACGTTTTGTTCTTTTTCTTTTCGCAAATCCACTACATTCCTTTTTTTTGTATGATTTTGATTCAAAAAAGACCATAAAAAAACTCAATATATGTTGACCATTTATGTAGGTTCCATCTGAAGCTTCACACGGCCGGTATAATCGCCGCAAGCTTTGGTATGGCAAACTTCTTTGCGCGTCCTATCGGCGGCTGGGCCTCAGACATTTCAGCTAGATACTTCGGCATGAGAGGCCGTCTTTGGACTCTATGGATCATCCAAACTTTAGGCGGTTGCTTCTGCGTATGGCTAGGCCGAGCCACGACGCTCCCGACCGCGATTTTCTCTATGATCCTCTTCTCACTCGGGGCTCAAGCAGCTTGTGGAGCCACCTTCGCCATCATACCTTTCATCTCTCGCCGCTCCTTAGGCATCATCTCCGGGTTAACTGGAGCAGGAGGAAACTTCGGCTCCGGTCTGACCCAACTAGTGTTCTTCTCGACTTCCACGTTCACGACGGAACAAGGACTGACGTGGATGGGAGTGATGATTGTCGCGTGTACATTACCTGTCACGTTAGTTCATTTCCCGCAATGGGGAAGCATGTTTTTGGCTTCCACGGGAGATGAAAAGAAATCTACGGAGGAGTATTACTACCTGAAAGAGTGGACGGAGACGGAGAAGCAAAAGGGTATGCATGAAGGGAGTTTGAAGTTTGCGGTCAATAGTAGGTCGGAGCGTGGACCGCGCGTGGCTTCTGCACCGTCTCCTTTTGCGGAACACGTTTGAGAGTTATTTGTGTTTTTAATGTGTTATATCAAATTACTATGTTGCTCCAAACGTGTAAAGTAGTTGATCGATATGTTTAATTTTCATAAGAGGTGTTATACTATTATTTGTATAATTTCGTTACAATTTTCTTGTTTTTAAATTTTTCTTTTTTGTTCTAGTATCGCTTTAAATAATTTGTTTGAGCTACGAACTGAACGTGTTCTTTCAAGAAAATTGGCCAACTCAGACCTAAACTATTAAAAAAATGTTAATTTCATACTTCAATTATCTACCGTGTTAAAACATTAGTTAAAATTTTAATAATTTAAATTTCATACTTAAACTTTGAATTTGTGCTAAAACCTACCCGAGATTAAACAGTGTTAAGAAGCCGTCAAATAGTCGTCAACGTGTCAGCCACGTAAGGAACTACGTCGTCGGTTTTTAAAAATTGGTCCGATATATCAAGCAAAACAGCATCGTTTGCTGTGAGACTTCAAATTACGTCGTTTTGTTTTAAAAAGAGGTTGAAAGAGAAATTGCGACCCAACGTTTCTGCGTGAAGAGCAGAGGGTTGAACGAGTGAACGCGCAAGGCATGGCCTTAAGGAGATGATACAGGAACGATTCCGCGTCGGCTAGCTTTGCGGTGTTGCCGTGGAACGAGAGAATTGCTGATTGTTCTTCTTTCGTTGGAGTCTATTCTCGCAAACATCTCTAGTGTGTCTGGGTGGAAATCGTTGCCTTCCATTAATGATTTCATGACCTCGATCTGTTATGTTTGCGTGGAAATTGAGCATGATTGCTGTGTTCTGGGATTTACTCGGGTCGAGGATGAAGATCTGGGTCAGAGAGGTTGGTTTTGATTTTTTGTTATCACCACTATGGTCGGGAGATTTTTTCCCGACGGCGACGTAGCCAAAGAGAGCCTCCATTAGAGTCAAGTTCCTGAATTAAGCAACGACCTTCAGAAATTTACTGTCGAAACATTCAAGAAAGAAAAAGAGGAAATCTTAAATTGGAAATCGAAAAAGGTCGTTGCCTTGTTGGTCAATTCAGAGTAAATTGAATCTCTCGACTGAAGTTGCGAGCGATATTTCGTTGTGGGAGGGAAAGTTGCTAAGAAAGGGAAAAAAAAACAAATTCAAGAAACCTTGAAGTGGAAAAGACATGAAGATGATGGCGTTGAGTTGAAGACAAAGGCAGATGGCTCCGACCCAAAGTAAAGTGGCTGTCTTTGGTTTTCTTCTCTTTGGCAGGGGCTAATAATGGAGGCCTACAGGTTCGGAGCGGTTAAAAAACCAAATAGAACCAAAATTTATCATTCAAAACCAAGTTTTGAAAACTAAATATTGTCGTTGGCTGACACGTAGACTACAACTTGACGGCTTTTTAACACCGTTAGTCTTGTATAGGTTTTAGCACAAATCCAAAGTTTAAGTATGAAATTTGAATTAATAAGATATTAGCGAATGTTTTAGCACATAGACAACTTCAGGTATGAAATTAACATTTTTCGATAATTCAGGTCTGATAAAACCAATTTTCCTGTTCTTTCATTCTTTATTTTATGGTCTTCTTTGTCACGGTTTTTTCTGTACCAGAATTAAGTCGTTAGATATTGCATATATATGCCATATACCTAGCTTTTTTTTTTCTTATATTTACGCAGCTGTTTGAATGATTGGTAATTCATATTCTTTGTCACTATAAGTAGAATATGTTAGCTAAAATATCAAACTTTTTTGATACTCAACCAATTTCCATGTCTTATGAAAAAAGTTTGATATTTTAGCCAATTTCCAATTTCCATGTCTTATGCCATGTTTTAGCTAACATATTGTTTGTCATTATTAGTAGAATATGTTAGCTAAAAAAAAGACTCTTAAATCTTAGGAATCTTACTTAACAAAAGAATTGGACTTCGTCCAAAATAGCCCATTCAACCGAATTAGATCACTTGTTTAACTTATGTAGCAATTTGTGCTTTAATAAAAGCCTACTGTATATGATAGGTCTGACTGCTATGGACTTTTCAGAAAGCTCATCAAGCCCAACTAGTTTTCAGCTTCCTTCTCACAATTTGCCTAACTTATAGCCAGCCCACGTTGATATAACTCCTTATCCCATTAATATCCCACTATGGTTTGTTTTCAATTAGCTACTTAGCTACTAATCGGAAATTTCATGCCGAAATGTTGACTAATTACATGAATATATGAAACAGCATGTACTTTTGTCATTTAAAACGTCTAAACCATGATTAAAAATCAAAGTGAAAGGAGTCGAAAACTAGTTTGTCAACTAACATGTCATGTCCCTCAAACATTTAGACCACTCTACATAGGTTATAGGCCCGTATCTAAACTCAAACTAGTAAGAGAGTTTATGGCTGCCATGTAAATTTTACAGTGACCAACGATGTGATATGTTCAGCAAAATGGTGTTATTATGGCTTTGACCAACAAAGTTATGTCTTTTAGATTATTATTACTTTACCTACTGTTAACGACTTATGAATTTAGTTTATTTATGACAATTAACTTTTTTTTTAAAAAGCAATGCAGAAACGTAAAGGATGTTTTTCCGTAAGACTATTCTTTAGAATTAACTTTTGTTTGTTCATATCCTTTGCCCATCTCTCATATGATAACTAAGTTGTCTACGCCTTATCTGATTAATTAACACTCTAAAAATATTAATAAGATCCTATCCCATATCTGTGGAGGGATTACGCAGTTCAGCTTTTGTTTCTTTTGAGTGTTAAAGATATTAATTACCAAATCAGAACTAAAATATATGCCGTATAATTGGTTGATTCAGCTCTAAACCCAAATTGGTTGATTCAGCTCTAAACCCGATTACTAGCAATCTTTTTAAAATAGTACAAACGTCTTAAGAACTTTTGTCTACGTACGAGAACAAATGAACAAGATTTGTAGATGACGTGTAATAAATTCAAGGGTTAGAATGATGAGGATTACAGTCAGAGAGAGGAGGCCGTACATCTTCCGCATCATAAGGACAGAGAACCCAATGCTGTGATCTGTACGGTTTTAAAAATAGTATTAATAGATAAGTCAATTGAATTATCATTAACGTGAATAAGTAAGTCAATAATTAGCACCCTCACCTATCATAATTTTTTTATATGACCACGATAAGCATCAACTACTTTTCTGGTGAACAAGCTCCACGTTCATTGTTACGTGAAAATTGCCGTCATTCGAGCGACTATATTATACTAGTATTAATCTAAACTTTCCGTAAAATTACAAAAGGATCCCAATCTATTCACGCTGAACAAAAGTAAATACTATCTTTTTAACCTACAACTTTTGACTCTAATCTATTCACACCGTTTACTTTTTGAGCCACTTGGAGTGTAGACACCAAAAGCCTACGCAATCCAAAATTAATTGAAAAATCCAATCTAAAAAAGTATCTGGAATCTTTCAATTTGTCAGATTCATTGTTTTTTTTTTCTTTTTTTCTTCTATATTTCACAAACTGTAACCTGAACCAGATAAACCAAAAGAAAAAAAACAAAACGAGCTTTTTCAAAAACATAAAAATAAATCTTTTTTCTTAAAAGATATTGAATGTGACCTATTCGAACGCATTAAATAAAGAACCAACCCAAAGTCCCAAACGAGTTTAGGTTTTAGTTCATTTTGTATATATCTCAATTAAACCGAAACAGTAAAGACTGAATATATCTCATTTTGTATATAGCATGCTAACTTAAGAAATTATCAAAATACCTATTTTCATTCAACTTTAAAAGATTACTACTTTTAAACAACGATGGAGTTCCAAAAAAAAGTTTTAAGTTTTCGGATGAATCATTTAGTTGTTTTATGTTCGGTTATATACAAATGAAATTAACCATCTTGATTTGCCCAAGAAATAGACCCTAGGCTGTTTGCATTAATCTGTTTTACATATATATGATGCTTATAAGTCTACCAAGTTGTAACTAAAAGATAAGCAAGCCATGAATATTAAATAAAGATAAGAAGTCAATGAGCCATTACTCATGTTATGAAAGATTGTTTGAGAATTTTTTTTGTTTGACCTTCCCACAAAATTTGAATTTTATAACCTATAAACATTGGACTTTTATAGTTGCCTTCCCTACATGTGAAAACAATAAAACTAAAACATTACAAAACGAATGATTTAACCTTATTTAAATCGTATTTAAGACTATAACCACTTGAAATCTATAGCTGCCAAAACAAAATGTGACGAGTATAGAGGTTCGACATTGAGATTAAACCAAATTAAGAAAGATTCATGAAAGTCAACTTATCATTTCGTTTCATCGTGAGCAATAAGGATATGCGAATATCAAATAATATTCGCGGAAAGTTAATAATAACATATGAGCTAGACATTATATATAATGTTTTGAAACATTAGAGCATTTTTGTGGGAGCTTGTTTTAAGATAATAATATTTTCATTTGGTGAGCTGACCACATGGAAAACTCAAGAGACAAATTGAAAATTATTAAAGACATTTTGACGCTTTTTGCCATCATTGATGTGTACGGCCTCTTAGGCTTTTTAGCTATCGCCAATGGCATACCAACTGGCAACTGTCAACGTTCGTATCTCTATCGCCCCTTTTACAGAAATTCCACAGAAATAATAATCTCTATGTACCCACATAGATTTATACGTATTTTGGTAGATTTCTTCCATATTTTTAAACTATAACTTTATGCAAAACGAAACGTTTTTCTTATGTCTTTTACTCAAATCATTTTTTGTTAAAGCATTTTACTTAATTATGTATATAGAATATCACTGTATAGGAAACTTTGTCAGATAAAAGTGTAAATATTGATTTCTCACTATAAGATCTTCAACTTTGCGGGGGTTGCTTGAAATGAATTTATAAGGAATAAAAAACACTAAAACTTGAGAAAACCTCATGATTCCTAAAATATCCATATTTAAATACTTTATCTTTCTTTTTAAACTCAAAATACCTAAATCAATTCTTAACATCTTACCCAAAAAAAATACCTAAATCCAAAACCTAAAAAAATCGATTCGGAAATCAGAAGGGATAAATTTTTTTTCGGGTTAATCAATGTTCTTCAAAATTCTTGCATCGCGTATCATACGCAAATGTGTCAGGCAAAACTCAAAACGCAAATGTGGTACACGTATGAAACGTACGTTAGTAATAACCAAGCACGTATTAGCAGCAACACTATGCAGGAAGAATATGTTAGCTCTCAAATTATAAACTGATATGCCTTTTCTCCGTCATTAATAATTAATAATCAAAATTAAAAGTCATATATAAATAAATGCGGTTGTCAGTTACTAATCACAAATTGGTATTATTTTTGGACCCACCTAACCCTACCCACCATATGTTATTGGTAATGGTATATCCCTCTGGCTCTATATATAGTTTGCATCTCTCAATCCCCCAATTACACCAAACACACAACAAAGAGCAATAAACCTTCTCTCCAACTCAGAGTCTTTCATCTCCTACTCTCAAACTTAAAATGGCTTCCAAGGACGACGAAGGCTCCATTGGAACCTCCTTGCATGGAGTCACAGCAAGAGAACAGGTCTTCTCCTTCTCTGTCGATGTTTCATCCCAAACTATCATATCCGACGATCCAACGGCCAAGTTTGCCATGCCGGTTGATTCCGAACACCGGGCCAAAGTGTTCAACCCACTCTCATTTGCTAAACCTCACATGAGAGCCTTCCACTTAGGATGGGTTTCATTCTTCACTTGCTTCATCTCAACCTTTGCCGCGGCACCGTTAGTCCCCATCATCCGTGACAACCTCGACCTCACCAAAACCGACATCGGTAATGCCGGAGTTGCCTCCGTCTCCGGCGCCATTTTCTCAAGGTTAGCCATGGGAGCGGTTTGTGACCTCCTCGGTGCACGGTATGGAACTGCCTTCTCGCTCATGCTAACCGCTCCAATGGTCTTCTCAATGTCGTTTGTGACCGACGCGGGAGGATACTTAGCCGTCCGGTTCATGATCGGTTTCTGTCTCGCCACGTTCGTGTCGTGCCAGTATTGGACCAGCGTCATGTTCAACGGGAAGATCATAGGACTAGTCAACGGCTGCGCCGGAGGGTGGGGTGATATGGGCGGTGGAGTGACTCAGCTACTCATGCCAATGGTCTTCCACGTGATCAAGCTCGCCGGAGCCACTCCGTTCATGGCTTGGCGCATAGCATTCTTCGTCCCTGGCTTTCTTCAAGTCGTGATGGGCATTCTCGTCCTCACTCTCGGCCAAGATCTCCCTGATGGTAACCTTAGTACCCTTCAGAAGAGTGGTCAAGTTTCTAAAGACAAATTCTCCAAGGTACTTTTTCGTCTCATTTTTTTAATATATAATAAATCAAGAACAATATGGATCTATTTAAAAGAATCTTGCAAGCACTAAACGTAGTAATGAATTTTTGCGATGAATTTTAGTCGTAGCAAAATTTGCGAATCTTTCAAAATTATTGCCAGTTTAAAACAAATGACAGTAGCTATTTGGCAACAAATTTGATACGAAACATTATTAAGAGCATTTTTTAAAAATAAATCTCAAGTGGCTAACGGTTTTTTATTTTTATTATGCTACTTGTTTTAGGTTTTCTGGTTCGCTGTGAAGAACTACAGAACATGGATATTATTTTTGCTTTATGGATCTTCCATGGGAATTGAATTGACTATCAACAACGTTATCTCCGGATATTTCTACGACAGGTTTGATTTCTTCTTCCTTAAATCCAAAATGATGATCTTCTTTACTTACTTCTTGCACAGGTAATAAATAACAACTTTTTTTTTCTTGTTCTTTACGTATCAGGTTTAACCTTAAGCTTCAAACAGCCGGTATTGTAGCAGCCAGCTTCGGCATGGCAAACTTCTTCGCACGTCCCTTCGGTGGCTATGCTTCTGATGTAGCAGCACGACTCTTTGGCATGAGAGGCCGGTTATGGATCTTATGGATCTTTCAAACCATAGGAGCTCTCTTTTGCATCTGGCTAGGTCGTGCTAATACACTTCCCATAGCAATTTTGGCAATGATGCTCTTCTCAATCGGTACACAAGCAGCTTGCGGAGCACTCTTCGGGGTTGCACCTTTCGTCTCTCGCAGATCTCTAGGGCTCATATCGGGACTAACTGGCGCAGGAGGAAACTTTGGTTCCGGTGTGACTCAACTTCTTTTCTTCTCAACTTCGAGGTTTAGCACAGCGGAAGGACTCTCGTTGATGGGAGCTATGGCGGTTTTGTCCACGCTCCCCGTTGCGTTTATACATTTTCCGCAATGGGGAAGCATGTTTTTGAGACCGTCGAGAGATGGAGAAAGATCCAAGGAGGAATATTACTACGGCTCTGAGTGGACAGAGGACGAGAAACGACAAGGGTTGCACGAAGGAAGCATCAAGTTCGCTGAGAATAGTCGGTCTGAGAGGAGCCGGAAAGTAGCTTTGTCTGACATTCCATCACCGGAGAACAGAACTCCGACTCATGTTTGAAGACATTTTTCCTTATATATATATACATAAACCCTACCCTTTTATTAGTTTCATGTTCCTCTCATATGAGATATGTAACTGAGCAAGATCTTGCTCTAATAGGTAAGTTTCGATGAGCTCGGTACTTGCTTCGTATTAGTTATTGTAATGTCTATCAGTTCAATGAAAGTAAAAATGTTCAACAACTCTTTATTTTCTTGCGTCTATAATATTTTCTTCAAACAGTTTTATATGTCAAACGTATAGGAGCAAAGACAGATCTCTGTTGAAGATGCTTGAAATGCCAAGAAGAGTCCACATGAAGATAACTTTATGAACAAAGACTACGGAAGAAGCAATTGTATGAGTAATATTCACATCTAAGAAACAGAACACATTGAAAGAATCTGAGCAGAGCAACTAGTAAAAAAAAAACTATAAACATTTTCTAATCAGGTGTAAGATGATTGAGAGTATACCTGTGAAGTTTCCACTCACATTTAGTCCAATAGCTCCATTTCTTAGGAAGCCTGAAATTGTGTTTTTTTTTTTTCAAAACTCTATAGGATCAAAGAAATGTTTGGAAAAGGGTAAAGAGGCATTGCGTTTTCTCTGTGTAAGACTAAAAACAAGCTACATCGGTTTCTTCAGGTGTTTTGAGTCGCTGCAGCCACCAAGATGAACTATTGGCTCTCTTGATTCCAGGAAGAACATCAAATTCAGCATACCTAATACCTTCCACATAACCATTAGTTCCACAGCTCAGGAACCTCGGATAGAGCCCTCGCATATAAGACAGAGGCTACTAAAATCTTATTAACCTTGCAGTTGAATTGATTCACTTCAGATTTCAGAAGAGTTTGAAACAATTTCAAAATAATTGAATTGGGTCTTTTTTAACACCTCAGTAACTAAAATCCACTGACGAGAATAACAAGAATACTCAGCATTGTTTGATGCCTCACCAAACCCTGCTTTTGCATAGGAGAAAAGTTTCTCCGAGCAACATACCTAACAAAGTAACACCTATTGAATCATATAGAATATTCGGATGCTTTTCCAAAGAATATTCGAATCTACTATACGAAACTATTTTCGCTTTAATATTAAAATAATATCATAATCGTCAACATCTGTCTTTGAGAAAATTAAAGATTCTACAATACCACCAAAAATATTACTTTTTCCATGTCTCTCTTTCGCCTTCAAAAAAACGATCACAAACAAATAGTAAAAAAAAAAAAAAAAAGAGCAAAGTGCAGGCCTAAGAAATGAAGGGCGGTCGGTCGCCCTTCTTGCCATAGGTCCGAGCCGAGGCATGACCCAATAGAGTCTTTTCCTTTTCTTTCCTTAAAAGAGGAGAGAAACTTGACTCTACATTCAATCTTCAAGTCCAGCTTTAGCCTTGAGGTGCTTCTTAAAGTCCATAATGTCACCGTTCCATTTGGTTATGCATTGTTTCTCACACACCCATATCTCATGAGCCACTTGGTTAATCAGCCTGAAGTCGTGACTCACCAGAACCAAACCACCATCCCACTCGTTCAACGCCTCAGCGAGAGAGTCGATTGTCTCAATGTCCAAATGGTTAGTCGGCTCATCCAACAGAAGCATGTTAGGCTGCTTATAAGCCAACCATGCGAATATCACACGGCTCCTCTGTCCGTCAGATAGATTCTTCATCGGCATAACCTGGGCCTTTCCTGTTAGACCAAACCTACCAATCGCAGCTCTCATCTTCTCCTCCTCGTTACCAGGGAACTCCTGCATCATGTAGAGAAGTGCAGGCAATTCCAGGTCTAGCTTCTCAGCCAGATGCTGATGGTACTGAGCAATCTTCAAGTGGTTGTGACGCCGAACCATTCCTTCAGTAGGGTGCAAGTCACCAGTCATGAGCTTCAAAAGAGTACTCTTTCCAGCTCCATTGGGTCCAACAAGTGCAACCCTCGAGTCCAAGTCGACACCAAAGTCGAGGTTTTTGTATATGAGGTAGTCAGGTGTGTACCCGAAAGAGACTTCCACAAACTGAAGCACTGGCGGTGGAAGCTTCCCGACATCAGCGAAACGGAAAACGAGAACGCTATCCCTGGCGACCTTTTCTGTGAGCCCACCTCTCTCCATCTTTGCCAATGTTTTCTCCTTACTCTGTGCCTGACGAGCAAGTTTGGCTGATCCGTGACCAAACCGAGCAATGTACTCCTTCATGTGAGAAATCTGCTCCTGCTCCCATCTGTATTGTTTCATCTGGTTCTCTTCTAGTTCAGAACGGGTCTGGCAATACTGATCAAAGTTACCAGTGTAGTACTTGAGCTGTTTGCTTTGCATGTGGATGATGTTTGTACAGACTCCATTCAAGAAATCCTGTGAGTGGGATACCACAACAAGGATGCGGTCAAAATTCTTCAGACTCTCCTCTAACCAGACACAAGCTTCCAAATCTGTTTTCACGAGAGAACATAAGACTCAGGATAGAAGAAAAAAACACAATACAAAAGAACACACAGTAGAAAACCATCCGAAGCAAGTAGAGAAGAAGAAAGATCACCAACCTAAATGATTTGTCGGCTCATCAAGCAAAAGGATCGTTGGCATTATGAAGAGTGCTCTTGCTAATGCAATTCTCATCCTCCAGCCACCAGAGAAATCTTTAGTTTTCTTGGCCTGCATTTCCTTGTCGAAACCAAGACCAAACAGAATTTCAGCAGCACGCTTCTCTGCGGTTGAAGCATCCATGGCTTCTAACCGCTCATAGATAGTATCAAGACGCTCTCCCCCTCCATCATCCTGGAAAAAAAAAGCAACCCTATAATTAGCATCCAACACAAAACATCAAATTCAGCACTCAGTCAATTGTTTTTTTATACAAACCTGCTCAATCAGAGTTTCAACTTCCTTCTCCAGCTTCAACCTCTCCTCGTCACAGCTCATAACAGCCTCAAGGGAAGTCATGTCAGTAGCTTCAATCTCGTGGGAGAGATGATAGATATCCATGTGATCAGGAATCGGCAACTCCCTGAGTCCAATTGCAGTTAAAAGTGTGGACTTTCCACAACCATTCAACCCAAGCAGACCGTAACGTCTTCCATAGTTAAGCTCCAACATTGAATCCACAATGAGGTCGTAACCATGAAACGTGACAGACAGAGATTCTATCTGCAACAGATATATAAAAATTTGACAATCCATCAATCGAAAACTCTCAGATACGAAGTTTACATCATAAAACGCTGATTCATGAGAACAAATAAATATTCACAGATCATCACGAATCAAATTAGAAAACAACGAAATTCCAATGAAACCATAAAGCATCGAAATCGAATCACAGAAACGCTAAAGTAAGAGACTTACCCGAATATCCCTTGATTGAGGATGCGAGCAGAGAATTCCGGTGCACGTCCGATCAGAGATTTGAAGGGCTTCGACACCACTCGACAAGTTATCAGCTCCATTGGAAGAAGTACCGGCCGATTTAGAAGCGGCTGCAGCTTTACCGCCTCTTTTCGCGGCGGCAGCAGCTTTCTTCTGAGCAGCCTTCTTCTTGCTAGCGTCTGACACCATCTTCAAATCTCCCTGAATCAAATCCACCATAAGAACAAATACCAAAAATTTAAACCACGGAGAATACAGATCGAAGAATCAAAAATCCGTAAGAGAAGAAGAAATAACGAAATTACCTGTGGGATTGGGGGAGATCGTGAGCTCGAGAGATCTGTAGATCTAGTTTCAGAGTTTTGTACGACACCTGTTCGGCTAATTAGGGTTAATGGTGGTTTCTGTTGACGCGAGGCGGAAGAATCGGTATTTATAGGAGGCGATGCTTTTGGGAGTGCCACGTGTACGGCGAGACTGGGTTTAGCTTCACACTTCAGTTGCGTATCGGAATACAACAGCAACTCCCATCTGGTCGGTCCCGAATAAGGTGCGTTTAGATATGGGCTTATTGTATTAAAAGCCCAATATTTGTTAGTGAAGACCCAGAAGTGAAAAATGGAAGCCCAATATCTGTTAGTAGAGACCCAGAAGTGAAAAATGGAAGACCAAATTATTTAAACTCTTCTACCAGCCCCATTGTGTGTATTTGTTTGATATTTGACATTTTTAAGTTGTGAAGTTGAACCAAGATTATATTTTCAAGCCATGTTTCTGAGGATATAATTGTCTCCTGACTTCTGAGTTATACGTATTATGTACCAATGTTGTATCTTGAATTTGAACCCATATCTTGACTTATGGCCTTCTCATTGGTAGGAAGGATCAGCTTTGATAAACGTGGTTCTAAGTATATATGAGAAAGAGAGGTTAGGATTAACTAAAAAAAGGGGTTGCGTCACAGTTCACACAATCAAGCAAGGCCTTACTTGTGTGGATGTGTCGATTGTTTGTTATACGAACTAGGCATCGATTGTTTTGAGATGTAATTTATGTGTGTACGTCTGTGTTTATAAGAGAATCAAATGTATTTAAGTACTTTTGCAAATTGCAAACCAAAGATCTTTTCCGTTTGCGTTTAGCCTTTAGGTTTACAATCAACAAAGAAATATTGAGATGTTTGAGGATTGTTGGTTCATTCGAAAAACAAAATACAAATGTAAACGTAAACGTAAACGCAAACGCGCAACTACAAAAAGGCATATAAGATTCGAATAAGTATACATAGGAAACTGGGGCTATAGTTTAGTCTTTCTTGTTTATTGGATAGATTTTAGGAAGCATTTTGGGAACTGTAAACAAGGCAAAACCCTACGTTTCCTTAGTTTGCTTGATTAGTGGAATAAAGGAGAATTCGATTTGGTTCTGATACTTTCAGTTAAATCCTTTCTTCTCCCACTGGTCTTTAATGTGTTGACGGATTCGGCTTTGTGGTGTTACTTTGATTTTTTTTTTTTGTAGTTCAAATAACTTTTTACAGTTGTGCTTTACATGTTTGATGCAATCAAGTCTGTTCTATCTAGATGTAAATAAGAAACTCATTCTTGAAGATGATCATGATAGGTCCTATCAAAAAATTTCGTCAGCTTTTGTGTTCAATTATCATCTTGTAGATGGACTGTAGAATGTGGTCAGATTCACGATCACGAGTATACAAGTGGGAATAGTTATTCTTGTCAATAGATAAAAGCTGATTCTACTTGGAAGTCGAAGATGTTACAACTTACAAGTAGATGGATTGTTGTTCATTTGATTAGATGTATCATCAAGATCTTCATCATTCTTTTAACTTTGTAATTTTATATATATATATATATATTAAAAATGCCTATGCGATTTTCAATTATGTATCTAAAGTATGTGTATTTTAAATTTGCTTTGCTATGTGCAAAAAAAGAAATTTTGTTCTTAATGATAAATGTGTCACTATTCGCTCACCCTCGGAAATAGTCTGCATTAACTCGTAGCTTTAACTTCGAGAAATCTACGACCAAATATCTTATCGTAACTTAATTATGAAAAAGTAATACTAATGATTCATTGTAAACTTATTTGGTTAGAGGGACGAGTATGTAACCAAATCCAAACTGTGCATTTCTGTTGAGTCTAAGAAAGTTGATATGTCAAACAAATTTAAACATCTGGTTTGTTTTAATCTATTCTTATTTAACTATTTATTTAAACTGGTTTTACAAATCAAAAAATTTAATTTTGAATATTTGTATATTGAATTGTATGTGATACTTTTGTGAATGTGTTCGATGATAGATATCCACTCATGTTTCCACCACATATATACACGTTTGTTTTGACAGTAATTCTATGCAACGTAGACTAAAACTCATATGATCATATCAGTTATTGAATTATTGACCCATCCTCGTCAAGTCAACGAAATCGTCTGGTCTGGGAGGAAGATTCAACCAAACCGTCAATTGGGTTATGTCTCATTGTCTCCGTAAAATTTAATGTCTTCAAATTGGATTTGAAATGTTTTTCCACTGAAGAAGAAAGTTCCTCGTCCTTACAATCATTCACTCATTGCAAAAGAAGTTTGGAAATTAGTGTATACAAAGAAATCAAATAGAAATTTCACAAAGTACCAAAAGTAGAGAAAAATGTGAAGATGAAGAAAGAAAAAAGGGCAAAGCATTGACTCATAGAAAGGCTACATGTCTTTTTCTTTTCCTTCTTTAATTTGATTTTATTAGTATTATTATTATTTCCTCTTGTTGTGGGCCTCATTATTACCTCCTTGTTCAAGAAGGTGTAGTTGTGAATAGAGCCTATGTTGTGTGTTATGTCTATGCTATATCATCGGTCAATTTTTTTTTCTTTTTCTTGGAGAAATGATAAAGCCACAATTAGAATGTATCAAATCGATTGATATTTACTTCTTTTATTGATCACCACTGTATTGACATTATGATATGTCCTAAAATCGTAAATTTTCATGGGCTTATCATACCCAAAGATATAAACAGGTTAATTCGCACACACAAAAAAACGAATTAGGTTAGATAAAACAATGATTGTATAAAAATGGTTCAATTTATAAAGGTTGATTATGTTTTTTCAGCTTAGTTCAGTCGTTTTATTAAAATATGATGTGATCGATTGTGAATGCTTTTACTACTTATTAGGGATTCATATTAAAAAGAGAAAAAAAAAATCTATAATATTGTAATGTGTTGCTCATTTTATAACTGATTGGCTAAAAACATCATTTCGAGAGATATATTATAAGAAAACCTCACACTGTAAACAGTTGGAAATAATACAAGCCATGACTTTTTGTATTCTCAATTGGTGAAGTTTAAAAACAGTTTTATTGTATACATATCAAAGGCTTCTTTTTTGTTTGTTAAAAACATATCAAAAGACAACAATACTCGAACGGATATCCACTAAAAAGTTGCATTCGATCCAAAAGTGATCGACTTCACTTAGTCATGAACTTCAAAATGTATATGGAGAAAAATCTATGCTACATGAGACCTTATCGAAGCATATAGTTGTTGTCTATATTCCATAAGTTACTTTTTAAATCATGTTTTATGACATGAAACTCTTTAAATTTATAGCTTGATATATATTTAAGCAATAACTCATGTGTCAAAGACTTTAGTTCTTGAATAATCCAGCTTACTGATACCTCCGAAAATTATACAAAATCAATACTCTCTCTGTTTCACAAAGAATGTCGTTTTAAGATTTTATTTTTGTTTCACAAAGAGTGTCGTTTTATATTTTCAATGTAAAATTTTAAACAATATTCCAGTTTTAACCCTATTAATTTAATGTATTAATTAGATGAAAACAAATTATTTAATGTATTAATAAAGGACAAAATTGTACTTTTAATAATTTTCTTAATATGTGTGAAAAATATCAGAATGACATTTTTTGTAAAACGGAGAGAGTATAAGTTTTTGATCATATTTTGTAAGTACGTAGTTTGGGTTGCCATCCTCCAAAAATAAAATGGTACATGTAATAATCATGTAAATGATACTAGCTTGTAATGTTGGTAAAAATAAATGTAGTTATGATTTTCCCCACAGTTCTACATATTAATAAGAATGTATATACGAAGAAAGTGCATCATGGAAACAGCAAAATATTTGTGACAAAAAAATTTAAAATTATTATATGCATGATGCATCTTACAATGAATCCTCGAATATTCTGGTTGCAGTTTTGTTTTGCTTTTGTTTTATCCGGATAATGATGTGCATTATAATTTACAACATCTTCCAATGTATTTTTTCACTCTTTACTTACCTTTTTTCTTTATCTTTTTATCTTTTTCTTTTATGGTCTTTTGGTCCACTTTTCTTGGCATCCCCCCACGTGGTAAGAACCAAAGACAATCATCAAGATTCAAGCCTATGAAAAGAAAAGAAACAAAGGGATAAAAACCAAAGGGAATCATTTTGATCCCTTATTCAGTTATTTGGTTTCATATTAGCTTCACTAAATCATATGCTAACATTTTAATCACTTTTCTTTAATCAAATTGTATCAAGAACAATTTTCTTGCAACCAACTTTAATTATTAATGAAAAATTGTAATTGAGGGAAATCATGTGTCTTCTCCGTAATGTAATTGTAAATCTTTGTCGACCAAATCCTTTTTATATCAGGAAACAATAATTGATTTAGTTAGTTCGGTTACATTATAACACTCTTTCTTATTTTGCCATTGTCCCTTTAAACTAGTAAAGAGTTTTTCCCTTCCCAGGCCACCCCAGTCCATAAACTTTGTATAATAGGGTTAATCTTCCTCGATAGATTTTTGAGTTAATAAGATAAATAATAAAAAAAAGCAATGCACTTTGGGATACAAATAAAACTTCTCGACAAGTTTATCTTTTGGAAATCTATAGTTAAATTAACGGAATATGATAGAACTTTTAATTTTTGTAAAGTGGAAAAAATTATTCCAATTAAAGTTTATTTATAAGAAAAAGGTTAAAGGGAATGAAATTTATAAGCGTGTTGAAAGCTTTTATTAGTTACTTTTAGGTGATTTATTTTTAAATCCTTTAGTTTCCTCGAGCTCGAATGGAACTTTCCTAGAAAGGAAGTTGGAAACTTTGGAACTAACATGTAAGATCATGATGATGCATCATACATGAAGCACCCCGCATCATGATCCTAAGTTCTCAACACATGTTCATGCATGTATTATTATTTAATTGATATTGAATGAGATGTCGCATCAAACGCACATGCACAATAAAAACATGAATACGACGACTATATATTGACGTTAATTTTAATTACTTATTAATGAATATTTTTCTACAACAATAAATAAATTAATTTGGCTTTACGTTACCATAAAAAGAGTAAAAGGAAATAAATAGTAATGTGAGCATTGATGTAATGGGTTGGCATTCACTATCTATTGACTTACCTATTGAATTCGCTAACATATACTAACAAAATTTTGTTTTTGACCAAAACAATACTAATTTATTTCGCTTTTCACTTCATAACTAAAGTTTACCAAAGAAAACCCAAGCCGTAAATTTACAAAGAGCAAGAATATATACCAAAAATGACCACCCTGAACGTATATGCCTTAACATAAACAAATCGATTTTCAGTTCATTATAAACGATTTAATATAATTTTGATGTGTTAATAAGAACTGAACAAAATTAGATTTTGTTTCTTTTGGCAACAAGACACTCTTGAGATTTTATTAAAAAGAATATCATATCCATTATTTGGTAGTTGATAGTTTTATTAATTTGATTTTCGAGTAGGTAATGGTTGAATTCTCATTTCCCATGATTTCGTACGTATACAGTTTAAATATATGTTGAAAATTGTATAGTATTGTAAATGGACTGATGTATATATATATATATATATATAATATTTATATATATGGACTCAAATGTGTCCAAAAATTTAAGGAATAATATATACCAACAGTTACAACTTACAAGACGGGAGAGGGCATGAAGCAGAGGACAAGAGCATTCCCATCCAACTGGCTCTAATTTTAAGTAGAGACACCTAATACCGACAGGTCGGACACCATTTCTTCAAGCCCTAATTTTATCCCCAAGTTGAAAAAATATATCTTGAAAAATTATTATTATCGAGCTGCGACATTATATGTACTCAAACTCAAGGTTGACAAAAAAAAGAACAAAAAATAGAGGTCACATTGGTTATACTTATACAGATTTTCCATGAAAATGTGGTAAAGTTGTATATGGTTGTATATACACCAACAAAAACAAAAGTTGTATATACACATTAGTTTTGCATTAATATGCTATGTTGAACAACAAAAATGTGTAATGAGACGACAGAGATTTCCAATCAAGTGAGTGGTGGGAAAGACGAAACTACGTAAGCTAATTTAATACGATGGAAAAAGAAAGCGAATGGTAGTTATATAATTATGCATTTATTATGTACTTTTGACTCAGTATTTATGGACATTCACCACGCACTTTTAATATTAATAATATACTGTCATTATTATTTTTTGGCGTAACTCTTCTTACAGGCCAAAAAAACTGTGTAGAGAGTAGACAGACAACAAGACACAACTAATATTGTAAGTTACTCCATATTGTAAATTAAACTCTTGGTTATTTATAGTAAAATACATACATCTTCCCAACTTGTATTGGTGAATGGTGTTTAGCACTGGAAAAAAAAAGAATTGTTGGCTAATTGTGTGACGCTGTGTAAACCATTTTTTCTTCTAAATGATTTTTTTTTACTATGAAGTAAAGTACTTAGATATAAAATGTAATACAACCGTTTTTTAAAAAAAAAAAATGTAATACAACCGTTGGTAGCTTAGTTCGGTGAATTAGGCGAATTTGTTGAGATTTTATTCCCGAATTTCAGCTTTCACTTAGAGAGGACCGAGGCTCCTGAATTAGTAGGATTACAAAATCAATCATAGAAGGCCCCATGACCTCAATTATTTGTTAATCGAGATATAACAGTGTAAAATAGTTTTGGTTAGTATTGTCAACATGTCACCATACTCAACTGCTAAAACTTTATGTTTTGAATGCTATAATGCCATGCATGGAATAAGAACCTTTTTTCTCGAGTTTGTACAATAAAGGACTATCGTTTATGATTTATTTCCTACAAAGAAGATATGTGATAGCTATCACATTATAATCAAATACAAACTTGCCCATTTTCCTGCTGCCAATCTCGTCATTATTCATGTATTCCATTAGTAAACTGTTTTAGTTGAACATGTAATTTTTATTTGTTCGCTGTCATTTTTAGTTTTATCTTTTATCTTAAAATGACAACGATCCTTTTTAAAAATAAAATAAAATACAGCAAGATTCGTTCGATGAAATACAAGCAAGGACAATCATTTGAGCTAGTTATTTTATAATACTCAGAGCTGAAATTAGAACAAAAACAAAAAAAAACAATATGAAATCTCTTTTTCCATTCTTCATAGTAGAAAATATTTGCATGTTTAACTTAAGAATTTAATGCCTAAAAAAAAGTAAAGAGAAATTCAAAATTGCAATTGTACTAGAAAACCCAAAAAGAAAAAGTTTTTTTTTTTTTAAATACTAACATGCAAGAAAAAGGAAAAAAGTCGTCTTTCCCGAAAATACCCCAAGATTATAGCGTATTTACATCTCTACCACCACCACAGTCCAATTTTCCGCCGCCGTCTCACATAACGACGCAGGCATTCGGATTCTCATCGCTGAATATCTGAGGCGCATGGGTTTGAACCGGATATCCGTAAGGCCCACCCGGATAATACCCGAACCCGTAAGCAGGCTGAGCCGCCACGTACTCCATCATATTCACTCCCTCGCCGCCTTTATTACCGGATTTATCCTTTCCTCCGTCGTCTCCTTTCTTCTTATCGCCAGATTCGTTCTCTTTTCCGTCCTTATCTTTCTTCGCCGGCGGCACAATCTCCACCGGACGTTTCAGCTTCTCCTTCAAACTCTCGACGAGCTTTTTCACATCCATTGTTCCTTTCACCGTCACCAAATTCTTCTCCTTGTCCATTGTTATCCCGTTTACACCTGCGATTCCAAAAACAGAAAAACAGTATTTAGCGTTTAACCAAAAACGGCGTTTTAAAAAAACGCGATTAAATAAATTACTCTGTTTTTGTCGCTAACCTTTGGTTTTAGTGACAGTCTTCTGGATTTTCCCGATACAACCTTGACAGTGGAAGTTCAGCTTCAATACCGCCGTTGTTACCGGAGGCTGAAAATATAAAAAATCAAAATCATTATGAGCTGAAATCAGAATCCAAAAACATCCTGATTATATACGAACACTCAGAATCAGATTCTTGGCATTGTAATACGAACAGGTAAAACAATTTAGTAAAAAAGGAGAAGATTTTTACCTCTTTGGGTTTTTTCTCGTTGTCTGTCTTCTTCTCCGATTTATTTTCTTTGTTTTTGTCTTCATCGCTTTTGCTTTTGTCCTTGTTATTGTTCTCTTTCTCTTTCTCCTTTTTGGGCTGAGGAGAAATCAGCTCGACTTTCTTTTTTGTCTTCTCTTCAAGTCTTTCCCGGAGTTTACCCGGATCTACTGCCCCGGTAACCGTTAATTTCCCAGACGCCGACTCCGATTTCACCGTCTCAACGCCTGGGATACACATTATTGTTAATTTCTCAGTATCAACCCAACAGAATAGGGATTTTCGAAAACGACCCAGAAAAAATCCAGTACAGATTCCGGGAAAAAAGGACCCATAACGTTCGATTTTTTCATGCAATCACACGCACAGAGGAATCGAATATCTGTTTCAAAAATCAAACCTTGGAATGCACGAACGGTTTTAACGATTCGGGAAGCGCAGCCTTCGCAATGCATATCGACCTTCAAAACGACAGTGACAGACGCCGTTTTCTTCTCGGCGGCTGAGTCGTTGTTTTTCTTGCCTCCATCGTCTCCTTTATGCTCGTTGTTGTTGTTGTTGTTATTCTTCTTCTGCTCAGAAACAAAACAGAGAGTGCAAATAAAACCCATTAAATAATAATGCAGAGAGAAAAAAAAAAAGAAGTATGGGAGAAAAATCCGATTGAAAAAAAAAAACGAGAGAAGATTCGAGAATGATAGGGAAGCGGTTTGACTCAGTACCTTGGCCATGGTGACTCGGTTAGTGAGGGGAAAGTAGTGGGAGAAGGAAGTGGGTGGAGACAGAGTCGGAGGAGGGAGAGAAAGTAGAGACCTTTCCTTTGTATTTATAGTCAGTTATAGAATGATGATGATGAATTGGTGTGATGAATGATCGATTGATCATAATGATGCATGGTGTATGTGTATGTGTATGTGTATGTCTATGATGTTATGTGTCCAGCCACATACGTTTTCCGTTTTTTTTTTTTTTTTTTGCTTTTTGTATTCCTTTTTCTCGTTTTTTTTATATTATTATGATTTTTCTGTTAATGCCGATGTATGTTCGTTCTTTGGTAATTTCGGCGTATATGTTGTGATGGTCGCCTACTACATAATTGTATTTTTTCTGTTTCGACGTCGACTATTATACAATGGTAGTTGAAAATATATAGGGAAAAATCATACAACTGTCTACTGCACGAAAATAAAAATAGATCATGGGACTAATTTTGAACAATCGACTGTTCAAAAAAAAAACTCAATCATATGACTAGAAAGACATATACGTACGATATATTTGCCGACTATTTTCTCTTTCTCCAAAATCATAAAATTAAGAAAGTGTAAACTAACTACACTCTAACAAAAAATATAAACAATCAATGTACTTTTACGTTTTCATGAAAAGTTAAAACAATGCAAAAAAAGTGAAGGTTCCTTATGATTTTTGTATAAAAGTGAACTGGAGTATCTCAATTTAGGAAAGTATAAGTAAAACGATGACTTTATGTTTTCATAATTTTTATTTCCAAATTGCTTACAGATTGTTATTTTTGACAATTTTCCATTTTTTTTCTTCAATTTCCATAGCTACTTTTTGGTAGCTACTTTTTGGTTTTCTGGTATTTTAGACGAAACGGGTTTATTAACATAAAGTTTATGCGGAGGACATCGTAAATTTTACGAAACCGATTGTATGTGAACCCAATCATCGGTAAACCTGAATAGCCTAATTCAGTTGTATAGTAGATTATATGATGTTTAAATATTTAAAGAAGTAATTGTTATTTTGTTAGTATTTTTAATGACATAGTTAATTATAATAGCTACTTTTCATTTTCAAAAATTATTTCATATCTTCTATCTTGTTCTGTTGTTCATTATTTTGTTTTTTCCATTTTTTCCTGTTCTATAAAATTAAGAAATATCGAATTTGAACCCATATATAGCTTTTAGTTACTAGTCTGAGAATAGTGACTAGTCTTTAAAAATCCCTATGAAAGAATAAGTATTATTTACTAACGGAAACTCAAAGTTGGACACAAATACTTAATATCATCGAAAACGAATCCTTTCTCACCAAATAAGCTACATGCATGGGTACATTGTTTAGAGAAAGTTTCTTTACTTCTTAACATCAGTTTTCATTCATCATTAACATAATACAAGGTTAGTGCCATTGTTAATGTCGGGTTTACAATGATAGATTATAGATAGATATGTTGTAAAAATCTTGGCTCGCCATGGAAGCTAAATTTTCAGCAGCGTATATTCTCTTCCCTCTTCAGTCTTCCCTTGTCTTCAAGTATGAATAACTTGTTACCAAAAAAAAAAGTATGAATAACTCTCAGAATTGCTTTTTACATTTTGTTTTCTAAAACTTACATAATAGTTCTTGTATTATTCTATAAGAAATGAACTTTCGAGTTTATATGACAGTATTATGCTCTATGAAACATTTGGAAGTAATTTTAAGCTCGAATGCTAGTTACATGTTAAAGGGACTTCAATCAAACCAAATAACTTGAGGTTTCATCATTTCATGATACTACAAGGCCTGAATAAGGCCTAAATAAAGATGGTTTTAGTTGGGCCGCTATATATTGTTAATAGAGGAAGTGGCCATATGTATAATGACGCTCACGGTAGTAATTGACAACGGGCTTCTTTCTTTCCGATAAAAAAATTGCTTATGCCACTCTAACAAACGTAACATATGTAATGAGGTTTCTCAGGACTTAAATTATTCCAGGCATGTATGGATCGGCAATTTCCATCAAAACTAGTTTGATGGCTACATTTTTTCGAACATGCTAAAGAAGAAACACTTGGAAATTTCATTATGTTGATTGTTGATACATTTATCAAATAGTTTCATTGGTAATCCAATTTGGAGTGGTTAGAAGCTGAACCGCTTATTTAAATATCAATCGGTCGGATGTAATGGACGGTACGTTGAAACATAAGTTAATAATAAACGTTTGTGACATATGAATTTAAGGTAAAACCAACATTTAGACCAACAAAATTTTTTTTTAAGGTAAAACCAGTTTGACCTGTTTAATTATACAAGACCGTTTACAACCGTATGATTACCAAACAATACTCTTTAAATTACTATTATTCATTTGTGGCCCATCACAATCATTTCAGGAATTGTAGGAACTCTTGTGGTTTAAAAGAAAACGAAACTTAATGGAAAAACAGAAACGATCGTTACATTGTAACTCTGAAACTAAGATTTTGAATATTGAAGATAAATTAAATGAGAGTAAATACTAGTAAATACTAGTAATAGTAACACTACTAGTAACGTTTCTGTTAGGCCGGCGTGTTACATTTCTGTCCCTATAATTTTTCATTTTCTTCTTCCATAGGAAAGAAAGAAAATAATTTATGTTCGAAGGAGGAGATAAAACCAAAACCATCTGGCAGGGATATGTATGTCATTGTGAACAGATGAATAGTGTCTGTAATTTCCATCAATCAATTTCTCCTGGCCGCTTGAGTCAGTGACCAAAGGTGATGACTTTTATACACAATCCTTTTCTTTCTCTTTGTCTCTACACTATGTAACTCAACATATACTACCAATAATAAGGTCTCTCAATTTCTTAAAAATATATACTACTTAACTACATATTACTATTTTTACCTATGGAAAACAATGAGAAAACAGTTTTATATCTTATAAAATTTATTACTATAATAAATTCTAAAACATCTATCAAAAATTAAATAATAAGAATGATATTGACCAGATATGTCAATTAGAATCAAAATTTTAAATCGGAATTATGTGTATGATCGAACAAGAAAAAACAGTTACTTTTTTGTTTGGATCTATTGGAGAGTATAGTTTATTTTTATTTTTTTTGTTATCAGGTAGCGAAAACTTTTTCTATTTAGTATTTAAAAACAATTTTTTGGTAATAGATGTTGAGAAAATGAAGCGGAATAAGTGTTTCTATCCCTAATTTTTTAGTTGATTCAAAAACACCGCTACTATTACTGTACATAAATCATATATAATGTAGGAAAAGATTACAAACAAATGAGCAATAGATTTTTAAATATTTCTATAGGCCTATATATATTGTAGTATGTACTCTTTATAATGAACAGATAGTCTAGTGAAAATATTATTTCTTACAAGTGGTCCCATATCAAAATTTATTTTTCACAACCAGAACAACAATATCCCCATGAACAAATTATGAATCACCCTTGTTACAACAAAAAAATGAATCAGTAATATCAGTGAAATTTGTTTATTAAGTGAAATCAGTAACTCCACACAACTTTTTTTTATTAAGAATTCAGTTTTATATTTTTGGAATATCAGTGAAATTTGTGCGTGTCATCCTTGCGCAGGGGCCATGCAAATAAAAAAAATATCAGTGAAATTATTTGTCCAGTACAGCAGTACTACAATTTAGAACTGATGACTATTTTTTATACCCCGGTCTGGAGTTTTCATCATCATATACAAAATACAAATAAAATTCGTTACAAATTATTTATTTATGGGACACTTCGTTTTGCAAAAGTTTGAATCTTTAACATATTCTATACTATTTATAGCATATACTTAAAATAGCAACTCTCATCTAACTTTAAAAATAATCAGCAATGCTATATAATAAGATATTTATTACATACACTTTTGTTATACGTTCTTACTAAAAGCTCATATGATCTTACTCGCCACAAAAAAGAAGATCTACTCTTCAACCATTGACACATCCGTTTAGGTTTCATCAAATCAAATCTCCCATTGTCTCTTCTTAACTAGCAATATCTTCAAGATCGATAGAATAATAAAAACAAAAACACAAAATCCCATAAAAACTGATCATAGTCTCTCTCTCTCTCTCTCTCTCTCTCTCTCTCTCTCTCTCTCTATCTCTCTCTCTCCTCCCATACCTCATCAAATCTTTGATTTTACTAACAGTCAGTCCAAAATATATTTATATAAGAAGACAAGAGAGCCTAGAAGAACTAGGAGTAGAAATAGGGCAAGCACTTGGGTTGTAGGAGGCTAGTACTGCTTTTGTTCTCAGCTAGGTTGCTTATGGAACTAGAAGATGAAGCTGAGCCTGAACCTGAACCACCGATGTTTATGTTAGAATTAGTGCCTGTTCCACTAATCATTTGCTTCAAATCCCCATGCCCATTGCAGTTATTGTAATACCCTTGTATGAAATCCCCATTGTACCCTTTTACCCTCTGGTCAATGTGGTGGTCTATCATCATCATCATCATCATCTCTTCTTGCTTCGGCATAATCTCTGATCTCTTTCCATGGACGTCTGAGGAGAAACTTGTGTGGTGGTTGTAGTGATCACACATATTGTGATTGAGCAAGAAACCACTTGTGCTCGTAATGTAGTTTTTGTTGCTGTCCGAAAGAGAGAGATCTTGAGGGTAATTCGGGTAAATGAAGGGAAAGATCTGTTGATCATGAGCTTCAAAGGAATTAGTGTTGGAGATGAGAGATTTTATTGGGTTCTGATCAAGGTTTTCAACATATGGGTTATAAACGGAAGGTGGGATTGTAGTTGATGGGGTTAATGGCCTTTTCACATCCTGAGAATTAGGGTTTTGAAAAGGAGAAGCCATGGCCGATGATGAATGAGAGGAGGAGGAAGAAGACAAAAGTTTCTTCCTTAGCTTTGTGTTCCAATAGTTCTTGATGTCGTTGTCTGTTCTTCCCGGTAGATGAGCTGCTATTATTGACCACCTAGATGAATAAATGTTGCTCGTAATTTTGATAAAGTATAAAGCTCGTTCTAGAAAATATCCAGGTTCAGAGTTATTTTGATCATTAGTTCTAAATGATACATAGATTCATTAGTTCTAAATAATATTTTTTAAAAAATATTAAGGAGAGGGAAATAATTACTCCTTTTAACCTATATCAGTATAGATACTATTCAAGGGACCTTCATATGCAAGTGGACAACAAATTAAAACCAATTATATATTTTTAAGTGTAGAGCTTAATAAACCTATTATATTAAAAAGATCATGGGAGAATTTTAATATGGAACCTGCTTCCGATGGCAGCGAATAGACTGAAAATGATCCTGTCTTCTTCCTCAGAAAAGTCACCATGTTTTATGTTTGGTCTCAAATAGTTTAGCCACCTCAATCTACAACTCTTCCCACATCTCCTCAAACCTTAAACAACAACAAACAACAACAAAGAAGAGGCTCTAATTTGGGCTTTAAAGTTAAAAAAATGTGAAACAGAGTTTAGTTAGGAACATATATACTTACCTGCTTTGAGAGGAAGAGAGATCCAATTTCCACCATTACCATACTTCTCAATGTAATCTCTAAGCTTAGAGTCTTCCTCAGGAGACCAAGGCCCTCTCTTCACCTTTGCCTTGTCGCAACATGGAGCTCTTCCCATTGTCTCGCGGTAGTCGGCTAGTGTGTTGAAGATTAGAAGAAAAGAAAAAGAGAGAAACTGTTATCTCTTTCTTCCTTTTTCGAAGATGGACCTTTTGAGTTTATGGAGTGGTTGAATTTGTGCCCTTTTAATAAGAGACTTGGATTTGGACTCACCCTATCAATAATTATTATTTTTATTATTACTGAATTATATAAAGGAACATTAATTTATATTTCATTTGTCTCAAAAGCTACGGGTGTGAGAAGTCAACATGATTGACATGCATGCATATTCATTGTGCGTGTTTGAAAAATTTAGATATCCAATTATTCAATTATTTATTCGCGCTTCGTTTTGATGAAATTACACTAATAAAATCACTATTCAAATTTAAATAAAATCATGTGGCTGCTCTTGCTTTTGTTTTTGTTTTGGTAAACCCTCTCTGTCAATTATTTCTGAGGATCTCACTATCTTTTCTCTGCACTATAATTATATTTGTAAATACATTAATATTCTTTTGATTTTATCAACGGATACATATATCATATATGTAATCTACAATATTAAACATGTGATTTAGATTTTTTTTTTTGGTCAACGTGATTTAGATATTAACAAACAAGATATGGTACATGAATGTCTTCCAATTTTTTGATTTCAGATGAATAGAGTTATAAAAATGAATCAAATTTGTAAGTAGACGAAAAGTCTGAAAAAAACAAAGTTGAAACAAAAAAACAAAGTTGAACCTATTGAAAATGCAAAAAAAACTTACATAATATATCAAAATCAAAATCCAGAACTTTGTGCTGAGTTTGAAAAAAAAAAAGACAATCATTAACTGAAATTTTCTGCTGATATCTTTGGTTGCTTGATTTTATCATTCGTCAAAAATTATATGCATTATATTATGCATATCAACTGTTTAGTACATCATCATGAATTTCAAAAATAAAAGGAAAAGAAAAAGTTCCCAAGCGGTGGTGATATTACACGGGTAAAAGGAGGAGAACATGCAACAAGCGGAGACAGCATTGGTCGGACCAGTGAACAATATGTAACTGTCTGATAATAAAGTGACAACAAAACAAAAATCCATTTTTGTGAAATCTCATTAACCAAAGATTTATCATCACGAGTTGACTTGCCAATGTTGTTTTCATTATTACATTTAGTAAAGTGCCAAAAGAACCCTTCATGATTATTCATATCGTACTACTTTGATGGAAACTTGCATGCATGAATAAACATTTAATTAATTTTACACAAACATATACAATACATATATGTAATTATGTATATATGAGTTTCATGATGATCAGGTGTATATTTGGACCGACTAATCAACTTCAGAGCTAATGACCCATCAATGGGTACATATCCATATATGTAAAACTGATAGATCTACTGTTTACATCATTTAAGGTACATTTGTTCGATGAAATTGTTTCACGCAGATACAGTCACACACTCATTACCTCATTTGTGTAAATAATATGTATCAATGTATGCATGTATATATGTGTACAAATGGCCAAACAAAAGTTTCCATATCCATGATGTACATGTACTTCCTAGATTTTCCAACAAATGTTTTTGCTTACATTTACATGTGTTACAAAAAGAACGTAAATGCATGTGTTAGTTACAGTTATATTATTGGTAAGATGTTTGTTTTTCGATCATCTTCCCTAAATCCAAACAATCAGTTTTAAAAGTCATCGATAAGATTTGTTTTTTACTTTTTTTTTAATTAAGGCATGACATGCGCACTTCTGAAACTCTTTTGGATTACATTACCTCGTAATAGAAAACAGAGAAAGGCTTTAGATGAATTCTAACCAGTGAGATACCGAGTCAGACAAAGCGCCACAGCTTCGACACGGACTGGAATCGGCTGATGGATTTCGCCGGAAGTCGTGCGTTTAAGATGAAAGGGTTGTCGCGCGAGTATCTGATTTACATCTGTTGGAAAAAAATAATTAATTTAAATTCGTTAAGTCAAACTATGATTGGAGGATATATGAATATTAAAAAGACAAGAGTCTTTTTCTCGTTTGACTCTCGGTATAGCTAAGGTCTTTTCCTCAACGGTTGGCAAACTAAAGTGGACAAATTACTAGAATTTTTTCCAGGCTGTTAAACCATTTTTCAACATATCAATTTCTAAAAAAAAATTAAAAATTAAATAAATACTTCAAGTTAATAGTTAAATACTATTGAGTAATGACCTTCAAAATATTATAAAATATAATAAACACCTAAGTAAAGTATTATTAAATTTGATTCAAACAAATAATTCAGTTTATCAACCAGCAACTTTTGTTTTTGGTGGTACCTAAACTTTTTTATGATCTTATTTTTACCACCTTATATGACATTTTCTGCACATCCAAAAGTAAGATTTATCTCATGTAACGATAAGATATATGTTAAGTTATTTATTGATTGATGTTATGGTTTGTGTGCGATGAAACTTAAGTTCCTATGAGTATATTTAAAGAGAACTACGATCCTAAAGGTTATTGGTTTCTGTCTGAAAAAAAATTTCTTCATTCAAGTGTCGAGCTATGGTTCTGTAGGGGGGAAAATGGTTCAAGAAAAAAAAATCAAGCTTATTTACAGTGAATACACGTGAAGCTCTTTATTAATTTCTGGGAAAAAGCACGACATATACTGTATTCTCTTTGCTGTAAAAAATGAGGATAAAAGTGTTTTGAACTACAGTAATTATGATTGGAAAACTCTCATACTGATTTGCAAGAGTAATTAACAATTCTTTAGAAGTTTCCAGAATAACGAATAAAGGAGTGCGGAGCCCACAAGTAACGAGTGGCACAAAGAGACACTGGGGACCGCATGAGGATGACCACAATGTAATACAGTAATACGTATAAATAAATGGAAATTTCAGATTTTTTAACTTTTATCTAAATATATTACCAAAAAGTCGAACTTTTTTTCTTTAGAAGTTAAAACTGAATAACTGAGGATCTATATATACCTAAAATAATAAATTTAAAGTAGATTTGTTTCCTTCGTTGCCTATTATTTTTTATCTTTTATCAATTTATAAGTCTTTTTTTTTAAGATATGTACCAATATAAAAGAACACAAAACAATCAAAAATGTACACACACTCTCTCGACCTCCAAAATGTCTCCAATCCCAAATGGTTTAAATTCTTATGGTGATAGTACTATGAATCTTCATGGTTCTAATCCCATCCAAATGAGCTCCAGCTTTCCGGATCACGATACTAGAATGGTTCGGTCAGTGTTCATTACTTCTGGCCACACGAACCATCATGGTTTGTTTTCTTCCTCTCGTCATGCTATCAATTGTTATCAAGATTTACAACATATCTCTTCATCTTCTTCTTCTGGTTTCAATAATTCACATGTGGCTTATCAGATGAGAGAAAACATGGTCTCTAATGTCGTTGATTACTTTCCTCTTAACAATAACCCTCATCTTTCTCAAGTTACTATCACTGAAACTATCACAAATGGGTACTCTGCTATTGTTCCTACTAGTAATTTGGTCACTATCCAAAATGAATACGAACGTGCCATGAATCCCAACATTTTAAGTCCTTCCTTTTACCCTCCAACTTTTGTTGACAAACAGTGCGAGATCTTAAACCCTACACCTCTCAATACCATACCTCCTCATGAAAATTCCGTATTCCCTAGGCATTTAGACCTATTTTCTTTTTCACCAAGGCACCAACATGACCAACATGTTCCCCATCGTCGACCAGTGAAGAAACGTTGTAAACCAACCAAGTATTTTGAAGAAAGCTTTGATGGATCTGATTCTGAGAAAGATGGTGAGTATGATGGTAAGACACACAGCCTACCGTATGAGAAATACGGTCCATATACGTGTCCCAAGTGCAACAATGTGTTTGACACTTCACAAAAGTTTGCTGCACATATATCGTCAATTCACTACAAGAATGAGACCGTCGAGGAAAGAGCTAAGAGATATAACGCGAGGAACAAAAAAAGATTTCGCAAGACAAACCAAATGATCCATGGGGAATCTCAGATGATTCAAACGGAAGACAGAGTTGTAGAGGAAAGTAGAGGCTATAACAACATTGTAAGTGACATTGAAGCTTTCCAACATCATCCGATTGTCAAGGAAGAGCCTGTTCATGATTTTGTTTGATTAAATCTGTTTTTGGTTGTTTTTTTTCTTAAGTTTATAATAAATTAAACAATAATGTATTTTTTCCTTGTTTTTAGCATTTCCTCATCTTTGTTGACAAGTGATTTAGTCATCGCTTGGATCGAATCCCCTCATGAGCGCAAGAAATTTTAAATGATTTTGTATGTTTTTTGCGTTTTAATGTATAATGTATGCATGCTTAAGGTTCAAAAAAAATGTATAATGTATGATTCAATTGTGTTTTTGGTTTAGTTTATTCCAAAACTTTGAATAAGTTTTACTCCATGCGCTATGTTGCAAAGTCAAATCCATGCAAGGATAAAATGTTGTCTTCCATATTTCAAACTAAACAAGCCTTTCTGATTTCAGCGAGACCTTTTTATTTACGAACGAGCATAGAGAATTATAAAAGAACGATATCGATGTATAATCGAACTGGAATCACTTCTGATCAATTAGTTATTAATTTATTTTCTAAATAAAACATATAAATCTTCGGCTCGACAATATAATCATTGACGAACTGTTTCACCATTCGGAGTAGCGAGCTTTCCTTGCATCCAATTCTGAAGCATTTGCAAAGAAGCCTTGGGCTGATCCATCGGGACCATGTGTCCAGCGTCATGAACCTTTTCATTAAAAAAGATTGTAAGTCTGAAAATTGAAATTACAAAAAAAAAAAAAAAAGAGAGAGAAAAGGGAGTCTATTTTCAGTCGTAGTTATTACATTAATAATTGGTTGGTTCATCGGTTTTATTCGTTTTACCTTAAGAAAAGTGAGAGAACCGTGATTCTTCATCAAACCCGCTTCTTTGCCATCTACCAGGAACGGTACTGTCTTGGCTGATCCAAATTCCTTTTGGCCTGACCAATTCATCTGCTCAACCCACCTAGAGTTTCCTGTATATACAAAATAACTTAATCAATTAGACTCAGCTAGAACCAGATGTCTAAACCGAGATTAAACCATTTTCCTACTTCACTAACAAAACACTAGCTAGCAAATGAAACTCTTTAATTCCTGAAATTATGATGGAAACCAGCGAAAACCACAAACGAAACTACACTCTTGACCTTTTGTTTCAGTTCTCTCGGTTCATAACCTTCACCATAATCGAATAAGAAACATTACAAGATACCTATTTTGGCAATTCTGATAACAATATCTTACCAAGCCAATTGCAAATGAGATCATATTCTCCGGCGTAAACAAGGAGATTGATTCCATCTTCGACAAGAGCCGGAATCTTGACCTCAAGATTAAGCATCCAATCCTCCATCATTGCATTATAAACTGTGGTACTACACGACACAAATTTGATATCTCCAACTCCTAAAGCTTTTCTTACGTTTTCTTGGTTCAAGAATGTTTCCATCTTCGAAAAGTCATAGCAATGGCTTCCCACACATTTCTTTCTCACGTCATAGTACTTAAGACAAATAAACCAAGAAAATCTTTGTAAGCGAAAAAACCCAAGAAAAATGGTTCAATATTTAATGCATGTTCTCAATGCTTACATTTGTGCCTTCTATTTTATTCATAATCAGGTTGAAGATGGTGTTGCAAACATCATAAGCAGAACCACACGCTTCACCACCATTATTGTCTGAATTTCACAAAACAAAAGTTTTCTTTAAAATTCAAAACTTTTAGTTGAACCCGGATCCGAAAACACTCATAAAAAAGTTTTTTTTTTTAAAAAAAAAATATAAATTACTGCATTGTTTGGTGGAACTTTGACAGTCAATGTAATCTTGCTTGAGGCTCTCGTGATCGGACTGTGAGATCAACTTCATTTCCAGTGCATAATCTCCATATGCACCATATTGGATCTCCGGGTTGGTTAAACCATTACCAATCGCAATACCCTGATTTAAAAGGGGATTAAACGACCAAACATAAACCATTGAAAAAAAGAGTGAAAGACTTACCTTAAGGTTTATTGGAATTCCTTCATTATTCTTGTTTCCACTGTGAACTCGTGAAGCCAAAGCTGGAATGTAGTGACCGGCGTAGGACTCACCAGTAATATAGAAATCGTTTTTTGCAAATTTCGGATGTTCTTTGAAAAAAGCCTACCAAGATTCAAAGATAGAACCCCAAACCATTAAAATCATTAAAATTCCAAAGAACATTCTTTTCTTAGATTTTTGAACAACAATCAAACCTGTAAGAAATCGTAGAGGTCATTGCTGACACCAGTTTCGTCCTGTCGGAGATCGTTGCTGTCTGATGTGTAACTGAAACCAGTCCCAACTGGTTGGTCCACATAGATTAAATTGGATACCTATTGAAACAAAAGTAGTTGAGTTATAGATATCTTCTAGATAAATATGTTTCTTGTGTAACAAGAAATACATTTTTTTAATATCTAAACCAAACCAACCTTGTCCCAACCAAAATCGTTCCAAGAAAGAGAGAGATCCTCTGATATCGTGAACGGACCGTTCTCATAGAACAGAGCCACACTGCTACTACAACCCGGTCCACCGGATAACCATATCACAACCGGGTCGCTACTGTTGTTCCGTGACTCAAAGAAGAAATAGAACATCCTGTAAGAAAAATACACACACACACACCACATTGAATTGGTCTAGTGCGTTCATGTCTATACAAACTACTAAACCGAATTCTATTAAACACACATCCTGATTAAATTGGACTAAATTGAATCGGTTGAAAATGTTACTTGGCTGATTTCGAATGAGGGAGGGCGTAGTAACCGGCATAGTGGCCAAACTCTTGGACTGAAGGACCACCGGAAGCGTTTCCAGCAAGGATGGACGCTGAAAAATCGAATTGGCTCTCAACAAGTCTCGGAGCATCAGAGCTTCCCTTTGGAATGAGATTGACGTTATGTTGAGGCATTAGATTGAAGGACTTGATAAGCCTCTCTGCATTCTGGATCGACAAACTCGCTGGCGATGAGAAAACGGAGGAGTTTTTGAGGAACCTTTTAGAAGTTGAAAGCGAAATTTGAGATAAGAAAAAAATAAAGAGGAAGAAACAGAGAGAAAATGTTTTGGCCTCCATTTTGTTTTCTTTTTTGTAGTTTGTACGAGAATGGTTATACGGTATGAGAGTGGAAAGAGATGTATATATATATATATGGAGGTTGCTTGCGGTTGTACTTAGCCACGAAATTTGGATTGATAGGAAGATATCTTTCCAAAAGTTTTTTTATTTCCCAACAATCATTCCAAAAGTTTGTTCAACGTACTTGTATTTATTAGTGCTATGTCAACTATATATTTTTCTTGAAATCTAGAAAGAGAATATTCAAATTGATTTGTTTTCTTTTTATCAGAATTAAGATTTGTAAAGATTTTTTTCCAATTAGGACTTATAGTTTTTTTTATGTTTACCACCTCAGCTGACCCAAAAAAAAAAAAAGAGAGGATCAAATTAAGTGAATTGGGATCAAATTATGTTACTGATTCAGTTTCAATACATTGTTTTTAATTTGAAATCGATCAATTAATTTATGTAGAGATTCAATCCACCAAAATTAAATTAAGATGGATGCATGTACCTAACCAGTAGAATCTCTCATTTGTTAAGATGGATGCATGGAATGATAATTAATCATTTCGTTAATAAATTATAGTAGCTTAAACGTTAGATCCTTTTCTTTGAAGAGAAAGTGACTAAGGAAACAACATTTATTTTCATAATAGAACATATAAATTCTCGGCTAGGCATTAAAAATAAGAATCATTGACCGCTCGGAGTAGCGAGCTTTCCTTGCATCCAATTCTGAAGCATTTGCAAAGAAGCTTTGGGCTGATCCATCGGAACCATGTGTCCAGCGTCATGAACCTTTCCCCCAAAAACAAAAAAAAATAAGTCCAATTTCAATCGTATTAGATAATAATACCTATAATTTTTAACCAAAAAAAAATAAAATAATAATACCTATAATTATCAGTTTGGTTTTATTCGGTTTACCTTAAGGAAAGTGAGAGAACCGTGATTCTTCATTAAACCGGCTTCTTTACCATCTACCAGGAAGGGTACTGTCTTCGCTGATCCAAAATCCTTCTGGCCTGACCAATTCATCTGCTCGACCCACCTGGAGTTTCCTGTATATAACAAATAAAATCAATCAAATGGACTCAACAGAACCATAATCAAACCGGAAAAGACAAAAGATATGCAAACTTTTGTATGTCATTTCCATATTCTATACCGGATGTGAGGGTAAAATCAAAGCCTTCTGAGTTCTAAACCGAGAATAAACCATTTCCCTACTTCACTAAGACGACTAGCAATTAATTGAAACTCTTAAACTACTGAAATTTTGATCGAAAACCAGTTAAACCGAAAACTGCAAATGAAACTACATCCTTGACCTTTAATTTGTTTCAGTTCTCTCGGTTCATAACCTAAACCAGAATCGAATAAGAAGCATAACAAGATACATTATTTAACGGCACATAACAAGATACGTATTGTGGCAATTTTGATAACATTATCTTACCAAGCCAATTGCAAACGAGATCATATTCTCCGGCATAAACAAGGAGATTGATTCCATCTTCGACAAGAGCCGGAATCTTGACCTCAAGATTAAGCATCCAATCCTCCGTCATTGCATCATAAACTGTGGTACTACACGACACAAATTTGATATCTCCAACTCCTAAAGCTTTTCTTACGTTTTCTTGGTTCAAAAATGTTTCCATCTTCGAAAAGTCATAGCACTGGCTTCCCACACATTTCTTCCTCAAGTCATAGTACTTAAGAAAAGAAAAAAAACGGAGAAAATATTTGTAAACCCTGGAAATTTAGAAAAAAAAACAACTAAACAAAAGGATTATTATCTTGTAGTTAATACTTACATTTGTGCCTTCTGTTTTAGATGCTATCTGGTAAAATATGTCGTTGCAAACTTCGAAAGCAGAAGCACAAGCTAACCCACCATCAAGGTCTTAAGTTCACAAAATAAGTGTTTTTCTTTAAAGATCAAAACTTTTTGCTCAAATGAACCTAACAAATTCAAAACAAAGCCTTGTTTAACTTACTGCATTTTTTAGTGAAACCTTGACACTCAACGTAATCTTGCTTTAGACTCTCGTGATCAGACTCTGAAATCAACTTCATTTCAAGTGCATAATCCCCATATGCACCATATTGGATCTCCGAGTTGGTTAAACCATTACCAATCGCAAAGCCCTGATTTAAACAGAGACTAAACCAAATTTTTAAAATTCAAATCCACGTCCTCCTTTCCCCATACTCTCCTAGTCTCCCCTCTTTGGTATGTGGAACAAACCACATACGTTATTAATTAGGACTACTATATATATATATATATATTTTATGCGTTTTTTGTATTGCTACATTTGTTTTATTTAGCATAGTTGGTAATTAATAATTTTCTATTTTGCATTAATGTCTCAAAATTGTACCTAAGATAAAAAAATTATTTATTTTTATTTTTGCTTATATTTTGCTCAAATTGTACTTATGTTTTTCTTATATTTTGCTCAAATGTTACTTATGTTTTTTTTTACTTTTTCTTAAGTTTTATCAACTTGTTTTTTGTTCTTATTTGAAATTTTCAATAGTTATAACATACCAGTAGCGAAAGTAAAAACAATTTATCATTACATGCTTTATAAGAAAAAAAATTTGATGTTGGAAAAATATTTAATATAAATATATTGATTCTATGAAACGAATATCATTGAATTTTTGAAGTGAAAATCTAGAAAGACAACAAATTTTAAATTTAGTTTGGATTATTTTTGGATGGGTCTTGTTCTCCCCAAAACAAAAGTAAGACAATCATTTTACCTTTAGATTGATTGGAATTCCTTCATTCTTTTTGTTTCCACTATGAACTCGTGAAGCTAGTGCTGGAATGTAGTGACCAGCATAAGATTCACCGGTAATGTAGAAATCGTTCTTTGCGAATTTTGGATGTTCTTTAAAAAAGGCCTAGTACAGTTTAAATCATTACAATTCGTAAAGCATTTCTATTTGAGAGTTTCTTGAAAATAATTAAAAACCGAACCTGTAAAAAATCGTAGAGGTCATTGCTGACACCAACCTCATCATGCCGCAGATCGCTACTATCCGAGGTATAACTGAAACCAGTTCCAATTGGTTGGTCCACATAAATTAGATTGGATACCTATTAATATAAAATTAACTAAGTTATAGGCATGTTGTAGATAGGTATGGTAACACACAAAAAACGTTTTATAACTAAGTCAGCCCAACCTTATCCCAACCGAAATCATTCCAAGTAAGAGAAAGATTGCCCGAGATTGTAAATGGACCATTCTCATAGAACAAAGCCACACTGCTACTGCAACCCGGTCCACCGGATAACCATATCACAACTGGATCGGTACTGTTGTTCCGTGACTCAAAGAAAAAATAAAACATCCTATGAAAACAAAGAAAACCATATCATTTCTAAACGTCCATAGATAATTACATACTAGTAAATCAAACTTGTTTAGCACAAATCCTAATTGATTATTATGAATTGATTTCTCAAATTTTACTTTGCTGATTTTGAATGAGGGAGGCTGTAGTAACCGGCGTAGTGGCCAAATTCTTGGACAGAAGGACCACTAGAGGTGTTAACCGCGCCAATTGTTGCAGAAAAATTACGTTGGCTCTCAACGAGTCTCAAAGCACCATGGCTTCCTTTTGGTATCACATTGATGTCACGCTTAGGCATTAGATTAAAGGATTTGATAAGCCTCTCCGCATTACGACTCCACAAACTTGCCGATGATGAGATATCAGAAGGGTCGTCTAGGATCCTTCTAGAAGTTGAAAGCAAAATTTGGGAAAATATGACAATAAAGAAAAGGAAAGGGAGAGAAAGTGTTTTGGCCTCCATTTCTTTTAGTAAATTTTTGTAAATGGTGGAAATGGAAGTATTTATGGAGTTGTTTTATGTTGTACTCAACCAGTAAAGTATAGGTAAAGGAAGCTAAATGGAAGATATCTTTTTTAAGTGTTTTCTACTACATAACATATTTTCCAAAAGTGGTTTTGATATATTTATATATAATTATGTATATTATGCCAACAATATGTTTACTTAAATTAGAAAAGGTAAAATTATGAATAAAAAATAGTGTAAATTTTAATTTCCATTAAGAAAATAGTCCATAGTTTTAAAAACTAATAAAATAGTCTAGAACAGTAGAACTAAACCTAAATTACAAATGCTAAACCTTATAGGATAAGTGGACAACCAACAAAAAGGTTAAAAAAAATCCTAACTAAAAAATAGACTAGCTTTTTCAAACATAAGGAAAAACACTAGTTTAGGTTGATTTAGTTTTTTAAAATTTGGAGTTAGAGTCGATTCAGTTTCGATACATTCTATATATAAAAATTAGATTTAAATTACTTGACGGAAAGATTCACTCCACCGAAATTACATTAAGATGGATGCATGTACCTACCAAAGCAGTAGTATCTCTCATTAGTTATGATACATAGATTTTGTTGTCTAGTGTTTGAATTAAGCAGTTGTGTAAACGCGCTGGCTATGTTGTTTTACTCCACTGACTTAATGGTTGAGACAATTCTCATAAATAGCACAAAAACAAGCTTTGGTTTCAAATAATAGATTTCAGTAATAGCAACCGTTTTAAAATATACTACTATTAGCATTAATTAATTCAAGATTGCAATGACTAAAAATCCCTTATTAATTAGGGAAATCTAACCCAATATATAAAAACCCAATATAATGTTTTAATTGTTTGTAACTATATTGGAAATTAAAAACCAATATTAAAATGACTATTATTTTTTTTCCCAAGCTAGCACAACAATTTAAAATTACACCAGTAGCACAAATTATTGGGTGAAATTAATTATGGTGGTCTTGTTTTGTTATTTTTGTTTGACTATGTAAACGGAAATGCTATATATAGTTTTTGGGTTTGCTTTTGCTTAGTCTCAGTCAAAAGATTAATATTAATTATTATGATCTACATATATTTGTGAGCAGATATGGTTATGGAATATGGACTTATGGTACGGTTATGGTCCTTATGGACATGGATAATGAATGGTTATGGTATGGTTTGTAAGCAAGATGAAATAGAAGACTCTGTCACAGACAAAAAATTGAAGAGTTTGTCTCAGGAAGAAGCGCGCGGCCTCCTTTAAAAAACGATGACGGATTATGGTTTGGGCTTATGGCTAGCCGGATTATGGTTTTGTACGGATTGATAAAGGACGTTCACTTGACACACTTTGTTTTTAATTTTTTACTAAGGATTTGGACTTGAACCTCTGTTTCGTATTTCCTGATTCGGTTCAAAACTAGTAAAATTATAACCGAAAACTCTAACTCAAGTCACTTTTTGTTGGGTTCAGTTAAAATCAGTTTCAAGTTGTCTCGGTTAATATTACTACGCCTTCTTGAGGGTTCTTAATTAAAACCTAAAACTAAAAGATAGCAAATTGAGAGTTCTAACTCCTAACACTAAGAAAACCTACATCTTATTGCTTATATAGTTGATTTTACACACGTTAGTAAAAAGTGTAAAACAAAGGGGAATATGTGATATGTGCCTTATTCTCATATAGCCGGTTCACTGTTCTTCTCGAACTCACGATTTCCTTAGCAAGCGCCTGGAACACATTGAAAAGAGCTCAAGGTTCCACAAAATCAAAAGCTAATTATTTCGATAACCAAGTATCACATTTAATGGATCCAAGCTTACAAAGGCAAAGACTTTTCCAAGATTGCTATCAAAATTTTATGTGTTCTTGGTTTCTACCTTGGCTGAGACCATATCATTCCTCTTTGCAGCCTCTTTAATAGCTTTCTGTACGTTTCTCTCTTCTTTCTGTATATCTGACAAAGGAAGACTCTCAAACTCAGAAATTTTGAATCCATCAGAGATTCAAAACACAAACCAGACGACTCAAATCGATAACTTTTGCATCAGCAGAAATCAAAATTCACTTGTAAGGACACTCGTGTGATTCGTGATCATCATCCGATCCCAACCCGATTTTATTTCTCACACTTTTGGGTGCGATCAACCGAACCCATCAATCGGATTTCAGCAAGATTCAGATTAATTTCTCACAAATTTCGTTGAAATCGGTTACTGTTTAAAGAACATGATAACCTTTTTTTAAAAGCTCAAACATACCATTTATATGTCATTAACTAAGTACAAAGATTATTTTATTCCATCTCAACAATCGGGCTTGGCCAATTGGAATACTTTTAAGAAGTGATAAAGCAAATAGTTTTTATTTTCATTTCAAATTTTCGAGCTTAGACGTTATAAAATCATTAACCAACTGTTGGACCACTCGCAGTACTGAGCTTTCCTTGCATCCATTTCTGAAGCATTTGCAACGAAGCTTTTGGCTGATCCATCGGAACCATGTGTCCAGCGTCATGAACCTGTCCCAATATTGAAATTTTTTAAAGAAACATATTCTTTTTAAATGTAATACGTTAAGTTCACGGTTTTATTTGGTTTACCTTAAGAAAAGTGAGAGAACCGTGATTCTTCATTAAACCAGCTTCTTTACCATCTACCAGGAACGGTACTGTCTTGGCTGATCCAAAATCCTTCTGGCCTGACCAATTCATCTGCTCAACCCACCTGGAGTTTCCTGTATATATACCAAGTAGAATCAATCATTTAGATTCAGCTGAACAAGAATCAAACCGGAAAAGACCAAAAAATATGCAAAGTATGTCCAATGTCGATCGGGTCCACATTCAAAGTGGGAGTAGAACACAAAGCCCTCTAAAGTCTAAAACCGAGACTAAACCATTTTCCTACTTTACTAACAGAACACTGCTAAAAGTTGAAACTCTTAATTCCTTAAAATTTGATCAAAACCGGCTTAACCGAAAACTGCTAACGAAACTGCACTCTTGACCTTTTGTGTCAACTCCCCGTTCATAACCTAAACCAGAATCAAATTAAGAAACATAACATGCGACATACTGTGGCGATTATGATCAATCTTACCAAGCCAATTACAGAGGATATCATATTCTCCAGCATAAACAAGGAGATTGATTCCATCTTCGACAAGAGCCGGAATCTTGACCTCAGGATTAATCATAAAATCCTCCATCATTGCATCATAAACTTTGCGACTAAACGAAACAAATGTGATATCTCCAACTCCTAAAGCTTTTCTTATGTTTTCTTGGTTCAAGAATACATCCACTTTGGAAAAGTTATAGCACATACGTCCAACACATTTCTTTCTCAAGTCATAGACCTTCAAAAAATAAAATAAACCGAGAAATCTTTGTTAGCGAAAAAACCAAGAAAAATGGTTCATTTAATGTGTGTTCTCGATGCTTACGTTTGTGCCTTTAATTTTATTCATTATCTGGTCCGAAATGTTGTTGCAAACTTTGTAAGCAGAATCACACGCTTCACCACCATTAAGGTCTGAAATTTATAAAACAAAAGTTTTTGTTAAAAGTAAAAAAAAATTTACTCGACCCCGAATCCGAAATACGTAAAAGAAATAAAGCTGTTATATGAACTAATTACTGCATTGTGAAACTTACTGCAATTTTTAATGAGACCTTGACAGTCAACATAATTTTGCTTTAAACTATCGTGATCGGATTCTGAGATCAACCTCATTTCCCGCGCATAATCCCCATACGCACCATACTGGATCTCCGGGTTAACCAAGCCGTTTCCAATCGCAAAACCCTGAAATTAAACCGAGATTAAACCATAACTTGGTTACAAAATAAAAATCAATGAAAGACTTACCTTGAGGTTTATGGGAATTCCTTCTTTTTTCTTGTTTCCATTGTGAATTAGTGAAGCCAAAGCCGGAATGTAGTGACCGGCATAGGATTCACCAGTAATATAGAAACTGTTTTTGGCAAATTGTAGATGTTCCTTGAAGAAAGCCTACAAAGATTCAAAGATAGAACCCCAAACCAAAAAAAAAAAAAAAAAACATTTATTTATTTAAGTTTTCTGAACAACAATCTAACCTGTAAAAATTCATAAAGATCATCGCTGACACCAGCCTCGTCGTGCCGGAGATCGCTAATGTCAGATGTGTAACTAAAACCGGTCCCGACTGGCTGGTCTACGTAGAGTATATTGGATATCTATTGAAACAAAAGTAGTGGAGTTATAGATTTATTGTAGACAAATATGTTTCTTGTGTAACAAGAAACACATATTTTTCCCCCATCTAAACCAGACTAACCTTGTCCCAACCAAAATCGTTCCAAGAAAGAGAGAGATCCTCCGATATCTTGAACGGGCCATTCTCATAAAAGAGAGCCAAACTGCTACTAACACCCGGTCCACCAGACAACCATAGCACAACCGGATCAGAATTATTGCTCCGAGACTCAAAGAAGAAATAAAACATCCTGTAAGAAGAAAAACGTTGATAGTCACACACAAAAGGGAATTGGTCTAGTTCGTTCATGTCAATATACCAACTACTAAATCAAATTTGACTAAAACGCGTCCCCATTAAACTGGAATAAACTGAATCGGTTGAAAATGTTACTTGGCTGCCTTCGAATGTGGGAGGGGGTAATAGCCGGCATAGTGGCCAAACTCCGTGACTGAAGGACCACCGGGAGCGTTTCCAGCGTCGATGCTCGCTGAAAAATCGAATTGGCTCTCCACAAGTCTCGGAGCGTCAGGGCTTCCCTTTGGGATAACATTGACGTTATGTTGAGGCTTTAGATTGAAAAATTGGATACGCCTGTCTGCGTTCTGGCTCGACAAACTCTCGGATGATGAGAAAACGGTTGAGTTTTCGAGGATTATTTTAGAAGTTGAAAGTGAACATTGTGAGAAGAAGGATAGAGAGAGGAACAAATAGAGAGAAACTATTTTGATCTCCATTTTTTGTACGTACGAAGAATTGGGTTTGTGCTGTAACTCAGTGTCATATCTCTCTATTTATAGAGTGAGTGAAGGTCAATAATAATATGTCCACTTTTTCTGAATTTTATTTATTTTTATTGATTATAAGATTTTTATTTAATTTTTATCTACGACCATCATGGTTTAGTGTCAATAAATATGGTCGGTAAGTTCTATTCTAGATTATTATTAACTCAAACCTCTGAAACTTCTATTCTTAGAGCACCCGCATTGAGGTCTCTCACAACAGTCTTTCATTTTAAAAGAAATAATATGATGATAAATATTAATATTTAATTAGAAGAGTCTTTTTTTAAAGTTGAAAAAGCCTTTCATGTAAGAGATTTTCATTGAGTTTTTCAATGTTTTGAGAGACTCTTATGATTAAATAATCTTCTTTATACTTTTATTATTATTTTTATGGATAAGAGACTTTTGTGATTTATTCTCCAATGCAGATGTTTTTAACCCTAAAATCTAAATAAAATAGTTTGTTTCCTTAATTTTACAATGTTTAGAATACCAAATCCTTACAAAATTAAAATGTATAAACTCTCATAAATTCCATTAGAAAAAGACAAGTTATATGTGTTCGAGTATCCTTTTTCGTGTTATTTTTTGTTTGCCTACTTTTTTTTTGGGTTTTTGCTACTGCGCCTCTGAGATACATACGTTTGGTGTAACTCAAGTTCAACTTTTTTTTTGGTTTGTTTTTAGCTCCCTATCAAACCATAAGAAAATCTACCAAACTGATATTTTCTATAATTAATTCTAATTTCTAATGGTAACCGTATTCACCAATTAATCACCTTTGAATTCCTAAACATAGTGATTATTAATGCTCCAAATTTGAGAAACTGAAGCGAGATAATATATAAAGAGACACATGAATGTCCAATAGTTCACAGGAAAAAAAAAGATAGATATATTTCCAATTCCAAACCACAGTATTTCCACCGAATCAAAATGGACACCCTTATAATGTTATCGATCATGACCCTAGTGCTCGTTTCTGGGTCCGGAACCTCACGTGGTGCCACTCTTATCGTGTCCAACCAGATGCAGACACGTGATAATGTTTCGGTCTTCGTCACGTGTGATAGCTTATTAAATCCTAAACTATCCAAATCCGTACCATTGGGTCAAGTCTCGTTGACAGAGATCCCAACCACTGCCGGACATAATGCGACCGATGATAAATCGACTCATGTGGCGTTACAGCAGACGAGTTGCGTAGGAACGTTTTACAATGGGATGATCTACCCTTTGTACGATTCAGACAAAGATTCTACGGTGTATAAAAATGTGTGTGTCGTCGTTGCCAAAGACAATAGGTTTTACCGGTGGAACAATGACAAGAATACTTGGGACGTGATTCAGCCGATCATCATTTTCAATTAATTTTTATTACATTTTTCTTATATTTATATTATTATTCGCACTTGAATAAATTAACCCAATAAAAAAAAATTACTGTGGAACCGAAATGTGGTTGCTGAACTCCTTTTTCTTTTTGTGCGAAAAGATTCCATCAGACTAAAAAACATTATTCATTGAAATCAGTTTCTGTTTAAACAACATGATAAAATTTTAAAAAAAGCTCAAACATACCATTTATATATCATTAACTAATTAAGTACACAGATTATTTTATTCCATCTCAACAATCGGGCTTGGCCAATTGGAATACTATTAAGAAACTAAGTGATAACTAAGCGAATATTTTTTATTTTCTTTTCAAATTTTCGAGCTTAGAAATTATAATATCATTGACCAACTGTTGGACCACTCTCGCAGTACTGAGCTTTCCTTGCATCCATTTCTGAAGCATTTGCAAAGAAGCTTTTGGCTGATCCATCGGAACCATGTGTCCAGCCTCATGAACCTGTCCCAATATTGAAAATTTTTTAAGAAAGAAACTCTTTTTAATGCAATACGTTAAGTTCACGGTTTTATTTAATTTTTTTTTTTATTTTAAAAAGATGGTTTTATTTGGTTTAACTTAAGAAAAGTGAGAGAACCGTGATTCTTTATTAAACCAGCTTCTTTACCATCTACTAGGAACGGTAAGGTCAATATATATATATATATATAATATATCTAGGATTTTCACCATTAGTTCCGTTTTCTTAAAACATGTTGCATGCATGCAACATGTACATTCGGATTATCGGATAAGGACCCAATTCTAAATTGTGGCACTTGAAATTTATAAAGAAATGGAAAGGGAGGCATTTATGGAGTTGGCCTGCTGTACTTTTAACCAAAATATCGGGTTAAGAAAGATAAATGGATGACGTCTTTCCAAAAGTATATATTTTTTATACATTTTATGTAATTCCAAATTAAATCTCTTTTGCATGATCAAACTAGTCTAATGATAAACCCTATGAATTGTAATTATAAAAACCTAAAAATTATACTCTAAAGTTTGAAACCAAATCCTAACTTCCAATACCTACATTTAAATTCTTAAGCCTAAATTTTAAACAGACTGCTTTATTCATTATCATTAAATTTTAAAATATCTCATAATTTAGAAAAACTTTAATATATATATATATATATATCTTATTATATATTTACCAGTACCTGTGAATTGTGATAAAAACAAAAATGTTATTGATCTAATTTTAATATTATGTTTATCAGAAATATCGATCTATTAGTGTGTGTAAAGATTCAATCCATAAAAGTTAAATTAAGATGGATGCTACTAGGAACACCCCATATGTAATTCTGTTCTTGAAGAAATCACTATTAACATTTCATTTAACATATCGACGAGATTTTGAGATATGTTCAACGATATAGGTTCTTAACATGGTAAATATATATGTATATATATATATATGTATGTTAATACGATATTTTTGACAATATACATCCCGAAAACACTTGTATTATATATTCATTTTGGAGAAATAATTTCACATTGACTGAAAAAACATGACATGTGTTCCATTTCCATGAACAAAGCAATCTTTAACAATATAATCCCACTTCCCAGAAAAAACAATTAAACAAAACATGTGTCTTACGTACGATCATGCAATTGGTTTGTTCTTAAACATCGAGTCTTGACGTTCTGGTAAATCCATGAAGTCAACTATGCTTGTTGATTGTAACTACGAGTTGCTTTCGACGTTATGATATGCAGAAGCTACGAAAATAAAAAGAGAATTATTTCAGATGTATATTAATACCATAGCTTTTTTGGAATTATTACGTCGCCTACCATACCACCTACCATACCACTACAAAGTATAAACTCTCATAAATTTTGATTTTGTAATACTTTCTTTCGTCGTGTTGCATAAATCATTTGATATAAATAAAGACGTAGAATGTGTATATCCAGATGTATATATGTTTTTGTTGGACTATGTAAATGGAAAAGACTATAGCTAGTTTTTGGGTTTGCTTTTGACTCGTTCTAGCTTCTAGCCAACAAGTTTCGTGACGAGACCATAATTAAAACCTAAAAGATAGCAAAATGAGTGTCCTAACTGCTAATGCTAAGAAAAAACGTCTACATCTTATTGGTCATACAAATGATTTCATACATGATTTAAAAGTTGTAAAGATTCCGACATGTAAGAAGTAAACAAATTATTGTATGTAATATAACATAATTTAACTCGCCTCGTGATATTGACTTACTATATAATTTGAATTTTCGTTTTGTAAGTATGATCTAGTAATTTACCGATAGTTATCTCATGATGTATCAATATCGACTAAACATGTACGGAATCACAATTACGATTGACTCTTAATACTGGAATATGGCTGGAAACTTGGTAACGGGCAGTAAATAAACCGAAAAACAAAAACCGAAAAAGGATTTCCAACCACTAACATTTTATTTAAGGAGAGTTTTAGATGAGATACCTTCACAAGAAACGAAACTTTGTTAGCAAAAAGGTAGCTTATGATTACATCGGGTATATATGCTATTTCAATTATATTAGTCTCAGTCTAAAGATTAATATTAGATATTATGATCCTACATATATTTGTGTACAAATATGGTTATGGACTTATGGTACGGTCATGGTGCTTATGGACATGGATAATGAATGGTTAAGGTATGGTTAGTAAGCAAGATGAAAGAGAAGACTCTGTCACAGACAAAATTGAAGAGTTTGTCCCAGGAAGAAGCTCCTATTAAAAACGATAACGGATTATGGTTTGGGCTTATGGCTAGCCGGATTATGGTACGGGATCACAATTACGACTAACTCTTACACTGGAATATGGTTGGAAGTGGGAAAGTAACTAAAACCGAAAAACAAAAACAAAAACAAAAACCTAAACCCTAAACCCTAAACCATATTATTTGATTTAAAGAAAACTTTTAGATGAGATACCTTCACAAGAAACGAAACTTTGTTAACAAAAGGTAACTTATGATTACATCGTGTATGGTATTTCAATTATATTATACAATAGATTTCAATCTCCTTATGTTCTCATCACCTTCAAGAGTTGATCGGATGAGTAAAAAAAATCGCGTTTAAAGAGATATTGGCATCAGTTAGGATCTAACTTTAGCGAGCCGAGCTCGAATCTCCTCCAGTTCTTCCTCATCATCAACACCTTCTGCAACTGCCTCTTCCTGCAAAAAAAAAAAAGTATTTCTTTCAGAATCTAATCTCCCAGGAGTTTTTTTTTTCTTTTCTTTCTCTTGCAATGCATTTTGCTAAATGGGCTTACCTCGCGGGAAGTGCTCGCCTTCTGTGCAGGTACCTTTATCCTTTCCTTTCTGACAGCTTCTGGGAGCTCCGCAGCGGTTTCTCCAGCAATAGCTGTCAATACTTTATCAACCTCTTCATCGATCTCTTCCTCCATATCCTCTGAATCTAAGGCATTGTCAATAGCATCATTCACAAACTCCTCAATAACTCCCGCCTACATATCCCCAAGTAGCAAAAGATCCATAAGGGTTTATATACAACGATATTGATTGTAAAGCAGTGAACACAACAGGTTTAGATGAAAAACTAATATCAGCTCGAAATACGTAATATGACGCTTAAAGGTGTGATTTTGGTTTGTATCTCAACATGCATATATGGTGAGAGAAGGAAACCGAAAAGGTACCTTAGTCATCTCTTTACTGAATTCCTGCATTGTTGCAGCCATTTGTGGAGCCTTCATGAGATTATTGACTAGCTTCATAACCTCTGCACTCTTGGACAGATGCCCAACTGTTCGAGCAACAGCTGAAGATTCAACGAAAAATGAAAGAATATGAGTGTAAGACAAAGGGGAATCTGTGATAACAATCACATTGCAAACAAAGTATGACAAAATTTGAAAACTCTAGAAATCATGGCAATGAAAAGCTCTATATACCAACACTCTCCCCAAGGTGCATTGATATCGAGTTCATCTGCGCTTTATTCTCATACAGCCGGTTCACTGTTCTTCTCGAACTCACGATTTCCTTAGCAAGCGCCTGGAACACATTGAAAAGAGCTCAAGGTTCCACAAAATCAAAAGCTAATTATTTCGATTACCAAGTATCACATTTAATGGATCCAAGCTTACAAAGGCAAAGACTTTTCCAAGATTGCTATCAAAATTCATGTGTTCTTGGTTTCTACCTTGGCTGAGACCATATCATTCCTCTTTGCAGCCTCTTTAATAGCTTTCTGTACGTTTCTCTCTTCTTTCTGTATATCTGAAAAAGGGAAGAACCTCAAACTCAGAAATTCTGAATCCATCATAGTTTCACAACACAAACCAGACTACTCAAATCGATAATTTCGGCATCAGCAGAAATCAAAATCCACTTGTAAGGACACTCGTGCGATCCGTGATCATCATCCGATCCCAACCCGATTCAGATTAATTTCTCGCACTTTTGGGTGCGATTAACCAAACCCATCAATCTAATTTCAGCTAAAGATTCAAACTTTCCTGAATCTAAAAGAACCCTAATTCAATAACGAGAAAAACGCGATGAGAGGATGTAAATAAGAACCTCGGATTTGGCGTTCAATGTTACGGCACTCCTGACGAAGCTTGCGTTGCCAATCACGCAAGAGCTGCTTCGGATCAGGCTTCGGCTTTATGATGTTCATCACTCTCTCCATTCTTTTGCGACTTATTGTTTTACCTTCAGGCTCTGTTCGATTATGTAAGAATGTTTACAAGAATATTTTGGGTTGATTTAGGAGGACTGCATAAGTCAATTTTCTGGAAAAGAAACTTTTTTTTTTTAATTTAGGCCTGTGGAGTATGGTACTTGGCCCAACATAATATAGAGCCTACGATAAACCAAAAAAAAATGATTTGGGCCTTTTAGTAAAGCAAATTCTATATGAATTTTGTTTTTTAAAATAGATATAGGTCCAAGATCCAGACCCCCCTTAAAGCTATAGCCAATCCTCAGAGCACGAGAATGGTAGTTGACCAGTGACCATACCATTATAAATGAGATATTGTGTCACTTTCATTCAAAAACAAACTTATGTGAATGATTATTCTTTTTGTTTCGTTTAGAACAGCATAACTGTGGGAGAACAAAGGGACGACAATATTACAAACGTAGGAAGACAAAAACCAAAATTTTGTAAGAAGAATATGTATATGTTTTGGCTATATCCTCTCCTCTAGCTCTAAAGTTCTAAACATTCAGCTCCACAATAATAATAACATTTGATGGGATCAATGTACTGTTTAGTGATATCAACAAGACATTAGATAAGAAAGTAAGGTGGGCCTACAAACAAATTGTGTGTATATATATATATATATGTATATTACATTTATTGATATATGCATCTTCTGACACACTAGCTGTCTCTTGCTCACATTTCTCTGTCTTTCATCTTTCCCCATACAACACCACCCTTTTTTCAATCTTTATTCATTACTTTCCCAAGTGTGTAAGTATATTAATTCTTTTATCGGCATTAATATTTAACGATTGGTCAACTAAAATTTAGACCCGAGCGTTTACGTTTTGAGTTGAGGTACGATCATTTGAGTTAAAGAGAACTTACATCAGAACGAACTAAACATTGTCAATGAACTATTATGTAGATTTTATGTTTGGATTTTGAAAAATGTAGCATCAAACTTGATTGAAAATATTTAAAAAAGGGTTTTCTATGTTGCCAGAACTTTTTTGAACTGAAGTTGAGATTTGATCAATCTAACCTTTCATTTCCATCTACAAGTCTTTTATATTCAAAGAATTATATGCCTAATCATCCAAAGAATTACACGTCAGCATACTTTACACTTTCACTTCCCTGAGTCACGTGTCGATCCACTCAGTGAAAGCCAGGTCAGCAGCAGACATCTCACGTGTTCGAGTTAACCCTCTCACGTTGTGGACCCTACACGAGACATTCCGGTTTTTCCAATTCCGAAAAAGTCCGAAAATTCCAGCCTAGCATCCATTTACCGCACAGCATCTTACGTGTCGAATATTCATTCGCTCAAAACCCTTGACCTCCTGTACGACCGATCGAGCTTCCTCCACAACGCCTCGAGAATATGCCACGTGGCGTCTCCTTCCTTCATGGGCACATTGTACAAGAGGGCCCGCTTAAACGCCGGCTCTCGTAAGTTTCTCTGTATCACAGACAAATTAGTCACCGCCACGTGCTCTAATATCTTCCGTAGATTTTTCACGTCTTTCTCCGCCACCGTGAGAGAGATCTCCGGCCACCGCACCGTCTCCGAGAACGGTAGCTTAATCCCATCGGCGATCACCACGGGTACGCACCCTAACACAGCGGATTCCACTAGCCGAGGACTCCATGGAGCCCACCCAAGAGGACAGAGACAAAACACCGATCGCACGATTTCAGAACGGTATCCAGCAAACCGGTGCCGGTTAAGATAAAACCGTCTTCTCCCGCCGTATTTCTTCAGAATCGCCGTCCTCACTCCCCTGCACGCCGGGAAGTGGCGTTTTAGTAATTAGCAACAACAAAAAAAACATAAAAGACAAACAAGAGAAGAAAAAAAAAACGTGAAAGGTTTTCGCTACGCACGCACTTGCTGTAAAAGCGTCCGCTTATATTCTTAGGGTTGACTTCCATCTTTCCCCGGAAAAACGCCCAAATGTCTCGCCGTCCGTTCGCCGGAGCTCTGTCCATTGCTCTCTGTACACTCTCCGGCGGAATATAAGGCGGGATCACCACATGCTCAGCTTCTTGACATGGATGCTTGTAATTAACTCCAAATGTCTGTAAAATTATCGATTTCTTCATAAATTCCGGAATCCCTTCCTCAATCGCCATATCCTCCTTCACAAAACACAAACCAAAATCAAATAAATAAATCAAATAATTGTTTTTGTCCAATTCAAGCTAAGGAAAAAAAACAGAGCTTACCATAGCGTGGAAGCACGCGCCGAAGTCATGGGAAGCGACGAAGACGTGGTCGGAGCCTTGAGTCCGGTTCCAAAACGGGTATTGGTCGGAGAGGAAATCGACGGCGGAGCCGAGGAGGGAGCGAGCGTGGCTAAGAGAAGGGAAGCCGTTGGAGGTGGAGAAGTTGCAGGAGACGTAGACGGGGACGAAGAAGAAATCGGCTTCTTCTGGGTCTAACGTACGCACGGAGGAATCGGAGAGGAGCGCTCGGTGGATCGCTACCTCCGCCGCGAAGAGGTGAGTGGCGCACCGGTCTGATTTCGTTACCCAATCGACGTTGAATCTCGCCGGTAAATCGTAAATGTATATCTTCATTCCGCTGAATATACCTTTAAAATTAAAAGACGAAGCTTTAGGGAGAAAAGTGATGATTGAAACAGAGGAGAAATAAAAATCGATGCTTTACCTGGTGTGACAATGGCGGAAGATTCGATGAGAGCGCGAGATGGGAGAGACGAAGATGGATTATGGTTAGACAAGAGACGGGTTGTGGTGGTCGACGACGGAGAGGATTGGTCTCCGGCGAAGTAAGATGTGAAGAAATAGAGGGAGAGGAAAAACCAGAGGATCCATCTGTAATAGCTTCTGAAGAAGACGAAGAAGAGATTTCTTTTGTTGCTTCCTCCTCTGTTGTTGTTGTTATGAAGCTGCATTTTGACGATGAAACCCATTTTCTTCTTCGTCTTGTTGCTGTTAGGTCTCTTAATGTCAAGCGACATTGCTTGATTTTTTAACAAGAAGGGAAGATGAAACGAAGCTTTCTTCTTGTGTTTTCTGGTTGGTGATGATGATGATTGAGAAGTAGAAATCAAGGGATAGAGATTGGGAGAAATGTAGAGAAAGAGTCGTTAGGGGAAGACAGGAAAAAAAAAATCTCAAGAATGAATCGTTACAGAATAGTTTATTACATTAGGCTCAAGATTGGTGATCTGGTTCTCATCATTCTCTCATGTCATGGGTTTGGTTCGAACCCAATGGATTCATAAAGAAAAGAAATGAAAAGAAAGAAAAAAAAAAAAAAGGATTTGCAGAGTAGACAGAGAGAGAAAGTCACATGGCGATATACAATGGAGCAGAATGGAGCTCGGCAATGGTCTCGGGCTCATCGCTGGTCAAGTCTCGTAACCGTACCAGATAATGTGAAATGACAATAGTATCCCTCCCTTGGAGGCTCCCGAAATAATTACTTTGCATATTTTGGTAAGTTGGTGCTGTTTAAATCCCGTGAGGCGTGAGGGGCATGTGCTTCATAAATGTCTCTCTTGATAAGCTAATGACAGTGTTTGTTTTGGATAATTTCGCTAATTATTAAAAGGTGTTTTGGTTTCTTTGTTTATTATTGGGTGATAATTAGAAGTTAGCTGCGAGTTTTAGTTTATCTGTTAAATAAACTTACTTTACAACTCGCATGTGGTTCTATTAAGTTAACTTATCATATCTCTATCATCCAAATCAAACTTGACAAATTAAGGAAATTAATTTATCTTCAAAAGGTTATTCAATAATGGATGAATAGAAATAAGAAAAATACTAACCAAATAAATGTGCTTGCTCCATACGGAAAAATTGGCCTGAGATTTATTTTCTGGGCTATTAGAAAGTGAGCGGCCAAAAATACATCGTACTTTATCCCAAACGAGTCGTTTTTCTCGATCAAGTATTTAAGCTCGGATATAAAATTAAAATAATAAATTATATGATCAAATATGTCCTCGAATAAATACCATTATACATTATAGTGTGGGGGCTTGAAAAGAAGCGCAAAGGGTATCCAAAAAGCTTACAAGGGCACTAGCCATTGGGTGTGGGGAGAAAAGAGTGCAACACATACAGAATTTTTTTTTCTTTAATTATAAATCCGTTTGTCTTTGTAAGGTTATTCGTTAGTTTTTGTTTTGGATAGTGTTTGGTTGTTATCAGAATGTGTCATTGTGCCATACATGCATGAAGTTTTTTTTACATACTTTGGTTGGCTGATTTTTTTGTTTTGTTTTTGTATACTATATATTAGTTTTGTTTTCAAAGTATAATACTACTCCCTTTGTTTACTTAGATTGTTGTCGCTTTCAAGAATAACAAATGACTATAGTATCTGGCTATATGGGAGGGTGAAACGAAGGGATTACTGATTAATTGTTTTGCAGTTAGAAATCATTCCTAAAATAGTTCCATTATTGGTCAATTAATCACGACACCATTGACACCAATCAATCTATAACGAAGTAGACAAGTGGTTAAGACTTCAGAAAAGTGTTAATGAGCACGGGCGTCGCCTGAGACGATAAAAGCTCGACATCTTCTCTCTTTAGGTATAGATAAGGCCCACTTGTTAGGGTAACCAGAAATTTGTGTTTTTTTTTTTCTTCTCGTATTAGTAGCAATTTTGGCTGTGTGGTAACCCGCGCAATAATTGAGTTTAAAAACGCGATTTCGTAAGTATTTTTCCAATCAACTAAAATCTGCAAAGTAAAAAATAAACTGAAAACCTATTAAGCAGAAAAGTGAATTTTAAATCGTTTATTTTATTTTACAAGTTTTTTTCCGCCATTCCGCAATTATGCATTCCGCAAAACTGTTATCAATCAAAGCTTTTGTACAAAAGAACACATGCGTTTAGCAACCATCTAGGGGAAAAAACATTTACGTGAATAACGTGATTGGTTGAGTACGTGACTTTACCGAACACAATTTTGAATGTTGTAATTGTAACGGCGGAAACAAAATTAACCGTCAAAGCCACATGGATGAAAATTCGGCTTTATTTGTGGATACCATAGTAGTTGGACTAATGATAAAAAATGGTTAATTAATAACTTATTTTGGTTATTTGTTATTTTATACAAATTCAGCTACTGATTGGCTGCACTTTCTAATCACCTACTCCAGCTAGTATGAGTAAGCCATAGTAAATGAATCATTTAATACTGTAACCAACTCAATTCACATATTTACTCATCTAGCCATAAAAGGCTACGTGCATATATACATAGAGACAGAAAATGGCATGCTATATACATCATGGAAGAAAATATTTATAAAAATGGATTTTTTACCTGGTTTAAGACTTTTGGTTGATGGATCATCTTTCCAGCGACTGTATCACATCTTGTTCCAGCAGCTAGGTTCTGATATTTTCTCAAATCAGTTAAAACTTAGAACATAATTTTAATTAAAAGAGCAGTTCTATATGAATGTTGTTTTTAAAACGAACTACAGTATGCTCTAATGAGTTAGAATTGTTAAAATTTTCAAGGAATAATTACTAGAATGACTTTACAAATAGGTCTGTTTGCAAAAGTAACCTAGGTCTCTTACATTTTTACTAGATTAACCTTACCAGCGTGGAAAAAACGGTGTAACCCCTCACACATGAAATTTTTTTTTTTTTTTAATAATTTCGTAATTTAATTATTTTTTTAAAAAAATAATAAAATAATTTTTTTTTAATATCTTTGAGATTTCGTTTTCAACCTAATTTCTATTTCATTTCCGAGAAAAAAAAACCTAGAGGTGGAGGAGAAACCGACGATGATGGTGATTTTCCAGATTTTGCCAGTTTCCGGCGTCTGCATCGTTTCTGGTCACCTTCTGAGCTTCTTATCGGCCTGTTCTGCATCTCCGATAAGTTTTTGTCCATTTGTCGTTTTATTTTTCTTCATCATTTCGTTTCATTCACTTTTTCATTTTCGCGTTCTTCACCGTTGTCGGCTTGTCGGCTACAGCAAGCACCGGAGAAGACGAAAGACAAAAAAGCTGATTTCAGACCTCTCGTCTTCTCTCGGCGACGAACACGTTAGTTTTCCGTGTATGATAGATTTATGCATCATATATAATTTATTGTTCCATGTATGGTAGACTTGTTTAATCATGTATGATAGAGTTATTATACTGAATTTTTTTGTGTTTCCGGCGAATCTGTGATTCTGGCGATTTCGTGTTTGAGTCCTTGAAGTCGTTTCATCTTCTTCAGAGAATCAATGTGAGGACCCGGCGAGCATATTAGGGAACTTCCGGTGTTTTTTGGGCGAAATACACCAGTCACCTATGGCGGCAGGGGCTGAAAAGGAACTTTCGGCGTCGATTGTGCGAAAGATAGAGTTACAGTTGCAACGGCGGCTGAAAGTGAGCTTTCGAAAGTAAAGCTAACCCTAATTTGTGTGTGTTGCAGGAATCAGACATCCGTGTATAGTAGACTTGTTAGACTGTGTATTGTAAAGTTATTGTTTGGTGTATGTATGATAGAGTTGTTGAATCAGGTATGATAGAGTTATTGTTCTCTATATGTATGATAAAGTTGTTGAATCATATACGATAAAGTTATTGTTCTTTGTATGTTATAGTTGATTTATGTATGATAGACTTATTTAATCATATATGGTATTGTATAGTTATTGAATCATGTATGATTTACTTGCTTAATCATCACTTTATACAATTGAAGTTTTGACATATTTTTCGATATCTTTGGACTCCGCTTTGTCTATAATCTAGACGCATAAATGGACGGACCATTTTGTTTTCAAATTATCGCAAAAAACCACCAAGTTGTCGAGTACTTGCTAAAAACCCAGAAATGTATCTCGCGGTAGCTTTTGCAAGTATGTCTTCAACAACATATAACTCAATCGAACCTCATAATAGCATTGATCCATGTCAAAATTTTCATAAACCATACCTACGAAATCACTATAGTCGATTTCCCAATCAATAACTAAAACTTTTTCCTCCAAGGTACAAATAGTACTCCAAAAGAGGTAAAGAGAAGAAATCATAAGAGCTACTAGATGCAGTGGTTGGAACAGAAAAATTCGATAATAACTACTTGATAAAAACGTCATTTCATATCATTAAGTCTACCGTTCAGTGAAGTAAATATGTCTATCAACTTTCAATATGTCTACCAATTTCAAATAGGTCTACCAATTTTCAAATAAGTCTACCAACATTGAAGCTCCAAAATGAGTTATATGTCTACTATATTATCAAATAAATCTACTTTTTTAAAAATAAGTCTACCACCGCCAAATATATCTATTACATACTCTCATATGTCTATCACATATCTATACTCTCTAACGGAACTTTTAAGTCTACCACACAGAAAACAAGTCTATTATTTCAAAACAAATCTATTATCGACATTTATATCTACCATGCGTACAACAAAACTATCACGAATAAATTTTTTTATATTGTAGTAGATTTATATTTATTAGAAATAAGTCTATTTTCGTGTCTAACAAATCTACTGTGAAAGATAATAAGTCTACCGATTTTGGTCAACCACATCTCACAAAGTCAACTCAACAACATTATGTCTACCATCTTGAAAATAAATCTACTTTAAGAACCAACAAGTCTACCAACACATTCAAATATCTATCAACAATTTTAAATCTACCTTTCGATGAAAATAAATCTATCATTATAAGTCTATCAACATCTAAACAAATCTATTTTTTGAATATTAAGTATACCAAAAATTATTATGTCTACCGATATATTTTTAAATCTATCAAAACTTATATATCTACCATTAAGCTTGGTAGACTTATTTCTGGGTGCCCGATTTTAACAGCTGACGTGGAAATAATTTAATAATGGCATTTTTGTAAATACATTTTTTCTCATCAAAGCTTCCCAAAGGTAAAATCGGGTTTTTTTAAAATGGAAGGTTATTCTACTAATTTCAAAAATGTAAGGTTGTTCTACTAATTACAGCTATTTTTAAGGACACAATAGCAATCCTCCCAATTTTCAATTCGATACAGTATACGATAAGAAAGCCCAATATTCCACAGTAAGCAAAATTTAGTTCATAGCAACAAAAAAAACGAACTTTAGTTTGGGATCGTGGCCTCTAACATAATTACTGAACATGCATTATCATTTATTATAAGAATATATGTATATAGCCAATAAACAGAACAGAAAAGAAAGTAGTTTCCACCTTGTATTATTTCACCTTATGATCATTAGTTTTAATTTCATGCATTATAAAGTTTCATTTAGCATTTTAAGCTCATCATCTTATAGAATCCAATTCTCGTTCTCTCTCTTATATATATAGTAGGAAAATTAAAATCGAAGCAATACTTTTTGGTAATGGTGGTAATGGTGTTGCTTATCCTTGAATCAGAAGGAAGAAGGATATAGATAAAATAAATCTGCCACTCCAACATCTTTTACTAACTATTCTTTTGTGTTTTCTAATAGTGTTTCTACTGGTTTAACCGTGACTTGAAACTGAAAGATGTCAAATTCGGGTTGTCGTGAAAAAACGTACAAGTGATAACAAAACACACACAGAAAAATAATTTAAATAACAGAATTTAGCCTTTTTAGAAAATGTTACAGTAAATTATTGCTAAAAAGGATAATTTTGTCCCTAAATTTCATTCATTTATTAAAAAAAATCATTACCAGTTTTATAAAAACAAATAACAATTGTTTCACACTGATTTTGTAACATATCAACGCCTGATAAAGTCATATTCTGGAAACCCTTTGACAAAAAAAATGAAAGTCATATTCCGTTGACGGGGGTTGAGCCCGGGCTTTCATAATTTGAAAGTTAACTAGTGTGCAACAATGGATCTGATTACTAGGAGCCCAACAAATATTTTACTTAATGGTATGATCATTAGTTCAACTGCAACCCATTGTAAACGTATAGACTCAAAATGGGCCCTATATGTGAATGAGGATTATGATTAGTTATATTTATTTATTTTTGGTAACCGAGATTAGTTGTATTTCACGTTACAAATAAATTATTGATCAATGCAATTTCATTACATTTTCCCATTTTTTTTTTTAAAAACAACCATTTTCGATCGACGTCGCGAAAAGTAAAACCTTTTATTTTAGTAAGACAGAAAAAAAAAAGTTTTTCAAATCTCGTTTTTTTCATGTTTTCAACCACCGAGACGGCTAAAATGGTTGCACAATGTGAGATGGGCTAATTGGTCAACAAAATTCCATAAATATATAACACGCAAGAAAGAAAAAACCAACTCGACATAGTTTGGTCGAATAGTTCTTCGTGCTTACTGGATAAATAATTGACTGTTGGACGAGTTCACATCAAAAAGAAACATGAGAATTCGACATCCACGTACTAGAAATATCAAAGTAATATTCATGGACTTTATGAAACACACACAAAAAAAAAAATCAGCATACATAATTATACATGGCTCATTGAAGCACTCATATTATTCAATGCAGTATTCTATAATATTAAGAAACTTAAATCTTAAGTATAAAGATACATAAATGTACTCATTATCAATTGATTTTGAGTTGAAAACATATAAGATTTAATATAATACATAACACGACATTGTCAGCTAAAGCAATATTATCGATCTATAATATCAAATAATTTTGCAAAACATCTGTTGTAGACCTTAATTTGGTTTTGAATGTTGTATTCTGAATCTGCTATTAGGTACACAATTATAATTTGTAAAAACACTATAATATATAGATGAAAGGAAAACAATTAAAGATGTATGTAATTTTTCTTAAAGGCATGTACAAAAAAATCAAATTGAATACTTTTTTTAACTGTTTTTTAAACTGCCACACCGGTAAATTAGTTTTGCTTGATTCTTAAATTCTCAAACTAGTTTATGCATCTATTCATTTAGAAGTTTAGAACTATCATGAGGAATTGAATTATTGGCCGACAAAATAAGCAAGCTGGTTTCCCTTCCTATCGAATTTAAGGATCTTAGTAAATTGTAGTATTAAACTAAAACGCACACAAACTTGTTTCATTGATAATGATATAGTGAAGAATGAAAGCAAAGCATGTCCCGTGCATTTATGGATAGCTCCCATGTTTGTGGCTTCGTATAATTAGCTCTTATCCGTATATTATATTTGTTGTGAAATTGCCAACACGATCATATTCATAATTAGGCATTATTAGATATTGGATATTGTGGGTCATCGTATCATATGATAAGAGATCTATGAAGTCATGACATTCATATCAATAACTGTCAATGTTTAAAGCCTTATATAGTTAAAAAATAACTGTCAATGTTTATTTGCTTTCAACTTACAATTAATTATCCGATTAGTCCATATCTAATACCATGATAAATTAAAGACAAGTGATAAAATCGCGGGTGAATATAACGAATACACAATAGATATCTTTGTACCAAGTCACATAGTTGACCGAAGTAGAGGAAAGATAGAAGAAGTTCTTAACATATTCTCACAATGAAAAATTGAAAGAAGAATTAAAGTTTGCCTGATCACATGCTCTTAGATTAATGTTGGTAAAAGAGACCATGAAATGATAACTCTTGTCTCCTTACTTTTACTAATGGAAATACTTTTCCTTTTCATATCTTTATATATATATAAATATATTGATCTGCATATTGTTAAAGGAGAGAATCATCTACAGTCTACACTCTTTTAGTGGATCCACTATCACGATTACTACGAAAATATCGTGCAATATTATAGACTTATAGTTATATAATATTAATCATTATGACCATCGATTATGATCATCACTTGACAGTACATGCCGAGCGAACCAAATATGGAGATATTACTTTCCTTGCTTTACATCAACAAGTAAATCAATGATAAAATATTAATAAATATTTATTTAGGTTCGTATTTTAGGTTCTTACCTTAATTACATACTATATTATCTCACGTTATTTATTTAATATTTTTCGTGATATTACACTGACATATAATGCTTGATCATATCCAGATGTATTATCACATAAAGAGAGTAAAATTTTGAAAATATTATTATATCATTTTGAAAATTGATGCAAAAAAATAATAAAAAATAACTCTTTCAACTCTGCTTAAGGTTTCTAGATTATCTTTGACCGACTATTATGTTCAAATATTAACGATAAGCATTTCTGTTTCTGGCTATATTTTTTTTTCTTGTTTTTGAGAAAAGACTTATTCTGGCTATAATATTGCGATGTTGATATCAAATAAGAAAAGAGAAGAGCTGTTTTATTCTGTAATATTCACGTGAAATTTAGGAACGAAGATGGGAGGTTTTTTTTTTTTTTTTAACGCGAGTTGTGATAGGTTTAATAATTGAAAAGGGAATTCCGTCAAAACTTTGTCAATATATATTGGCGGAAAAAGTTTGGTTACCTGCCTTGCCTCTTTTGCTGACCATGGACCTCCACTTCTCATTGACTCCATGCTTCTTTGTTTATACACATATACACTAAACGTACTTTATCTACGCAAAATTGGAAAAATATGGTTCAAAAGAAACATTCGTTCCCGCTCTTTTCGGTGCACTTGACTTTCTTGGAAAAAGACAAGAAATCATGTTGTATCCCAAGAAAAACCGAAGAAGAAAACAAAAGACTTTTAAAGAGCGGAGACTATAATGTGAGTGAGTGAGACCAAGTCAGTAAACTACGATATTGGTCTTCCACCAAATACTTACGGTAAAAGAAGAAAAAGAAAAACGAAATGTAAAAATCATTTGAACCTCGTTTCGTGTAAACAGATATAAGAATGATTTGCAATAGAAAAAGGGTGGGGAGTCTGGTAGTTTAGTGGTTAGTGGAAGAAGTTAAGTTGGTTTTTTTATGTCTCATATTCTTTTTTTTTTTGTATGGAAGGATAGTTACTTTTGTCAATAGCTCAATTTTGGCTTAGAATTTTGGTTCCGAATTTCGAAGTATATACAAAAAAAGAATTTGCGAAAAGACATGAACTAGAGTGGTTATTAACCACATATTTAACTGACCACAATATAATGTTTCGAAGATTATGAGCTGAAAAACTAAAATTTTTACGCTATAATGCTATATTACTACTGAAAAACTCCACATATTTAACTGACCACAACAAGTAAATTAATGATAATAATGTAGCTATATTACTACTGATAAAGAATTTCTTATAGTTTGCGCGGTAAAATATAAAGTGGAGTTAGTTGCGATAATGTTGCAAGATATGATACAATCATGTGCTATTAATCTATTTATTTATTTATTTTTTTCCTTCTAGCTATTTGGTTAATTATTGAAATCTCGGAAGAAAGCTACATACCTGAAAAAGCTCGATCTGCTTTAACCAGTCCAATAAGTTTTTACTTATTTATTTGTCCTTCCCTCCCTAAGTTGTATCTCCATTCTCTGTCTCTCCTCTTTCACACAATTTTTATAGAGAATCAAAATATTTTTTAAGCTCAAATTTAGTAGAATTTATGGATAACCAAAGCAATGCTCTTCTTGGCTGGGCTTACTATTCTCATGGAAAGGTAATTTTGTCATTTTTTTCTTCTTCTAAATTTGAAGTTCCTCTGTTTTCTAAACAAAGGCAATGCTATTCTTCAGCTTTTGCTTTCTCTTTCTTTCATTTTTGGTTTTGCTTAAATTGGCGTATAATGTATGTCCAAAACAAGAAATTTCTTGAGGGTTTTCTTTATTCTTCTTCTTGCTCTCTCAGCAAATGAATGCTCAATTCAATGTTTCCCAGTATTTCTCTCTCGTTATGTCCCATCTAGCATTTTAAGAGGTTATATACTTTTTCTTTTTTTCTTTTTTCTTTTATGTGTCTGACTGTTTCTTACTTTTGTGAAATTCTACAGACAACAGATGACTTAAGACAGTCTCTACTGTACACAACACTAGAGCTCGAACAAACAAAGATGTTTGCTCATGAGGAAATTAGGAAAAAAGATGAACAACTGAACCATCTTAAAGACATCTTAAACAAAACCATCAAAGAAAGAGACGAAGCTCTCGAGAAATGTCAGCGTCACATGTTTGATAATATCTCGCTTCAACAACAACAACAACAACAGCAGCAAAAGCATATGACTCCTCCTTTATCAGGAGCTTCCAGCATTGAAGACGAAACATTGCAGCCACAACAACTAGCATCCAACAAGAGTTTCTCATCCTCTGATTGCGAAGAGAGCTTTATGTCACCCACTGATCATGTCATGACCCCACCACCATCTCAGCTTGAAGAAGTCATTATGGATCCATTGTTTCCAGACAAGCCATTGCCTGAAAAGGGTAAGCTTTTACAAGCTGTTATGAAAGCAGGGCCTTTGCTTCAAACACTCCTCTTAGCTGGTCCATTACCTCAATGGCGCCACCCACCACCGCCTCTCAAGACTTTCGAGATCCCTCCTGTCACTGTCCAATGCCCAATTGTCAACAATGGGTGTGGGAAATTCAACAGGAAAAGAGTTTTCTCAGATGGGTCATATTCGGAAACTAAGTATCAGAAAGTTCTTTTCCACTGACCAAAAGTTCTGGCTGCTGATCTATATTCTTAGTCAAGTTATTAGTACTAATAGTCATCTAATATACCATTACATATGTCAATTTTCAGGATTAATCCCACTTAGTAGGGTTCAAGTGGGAGTGATCTTTTGTACGTTAGTCATGCTCCATTGTGGGAGACTCAGTCTGATCCATTTAGGGTTTAGATTTAGACTGGTGGGAAAGAAAGACAAATTAAAAAAAAAAACTCCCCTGGTTTAACCTCCAACTCAATGGAGAGTGATACTATGTGAGAGAGTTTGCTATTTTACTTCTTTCTCTAGGGATGCTTGCTGTGTTTTTATTTGTGGGCGGGTCTTAAACCCATTTTCACATTCATGTTTTGGCTCCATGATGTGGGGTTTTTTTTATTTCTTCTCATGTTTATGTTTTTTCCCTCTACCACACAAGTTGAGGATGATATATTATGTTAAATTTCTAAAGCTGAAGACTTTAGCTTCATTTTGTTCTTAATTGTGATGTTATGTTAGTAACCTTTGAGATATTTTATTTAATATTTTGTTTGAGGAGGAGATGGGTGAAAAATCGTTAGTAAAGCCCAATAACCAAAAGGTCCAAAAGGTACAAAAGCCATTTTTTTGTCGGTTGGGTGGGTCCCGAAGATCTGGAACCGGATCTTTTTGTTCATCTATTGTATAAAGACTCAGTTGAGTCTCACAAGTTTGACACATCAGCATTTATTTTTTTCACACATCAGATTAAAAAAAATTATGAGAAAATTAAATAATTAAATTATACTAATTTCGTTTTTAATTGAACACAAAAACCGAAAGAAAAGTACATATCAATTTATGGTTCATAATAAACTGCAAATTAATTTTATGTTGGAAGAAAGATATAATCTCAAACAATCTCCAATTGCTTTCTAATATCAACTCAAAATTCCACAAGTCAATATGTAAAAAAATTTATTCTTCGTCTCCTCTTTGATTTATGGGTTTTGAAAACTGTATTATATTTCTTGTATTGAATTCATTCTAGTTTTGTTTACATAGACATTGATCAATTTTCTTTGTATAAAGGTATATCCACCAATGACAACCCTACCACCGGGACAAAGGGTTGAGACTTGAAGTCTCGGGCAGAAATTTGGCAAAAATATTAAATTTGTCTTACAAAATACATATTTTTATCATTAAAAATTAACTAACAAACAAAAAAACAGGTTGAGAAAAATAATAATGAAGATATATTTGGTTAGGTGCAAAAATAAAAAGTATTACATCTAAAAAAAATAATGACTACATTTTTACGAGTTCATATGATATTCATATTACCAAATACAAAAAATTAGATTAAACTTATAAAAAAATGTCTATTAATAAATTATATTAAAACAAAAAATTACATTTAATGACTATATTTTTACAAATTTGGATGATATTTTATATTATCAAAAATAAAAATAGATTAATTTTCTAGAAAAATAGAATTTTATAATGTATATTAAAACAAACAAAACACCTACATATACACGCGTGTATTCATCTAGTGTAACATAATGTTTAGGAGTGTCAAACTAGACAGTCAACTCTTATGGATTAATTCACCCTATTAGAATCAATATATAATTTCTAGCTAAATAATAGACAAATCACCTAAATCACTTTTGTAAGGGTAAACGAATAATCTCTCAAGTTTTATGTTCTTTAGCCAAAAAAAATTTTGTTTTCTTTTGTCGGCAGAATAGATTTATGTTAATTGGATACTTGTTTAGACAATTTTCATTTTTAGATGATAGTTTTCCAACATAATTTTTATTTCATTTTTTGTAACATAATGACTAAATATGAAATATCAAATTATATACTAAATATAGAACCGACATACAAATTGAAAACTCGTTTATTTTATATACATATATTGAAATATGAGTCATGGCCCGGAAAAGAAAACAGTGAGATAGGACACAACCCAACAATCGACATAACAAAAGCCAACAAGAAACGAGGGACAAAGACAGACGAAAGAGTTGACAAAAAAAACAAGACACGCGAAAGATAAAACCAAGTTGCAATAAGATTTGTATACTTTGTAATAGTTTTCAATAAAAGGTGGCGACGCTTGTAACGAACCATCACATTTCCTTAAGGACCAACCAAATATGCTAAATATTCCCACGTATCCGACCATTATTTCATGTGGACTTTGATGTATCGTGGTATAGTGCCAATGTCTAGGTCCATAAGAACTCTATAAGAGTTTTAAGAAATTAGAACTTTTTCATTAAAAAAAAAATTCTACGATAATTATAATATGAGCTCGTAAACAAAAACATAAATAAATGCCTACCAGTTTATGAGTTTTATGATATTTATTTTCAATTTGTTCGTCTTATTTGGTTGTTTAGACTATGTTTAGTGGCCATAATATCTCATATCTAATTTTATTTTTGGATCTTCTATATTCGGGAGTCGAATTGTACATGAAATAGCATTCGCAATATGCATGTTAATTTGTGCTGATATAAACCAGAATTGATTGATACTTCTAGTACAAATAACCTCCCTTGTGGAAATTCAGACACAAAACCAGCTCTGGTTAGCGTAAAAACCAGATCTGGTTAGTAAATAAGCAGCTCCGGTTTAAAAAAATAACAATTAACCGGTCGAACCAATAAACTGAGGCACCCCAGAGGAGCAAGAGTGACTATCCGAGCCTCTCTGCGTCTGTCTAGTGTTGTAGGAACCGCAGCAACTGCATTTATGCGCGATCAAATGAAACCGAACGTTCGTGTTTGAGCTGCAGTCATTGCAAAGAATCCATACCTGACTCAACACACCACATTTTAAATCCAAATCAGAATGTGTACATACACAAACAAATGACACACACGAAATACAATTACAGAATTCCATCTCGTTTACCATCTTATTTTCGTACAATTTTGGCATTGGGTATGCAGCAACCTGCAATATTTTTTAAATGTTAAAACTTAATGAAACATAAGGGACCAATACAAAAGATACCATTAGATTATGAAGCGTTACCTCTTCATCAAGTTTCTTCCACAAATTGGACATGTCACATATGGATTTGGAGCAAACAGGGCATGTGTATCTACACAAATCAACAAGAAAAGTTTTAATCTTTGTTTATTAAAGTGTTAATCTTGCTTTCATCGGTTGCACAAAGACTTGAGAGTCATTTTACCTGTTATGTAGCCCCATATCTTTTGTGCATTCTAAATGCATAGTGTGACCACATCGCAGGACTGTTATATCTCTTGTGGAATCAAACAGATACTGAGAACAAATAAACCCCAAATCAGGACTCCCTTACGTTGCATTGAGAAATTGGTGGGTTTGATTCTTTTTTACCTCAAAACAAACCGGGCAATTGTGATGCATTGCGCCTTCAACACATTGGTGTTTATCCTCCATAACTTTGGAGTAGCAGCATCCTGTTCCAAGAAAACAAAATAAGATCTCTAAACAAAGACAATCGCGAGCATTTTGTGGAAACAAGGACATAAGGTACTGTTCTTACGACATCTTTTGCAATGGAAGAAGTTTTCTTCTCCTCCGGTCCTAGTAAACCAACATCATGAGATTACAAATCAACAAATTAGTCACCAGATCACAATATTTTGTTTCTTGAATTGGTAAGCACAAATCACAAAGTCAGTGTAAAAGTGAATATATACCGGCAAATCCCACACTCATCGCAGTGATATTGCTTCTTGGAAAGCTGAAACAATCAATTTGAGTCTCATTGGTACAATTTCAGGTGATAATAAAAGGATGATGAATCGATTAAAAAAGCTTACATCATCGTCGAAGAATTTGCATTTCGAGCAAAAGTACTTCCCCATACATACACCACAACTGGAGCAGTTTTGCTGGACCTGAAGAAAACAATCAGAAGTCAGTATCAAGAAACTTGCTTACAGAAATAAAATCAGTATCAAAAATGTTGATACTCACATCTTGTTCTGTCTCACAAAGCGAGCATACGACCTGAAAAACCGAATGACGACCAAACAAGTGTTATCAGTGAACAAACAGAATCAAAATGTTCAAAATATAGCAGACATTCGTTCCCAATCTGATGCTAAAACCTTTGAAACTTCATGTCGAGGAAGCTCATGTCTATGAAGCTGTTCAGTTCGAAGAGAATCCTGTGAAATAAACATTACACATTAGTTCTACTATAATCGATAACTCAAACTTGTTCTTTCACATCTCTACAATATTCTCCTTTTGACGATATCCAAAGCCAGGGAACTAATCAATAGATGTTGCTATCTAAGTTTGAGATTAGATAGTATATCGTTGGCCATAAAAGTAAAAAGATAAAAGATCATTATTAGTTTCATACCTTAGCTTCGTTGTGGCAATGTCTGCAATCGAAAATTTCATCACAACATGGTGCTCTAATCTTGCATCGTCTTCTATAATGTGAGCAACTAAACACACAGATGGATAAATTTGAGGGGGGAAACAATAATATTAAGATTGAATTCAACAAAAGATGGGAAATTTAAGCTTTAATACCCATAAAAAGATTCAAAAAGAAATAGATGGATGATCTTTACCCGTAATGCCCAGATCCAATCTCCATTAGACCCGCAACCTGAGAGGCAAATTCTTGATTTTGTTCATTTTCCTGGAAACCCATCTCCATAATTACTTCAAGTTTTGATCTTTCCTGCTTCGAATCGACCCCAATCCGTAACAGACACAGAACTGCAGAAGGTTTTTTTTTTTAATATAAAATCTGAAGAAATGCAGTGGCGTTTGTTAATCAGATTCAGGGGGAGTTGCAGAGAAGAAAATAAATTCGGTGGATTTATATGGTTGAGATGAGCGAGAGATGACTCGACAACACGCCAGATTTTTTTCTTCGCCTAACAACAAATCTAAACGCAATTAGAATAAAGGAAAATAAATATGGTAGTAATTTGCAAACTATACAAATTTGGTTTTTCTTTCTATTTTGGTTTATTTTATATGCGAATGATTGAAGTCTCAGATATTCTTGGTTGGACTTTTGTTAAAATATCTTATCCTTTGCATTATGAGCTGAAACCAAGCCCCATTCATATTTTTATATTATTTTCGGAAAATTCATTCATATTTCGGAAAATGCGAGAAGAAAGTAATAAAAATAAGATGTTGACCCCAAAAAATATACTTATTAAAATTACCCACAAATTACAATTATATTATTAATAAACGAAAATAAAGAGCTTTTTATAATGTTAAGCACTCGGTTTAGATTTGATTTCAGTTGGCGCGTCATTTAAGAACCAGGTTTTGTGGTGTGTCAACGTGTCATGTCCAGTCTTTTTAAGAGCATCTCCATCAGGGTTTGTTTAGGAGAAATTGGCTCAATTTCATAGGCATATCTATTAAAAATAAATGGAAAAAGCCCAATATACTGAGGAGCGCTCCTTATATAAGAGTTGGAAAAGATGGTCTCTTATACCACGTGGAAGTTTGTGAGTGGGTGATTTTATTTTTAATTTTTAATTTTTTATTTCATTTTTCTTTTGGTGAAAACTCATTTTCTTCTTCCACCGTCGCTGGATGACGAGTCGACGACTTTCTTCTTCCACCATCGTTGTACAGAAAAATCAAAACAAAAGCCCACAACACGATGGTCTTTCTTTTTCTTCCCTCTCGTTTCCTCTCGATTAATTGCCCACATCATTCATTATCCGATTTGATTTGATATTTTCTGTATAGTTTTGACTTGTCACCAGTTTCAGGGTTTTGCAAATTTCCCCTCCCACTACAATTGAATGAGTGAAAATCGTGGTGAAGCTAAAAAGGACCCAACACGGTGAGTCAGCGACCGAGCCAGAGCATTATAGTTTAGCTTTTGACACAACGACGGAGGAAAATCTCGACGTCGACGACAATGACGTCGACAAAAACAATGAAGTCAACGAAAACAGAACAAGAGACAAATTAAATTATAAAAATATGGATTACACTAATGGATGAGAGAAATACAAGAATCTCTTAACTATTCTTATCTTCAAAAAAATATAATAATTTAATCCTAAGAGACCCAGCATCAGTTATGATTGGTCTCTAAAAGCTGAACAAGATATGATTGGATAAGATCCTCCTTCTTGCAGAATGCTGACTCCACCTTATCGTGAGAATACAAACAAGTTTAAATCTATCGGTCCTTATTTGTAATTAATTGCGCCACACAATATAAAAATGGATTAATCATGAATACATCAGTTTTATTGATATATTTATTATTAATGAATAAAACCACTACAGTTCCCATTTTGTTCATCTCCACAATGGACCGCAGCTCTAGAAAATTAAAAAGGTGATGTAGCCCATCATAATTATCATGTCGATAAGATTGCAAATGCAGACTATATCAACGATTCTTTAAAACATTTGATGATTAACCAAATCTCTATATCGAAGCGTTTCCACTAAATTTAATCCTCTAAATTTATATTAATATATCAAATTTTACAAATATAAATCCCGCCATTGCAGAATCCCTAGAGAGGTTTACAGATGTAAAATTCCACTAAATTTAATCCTGCTAAATTTAAACCTTTCGGGAGATTTTTGTTCTCTCAAATTGGATAAGCTCCTAAAAAATAAGGACCGATACATAATCGGTCTATAAAGAACCAGCTCTCTGACAAAACCGGTTCGGACAAATCTTTATATTATTATTTGAGTAGATATTTCATAAATGAACCTTTATTTGTAAGATATTACATAATATTTTACATAAATAAACATTTATTTATAAAATATTACATAAATAAACATTTACTTAAAAGATATTACTTAAACAAACTTTACAAATATAGAAAGCTCAATTAAATATATGGATATAAATCAAAAGTATATTTAGTTTCTTTACTTATTAAAATATTAAAATATATTCTATTATTTTAAATAATAATCAATCCATATATATGAAAAAATCAATTTAAACTTTTGCAATATTTTTCATTTGTATTTTCATTATTATTTAGTATCATTTTTTAAAATTAGTTCAATTATTTATATAAAAAATAAATTTATGTTTTCAAAATTTAAATTATTTTTTTTAACGGGTTGGTCAAAAATAGTTTAGTAAATTGTGAAATATATTAAGTAGACGGGTTTTTCCATTTTGACAATCTTATATATAATCATTGTTAACACATATTATATAATTTATTAACTAAAAATGATAGTTTGATCTCTAATAAAATATTCACAATTAAATTTTTATTTTATGAATATATATATATATTAGATTTTAATCCATATTAGTATGTATATAAGTATATATATATATATATATTAATATCATATCCCTTTCATATTTAAAAAAGCTACTAATAATTAAACCGCATAATAATATATATACAAGTAAATATCAGTTGTGTGATATTTATATAGATATTGTTATCTAATTGTTACCAATTTTATTTATTTATATTTTTTGGTAAAGAACTTTTGTCACCAATTTAATTTAACAAAAAAATAATTAAAAAAATATTACCCCGCATAATATGCAGGTTAATTCTTAGTCCATTACAATTCCGATGTATTCTGAGGTTCACTGCATATTGATCTATAGGAACCACAAGACCTCTCAATCGCATCACTCTGCGCCGTTGGATCTACTAACAATATTTGGCCTATATATATATATATATATATATATATATCTCAATCAAAATGCGTTTTCTTAATTCAGTATATTTCACGTACCATATTGGTGTGCGTGGTTTATATACTAGTATATATCTTTGTATATATGCATATACGTATGTGTATAATATTTGTTGATAAGCATATGTACAACTCAAACGTAACAAAAACAGGTCACAATGGAGGCGCCAACTATTGAGAGACAACTTTTCAAACAGACAGTTTCGATGTTGACCATGATTTTTTTTGTTAAGACGAAACAAAAGACAAACAGAGAAACAAATTTTACAGCCAGCAAAAAAAAACAAAAACAAAATCGACCTGAAAAAATTTGACGGAATTAAACATAATTCTGTCATTACATCATGGCTGATTCTCCAGCAGCGGCGCCTTGGCCGCCGCATAGCAACGCCGAAGTTTGTTACGGAGCCGCTTTTTTCAACATCTCCTCCTATGGAATCCTGGAAAACTATAAATCTCCGAGTGTCATCTTCGGATACGCATTGCCTCTTCTTGAGATGCAAATGATTCTCATCTTCGTTTTAATCGTCTTATGTCATATGTTTCTTAGATATATTGGCATGCCACAGTTGGTCTCTTACATGCTCGTAAGTTTAAAACCAACCAAATCTCGCTTTCTTGAGCCAAAAACAATAAGCTCTTGATTTCTTGTATCGTAAGTAACGAGTCTCTCTTCTTTTTCTTTTTTCCTTCTAAATTAGGGCGGTTGGCTTTTGGGACCTCACGGCCTTATTGATTTGCCGGAGTTTTCTTCGGACCGGTTATCGTTAGACGCAGCGTTGGACGGAAACGTAGCGTTGGAAAGTATGGCCAAGTTCGGGCTAATAATGTTCACGTTCTTGATGGGCGTCAAGACCAACAAAAGAGCGGCGTTTCAAATCGGTAAAAAGCCCGTTTTGATCGCGGTTTCGTCCTATGTCATGACTTGGATATTTGGATTAGCTTTCAGAAGCTTCGGTCTCGCAAAAGCCGACCCTCTCTATATGCCTCTGAAGCGGGCACCAGCAGAACGCACCGTGATTGTAGCGGTTCAAGCGGTTACGATGTTACCGACCGTAACGCAGTTCGTTTATGAGCTCCAGATTCCAAACTCCGAGCTCGGCCGCGTCGTCATATCTATCGCCGCTTTCAACGATCTCCTCGGCTTTTTGAATCTTATTATCGTCTCTTACATAGGAACATTCAGGTATGCAAGGCGTCAATTTAGATATCAACATTATTATTTATAAGATCATTTTTTTTTCGTTTTCAATAACATTGGAATTATGTGCACACCAACAAAAATATTGGAATTCATATACTTTCTATTCTATTGTTATAAACCTTATCAAAGAATAAAATAATTTATACAATCGGAGTTTTAGGCTGTAAATTAGTCTAAATGTTGGTCACCAAAAAGTTAACCATTTTTATTGCTTACATTTATCTACAGATAAAGATCAATGCATATTTATATATTGAAACAAATACACTTTTAATTTTATAATAAGAATTCTACATGTATTTAGACAATTTTATGAACATTAGTTATAACAATTTGAAACGGTCATGCATGCATGCAGGTTCAAATCGCCGGGGATAGCGAACCGGGACGCAGTGGCAATGATAATCTTAGTTCTAGTGATCATATTCATCATCAAGCCTGCGGCTCAACGCATAGCCGACATGAACCCTGAAGGCAAGCCGGTACGGAAACTCTACTTATACGGAACAATCATGACCGCAATCGCTGCGAGCATTTACACAACGTTTTTCAACCACATCCACATTCTAGGAGCTTTATTGGTTGGCATGGCGATCCCAGACGGTCCTCCTCTTGGATCGGCGTTAGAGGCCAAGTTCGAAAGCTTGACTACAAACATCTTATTCCCTATTTCAGTCGCGGCCATGACCATGAAAGGTGACATTTTGAGGCTGTTTTATGCATTCGATGACATATCCGTTAACATGTTCCTGGTGGGTTTTACGTTGTTCGTGAAATGGATTGCCACTTTCGTACCTTGCTTGATCTGCAAGTTACCTACTAGAGAATCCATCATCGTCGCCACTATCATGAACTATAAGGGTTTTATCGACTTATACCTCTTTGAAACCGCCAAAAATAGAGGGGTAATAAATTCTTGATTCTCCTGCTACATGTATCTTCATTGATTAGCATCATGGTTTTTGAATTAACGAGTTGGATTATTTCTCTTAACACAGAATTTGTCACAAGCGACGAACACGTTTCTGATGATTTACGTGCTATTAAATGCGGGGATTTTGCTTACGATCGTGAAAGCACTAATTGATCCAAAGAGGAAGTATATTGGATACGTCAAGAGAAACATCATGCATCTGAAACCAAACTCAGACCTCAAGATCCTAACTTGTTTGCACAAACCTGACAACATCTCAGGCGCCATCTCGCTGCTTCAATTACTTTCTTCGCCGTTACACAACGATAACAAAGACAGAGGAGTCATCTCGGTCACTGTGTTACACCTCGTGAAACTCACGGGACGTGCGTTTCCAATCTTGGTACAGCACGACAAGCGTTCTAAACCGCGGTTGCCTCAAAACTCCTACATCCAAACGATGATGCTCGCGTTCAACGAGTTTCAACAAGAGAACTTGGCAACTACGACTGTTACTTCCTTCACAGCTTATTCTCATGAGAATCTAATGGACCAAGACATTTGCAACCTCGCATTAGACCACCTCACATCGATGATCATCACACCTTCTGGACGAAAATGGTCACCGGATGGTTTATATGAATCAGACGATATTATGATCAGAAACGTGAACGCTTGTCTCTTAGATCGGGCTCCATGTTCGATAGGAGTGCTCAACGACCGAGGCTACCGCAAGAACAAGAAGAGGAGTAATGGTATCGTAAACGTTGGTGTGATATTCATTGGTGGCAAAGATGATCGTGAGGCGCTCTCGCTTGCGAAATGGATGAGACAGAACCCTAGAGTGCGTCTCACGGTGATAAGGTTTTTGTCTGCTTATGGACCAGAAAAGTGCAAGAACTGGGATTACCTTATTGATGATCAGGCCTTGAGTGATTTGAAAGAAACGTATTCGGACGCAGAAACTTTTGCTTATATGGAGAAGACAGTCAACGGTGGTCCTGCGGTGGCTACCACCGTTAGATTGACGGCGGAAGACTATGATTTGATGATTGTAGGGAGAGATCACGACGAAGATATTCTGAATTTCTCTGGATTGGCGGAGTGGATGGAGCTTCCGGAGCTAGGAGTCATTGGAGATTTGCTTGCGTCTAAAGATTTAACAACTAGGGTTTCTGTTTTAGTAGTTCAACAACAACAACAACATGAATGATTGTAACATGTCAAAGATCTCTGCAAAAACGAAAAAACAAAAACATAAGTTCACATTGTGGGTAATATTAGAATATCCACATTGTAGATGATAAATGACATGGAGCAATCATTTTATTTTGTCAATTGGTTTTGAGTTACAAAATTCATGATTCTTAAAAATTCATTGATGAAGGTTGTTTTCTCTCTAGTATAGTGTATTACTAGCAACAACACATTGTAGTTTTCACCTGAGTTGTATAGTAATATAGAAAGAATAAACGATTTATTTTTTCCATCAAAATCCTAAATTTCAAACACCATAAAATTTAGGTTTTAGGAACTAGGACAGCTTCTAAATTTTGAGGTATTTTAAAAACTATTCCAAATATATGGTATTTGGAAGTTAAACTTATTTTTCAAAATTATATTGCTCTTCTAGTGAATTCAACTGTATCCTAATTATGAGAAACAGAGTTAACAAAAAGTAAATTTGAATGAGCTACGTGGAATTTACAAAAGTATACTATTGTTACAATTAAATTTCTAAGTCTACAACATATAATGAAACAAAAAAATGGTAAAGTTACAAAAGAATTGTGTAGGCAAGAAGAAGAAAATAAAACTGACCTAAATCATAAGTTGTTGTTGTTGTATAACCAAAACTGAAGCCTGGCAATTAAAATCCTGTGAAGTCAATAGATCTCCGATAATACCAAGCTCCTTAAACTCACTCCATTCCTCAAGCCCATCAGTGAACACACTCTTCCTCCCTTTCCCTCTTCCCACTATGAACATATCGAAATCGTTGGCCATCGATTTCAGCAAAGCCGATGTCTCAGACGCGTCTTCCACCGCTTTCTCCGTGTAGAAAACATCTACCAATGCCTTGCTCTTCACGTCTCTAAGCAGTTCATCGTCAAGCATTTTATCCCACTCCGAGTTTTCTTTTGCTTTCACATCGGCGTTGATCATTCGTAACACTGTAATCTTAATCCTGGGGTCACGGGCCATTCTTGTTGCAAGTGTCACTGCTTCTCTATCGTCTTTGCCGCCTAGAAAGATCATACAGACTTGGTAAGATGACATATTTAAAACCGTGTCACTGATGTTTCTCCTTCCGGAGCTGCTTCTGTAGACAAAGATTCCGACAGAACATGGCGCCACTTGGAGAACGCTCTTGTTAAGGTCCCGGATCATGTTGCTGTCTGAGATGATGGAAGTTCCGTCCGCAGACCATGTCTGGTGAAAAGGAAGAAGTATGAGAGAAGTAGTGTTGTTGAGTGCAAGCATACAGATGTCTCCGTGCATCGTATCGGGCATGGATACGGCCGTGTAGGTGCTTACAAAGACTGATCCGTAGAAATCTTTGCGGAATTTTGCAAAGGAGAGAACTACATTGTTTGAAAAAGACGTCTCCTCTGTTTTGCGAGTCTGCAGTGTGTGGGAAATGAAGATGGGATTGGCTTGTCCCACGAGTTCCATCAAGTGGAGGACGTAGGCTGCTACAGGTGATTCCCGGGACGGGCAAGTAGCTTCGAGAAGATTGATCATTGGGCTTATATCATCGGTTCTGTAGATGCAGGACAGAATCCTCAGCTCCGAGTTTGGTTTCAAGTGCTGCATATTCCGCTTCTCGTACCCTGCATACATCCTCGATGGGTCGTATAAGTACCTCAAAATCGGAGGTATGACTGCAGAATTCAACATTATATAAAGACACGCGACAGTGAAGGTCTCGGGACGGACAGACTGCAAAAGGTTTCAAAGTATAGAAGAAATGAGACATATAGTTTTGTATAAACATGATTATGATTATGGAGGCATATGTGTGTATACATACCCCTCTTTGGAAGGCAAAAGCGTAGGCACCAAGCTCGAAGATGCCTTTAAAAGACATGATAAGAGAGATAGCGAAGCTGTCTTCCATTGGCATACCGTAGAACAAAGCAGGAAGAGCGGTCAAGATGAATTTGACGACGAAAGATGTTACCATGATGTACAAAACGGCATTGAGATCTCTCCAACCAACTAAAGAAAACATGTCGAGCTCCGTGGAAGATGAAGCAACAAAAAACGGAAGAAAAGTGCCGAATATAGCCGACTCGAACTTCTGAACAATAGCAGAGCCTAGAGGCGGGCCATGAGGAACAGCGAGACCTAATATGAAAGGTCCCATGAAAATAGATTGCTTGCACCAATCCGCAAGGATGGCTGATCCAGAGACCATAACGATGATTGTAGACAGATAGATTGACTTGACAGGACGACCAGAAGGCGTTCTTTTAACAATGTAGAACATCAACGGCCTGAAAACATAGATGGCAATACAAACAAAGAGAACCACTACCCCTGCTCGCTTCAAAGGACGATCACCGGCAATGACGTCTCCTATGAAGACGCTCCCAAGCCGTGTTTGCTCGTCCTTGAGCTCCTTCATGAAGATGAGAACGGAAGCGAGAACAGAGGTGCTGAAATCACTGATGACAGCAGAAGATATGGCTAGACGACCGAGCTCTGAGTTCTGTAGCCTGAGCTCAAAGAGAAGGTTTCCAACAACAGGGAAAGAAGAAAGGCACTGGATTGAGTAAACCACAACGGATTCCAAGGAACTGAGAGTGTTGTCCGAGTTCTTGGTTCCTACGTCCTTGAGGTTTCCGAAAAAGATAACGGAACAGACCAAAGTGGAGAGTAACACGGAGGAGATGCCAATGGTAATAGCTTTTCTACCCGTGGTGCGGATCAAACCCATGTCCATTTTAACTCCCATCAAGAACCAGAACATCATGTAGGAGCAAGCAGAGGTAAGACTAAACACAATCTCTTTGTAATCCTCTGTAGTGAAGAACCTCCTCACCGCTGAATTCTCCTTAAGAAACGACTTGCTTAAGAGAACACCAGTCTGCAAAAAACAAACACAACCTCGAATTAGAATCCACAGATTATAATTAAAGATCCTTAAAAAAACATTTCTTTTGAATAACTCACAAGCATATGGGAAGTGAAACGGATCATGCCGAGACGCTGGAGGAAGAAATGCAAGAATTGCCAGAGGAAAGAGATGATGAGGAATATCAACTGCAAGTGTGGGAACGTGTAATTCCAGAAACTGAGGTTGACATGAGGATCTGGGAATTTCTGAGCAGGCCAAACGCCATTGGAGCTAGGGTTGAGAGGCAAGACGTCGCAGATCATGTTTGATTCTCTCCATGTGTCTCTCATGTAAAGCATCTTATCATCTCCAAACTCCATTTTGATGAAGATTAGAAAAAAAGGGATTGCAGGAGGAATATGATGGTAGAGAACGATTACAAAAGATTTTGTTTTGTTTTTCATACAAATTAGATATATGAATTTCTCGATTTATTACAGTTAAGCTACCAGAATCAAGGGAACAAAGTGGAAACTGTGATGGTTTTTCATATGGGTTTTAAAAACACTAAGAATAGTAAATAGTGATGGGCAAAGAACTAACCAGAAACAAGATTCATGAGATTCTGCTTACTGTTAGGTTTTTTTTTCTTACAGTTTACAACTAATTTACTGGTTACCTACCAGAACAGAATGCCAAAAGGTGAAGAAGAAATCGTACCGATAACCACGCGCCGCCGCTATTTTTCTCCGGCAGATAACACGCGCTGCCTACGCCGTTTTCTCTGGCGTCTCCGATGGAATTTAAGATTACGGCGACGAGTAATCATCTCTGTTATCTGCTTCTTGCTCCCGTCCCGTTGAATTGATTGGGAGAATCTGGAATCGACGTTTCTTCAGATTCTTCTTCGTTTCCTGGTTTGCCAGCGAATATGCCGGGAACAAACAAAACCCAAAAAAAAATTAAAATGGTTTAGGTTATGGGATTATTTATCACATTATCCTTAATTAAGCAATTAAAAGGCCCCTATTCGTCCTACCTAGAAGCATTATTTTCCCAAATTAAATTTGCCTTTTTGCCAACTAATTTTGCTTTTAATTTATGTTTTTCTTTTTCTTCTTCTCTCAGAATAACGAGACCACTATAGTTTAGTCCATCAGATCTTTCTTACATGTTGAAATCTAGAGTAGTTAAGTTTAAAAAAAAAAAAAAAAATCAGAGTCGATTCTCTAGGAAAGACAAAAAAATCAGAGTCGATTTTCAGACTCCAAGCTCATAACACAGATGATTTATAAGATTTAAATAAAAACTAAGGATGATTTATGACATTTGGAATATGAACATCCTACACGAGATACTCCGGTTCGGTTAAATTATTATAGAAGTTTACACTTCGATCCTGATTTAGTATATGTTTCGCAGAAAAATGAGATATATAGGTTTGTTTTTGTGGGTTTCTATGATCAACTCTGATTTTTCCAACAAAATACAACAACGTACTTGGTCGCATAATTTTGCTTCACTTCAGCTTTCTTGTAAAGACGAATCACTAGATTTAACTAAAATCATTCAAACACAAAGATTCTTTGGCACGTGAACTGTGAAATACATTATGGTAGCAGTTTTGTTAAACACGCAATTGCGTTAATTAACGTGACATTCTTCCATAAATAATTCACTAACGCTAACCAATTCAGCATTAATCATTCATGCACTCGATATCAATCCTGACTATTCATAAATAAATATAATCAAGTTACTTCTTCGAAATATAAAAAGAGTACGCTAATTAGGCCAGATTATTTAACTAGAATTGCAACTCATGCCGATTGCCACATTATTAATTTTCCCTGCAAGATCCAATAACAATAGCACGCGTTTACATGTGTGCATGTAAGCAGATAAGAGAGTATTGATTGTAGAAGCAGTATTTTTTAAAGGATTGGACATAGATGTGTGACATAAGATATTATGTGAGCTTAACAGTCATATGATTGTATCTTCAAATAATACATGAAGAAAATGTCATGATAGAACACTTAAACTTGACTTAGGTTAATCATTATTTAATGAAATTGGGATTGACATTCATCGTTTAAATTAAGGTACAGCTAACAAACCCTTGGTAAGGTTTTATGCGAGGGAGGTCTTACGTCGGGATGGCCCTTTTTGCTCTCTAGTTGACTTCTGAGTTAATCCTATTCACATCACCTATGTTTTTTTTATTAATCCTGTTGACCTAATAATTTGAAGGAGAAAAACATCATTCATGACTTTCATTCATGCATTGTATGATGTAATATAGACTAATGCCCATAAATCTGACAAAAATGTATCGAATAAGCCATTAAGGGACTAAATTCTATGAAAGTTTCTAGAGGACTATCTAAAAACAAAATTTCTAGAAAAGATATGATAAACTAGTTTCAAAAATTATTTGCAAGTCCATGCGTTTTAAAGTCAACTAATTAGTCAAAATTAACTTTGTATGAGAAATTATAAACTTCCAACTTAAAAACAATCAATGGGCAATGACTTAATTGACACATGAATCTTATATATAGTTGAAAAATGTTCAAATTTATGATTTGTAATATTTAACATTCTAATTATAATGGATTTTTTGAGAGGAGGACACAAAATTATTTGACAATAGGTGTATCAGTTCATGAATCATATATATAGTAGTTTAGACAAGTTGTAGCTTCTAATGTAGAGCATTTTAATTTTAATTTTTCTTTCATTTCCAACTTTTAACCCGATAAAGTATAAGTTTGGCCGATTTTTTGGAATCTGATAAAATGATACAAAAATAATATTTGTCTATGACGTACTTGTGTTGTGTGGCTGTTTTTTTTTTTTTTTTTGTGTGTGTGTATGTGTGAATTTGTATGTCACAACTCGCAAGTATTTTATACGGTAGAGGGTAGGGTGTCTTCTTCAATGATTCAATCCAACCCTCTAAACCGTCCGGCAGTGGCATATATATGAAACAAAGATACCACAATTAATGAATCTAAAGAGTCAATAAAAAAAAAAGTTTAGAACAAAACTTAATCAAGTTAGATTCTTGATATTCTTTGATGAATCAAGAAGAGCATATTATGAATAAAGGAGAAGGATCAATGCCTTGCTTCTCCGAGACGACCAATACTTCCTCACAACCTATCTATACTAATACCGTGACGGCCGGGACAAAGTCACCGGAGAACGACGACGTTTCACTCTCTCTTCTATACAATCTCTCTACCATTCAAGAGACGGTCCATCAGATCCAATCCCTGGTCAGCTTCTTCATGATCTCTAATACTTCGGGGTCAACGTCGTCTTTGGCTGTGGCTAACATCGAAAGTTTGGTTCAAGAGATCATCACGGATGCATCCTCAATATTGTTTACTTGCCGACAACTCCAAATCTCATCTAGCAACAACAATGATATAAAAAATGATCAAATTGCAGATGCAATGGTTATGGAGTTTCCCCCACAAGAAATCGACCCGGATCGTGATTTCATGCGAGAGTCGTTAACCAACCTTCTTGCTGTCCAAGAAAGAGAGCCGAACTCGTTTCTCGACCAGACTACGCATAAACTTGACTGGTACGGCACTCAAACCATAGACCCTAAAACAGAACATCGTCGTTCTAAAACAAGATCCGGGAACTATGATATATTGGAGCTAGACGCAGCAAATCTACTAGCAAAATACACGCATTACTGCCAGATTTGCGGTAAAGGGTTTAAGAGAGACGCGAATCTGAGGATGCACATGAGAGCGCACGGAGACGAGTACAAGACACGCGAGGCCTTGATCAGCCCAACGAGACATGACAAGAAAGTCGAATACTCGTTGAAGAAACATTACTACTCGTGCCCTCAACAAGGGTGTAGATGGAACCAGAGACACGAGAAGTTTCAACCGCTGAAATCCGTGATCTGCGCCAAGAATCATTACAAGAGGAGTCACTGTCCTAAAATGTATATGTGCAGGAGATGTAGTGTGAAGCACTTCTCGGTTCTTTCGGATCTTAGGACGCACGAAAAGCATTGTGGGGATATCAAGTGGATTTGCTCTTGTGGGACTAGATTCTCTAGGAAAGACAAACTTATGAGCCACGTTTCTTTGTTCTTGGGGCACTCACCGGCCCATGTACCGTCGCAGCTGCACCCGCCGATGATCACTCCCTAAAGTCATAAGATGACGGCTGAATTCGAGTTCTTAAGAGATTTTATAGGACGTATCTGAAATGAGATGTGCTTATGTGCATTCAACTCTTTTTCTTTTTCTCGAGTTTGTAGATTCATTATATTAACGTTACTAAGATGATATACCAAGACGTATCACAATGACTTGTGCATTAACGTTAATGTTACAAATGATTTTGGTTCTGATTGGTATAATGCATTGTGGTTATATAGTAAAAAGCATTTCATCATCCATGAGTCCGCTAAGTTATCGGCGAGAGTTTTTGTTGATCCATGTCCTTAATATCGTTACCCATATATGTTGAGAAACAACTACAATGATCAGAACCAATGGTTTTTGTTGATCCATGTTCTTAAATCTTAATATCGTTACCATGTTGAGAAACAACTGATTACAATGATCACAACCAATGGTTATAATATTAATGGAGCTTCAAACAACTAATGATTTTTTTTTTTTTTTTAGAAAAGGGTATTCGACAAAGAACTAATGATACTAACCAATCATTTACAAAGTGGTATAATTAATCTATAGAGTGATGGTATGAAACATGGTGTTATCTAATTAATTAAAGTTCGCGGTATGCATTTCTCTTGGCCATCTACATGGCGGTATAAATACATTATGGCGTTATAAGTTTAGGCTACGAAAAGTCTAAAACATGGTTTAATTTTCTTTTTTGTGACGGTACAACGATTTTGGTTTTAGATAATGTTTTTATTTCTAAACAAATCTAAATTATCATAGGTCGATTAGATTCCTTCGATTTTTTAAATATACTTTTTAAAAATAAATTATCTCATTATTTTGTTCCTGTATGTATAAAATAATGTTCTTCAGTCTTCACGAGGAACATATTGTACCACGATCAAATTAATGGATGTTATGCCAGTCCAAAAAAAAATGGAAGCTATACCAAAGATTGTTTCCTGAGTAATCGTAGCCGTACATAGTTGGATAGATCAAAGATTGCCATGTCATCTATCCATGCCAAATATAACAACTTATTAATATTTGGCGCTCATTGGTTTTGGCGGTTGACAAAAAGCGCAAGCGAAATTTTTTTGAATTTCGATATTTGGTATCTGTTTTTAATTCGCTCGCGCTTTAAAGTGTAAAAAAGATCCTATCCATTCATTAAAAAGGCAATTCACATCGAACAGTAGTAATATCACCACGTCACTGATCCCCGTTTCAACAACTCAGCCAATGAGATCCCTTTCTCTTATCCTATATAAACAAAGAGGAATCGACGATGAAAGAATCACATCATCACAGCAAAAACTCTCACTTCTCTTAACACTAAATCCAGATCTTACAAATTAGTATCGCAATGGCCAAGGCAGACAAGAAACCAGCGGAGAAGAAACCGGCAGAGAAAACTCCGGCGGCAGAAACCGCGGCGGCAGAGAAGAAACCAAAGGCTGGGAAGAAGCTTCCGAAGGAATCCGCCGTCGCCGGAGACAAGAAGAAGAAGCGATCGAAGAAGAACGTCGAGACTTACAAGATCTACATCTTCAAGGTGTTGAAGCAGGTTCACCCAGATATCGGGATCTCGAGCAAAGCCATGGGGATCATGAACAGCTTCATCAACGACATCTTCGAGAAGCTTGCCGGCGAGTCTTCGAAGCTAGCGAGGTACAACAAGAAGCCGACGATTACTTCCCGGGAGATTCAGACGGCGGTGAGACTCGTCTTGCCTGGAGAGTTGGCGAAACATGCTGTTTCTGAAGGTACCAAGGCGGTGACCAAGTTCACGAGCTCTTAGATTTTCAAGGATGTGTAATGGTTTTAACTAGTAGTCGGTAGTTTTAAGCTTTTGGGGATCTCAAAGCGTATGTTATTTGGGAATTAGGGTTTCTTATTTTGGAAGAAATATATTAAGTTCAATTTTTATTTCTATTGATTTTGGTAATTTAAATTTCCTGCATCTGTTGATTTTAGTTACAGGCTAAACAACGAATTCCTAAATCCAAATTAATATTCGATGTACATCAATTATAGAAAGATTAAAAACATAGTAAAAATTTAAAGGTTGCAAATGATTTCTTGAGCTGACCATAATTCGGAATGATTTACACACTAGTTTGGCTTGCTAGATGCAATATGCTGAAATAAGAAATAGAGTATTGGACAGTTATTTGAGATTAGAAATTTTTTGAGCTCACGTTACTACTCTCAAATAACTGTCCAATACTCTATTTCACCCCAGAAATCGTGATAAATTTATTATTTCACCCCAAATTATGTTGTGGGGTGATATGCGACCTATTTCACCCTGAGAACTATTACATAATAACCAATTACTCCAGAGTTTGAACCTCGTCGCATATCACCCCACGACATAGTTTGTAAACTTATTTCTCCCTATTTTTCTATTTCACGATGTTTTTAATCAAAACCGTTGAATTCAATGATTTATGATGTAAACCCGATAGAATACCAGGTTTGCTCGATACCAAGATGATTTTAAAATCCGATCTGACTCGATCCAGTTTATATCTGATTCGAAATCATAAAAAAACCCGACCACGTGAAGCAGCTTCGTCGTCCTCGTCGAAATCGACATTAACAACTTTGATTCAGGTAGATAAAACAGTAAAAGGAACATACCTCAGACTATCAGGTGAAGCAGCTTCGTCGTCCTCGTCCAAATCGCAGGTAGATTTGAAGCAGCTTCGTCATCCTCGTCGAAATTGCAAGTGAAACTTCGTCGACGCAGTAAGAAGCTACTTCGTCGTCGCAGAGCACTGAATTTTCGTCGAAGCACCTCTCCCTCACTAAACCTCGATTTCCAACTTCCTCAAATTCGATTAGGGTTCATCTTGAGAAATTGAGGATTTTAACTTGGGTCAAATCGATTTTGAAATAGAACCGAGTCAAATTTTGGGTTAAGTTTCAAATCAGATCAACTTTTGGTTTAAGATTTTTAATCGGGTCAAATCGTGGATTATTAGTTCCAATCGGGTCATAATTCGATTTTAAGGTTTGGTTACGTGGTTAATCTTTTTTTGGTTAACAGTAAACCAACAAAAAACTCGGTCTGGGGGGATTTTAGATTTCAAACTTGATAAAGTGGTTAAAAACGCCGTGAAATAGAAAAATAGGGGGAAATAAATTTACAAACTATGTCGTGGGGTAATATACGACGAAGTTCAAACTCTGGGGTGATTGGTTACTATGTAATAGTTCTCAGGGATGAAATAGGTCGTTTTCCCTAAATTTATTATGCAAACATACCAAATCTCTATCAAATCCATTTCAGTTACATTAAATGGTTAGATTATAGATTGGAGTATTTGGACTACAGGTCATCATATTGTGACATGAAGCATTACGACTTTGATGTATTGGATGACAATCTTCTTAAGAAATTCCAAAAGTGACCATGACAAATATAAGAATGTAATACTACAGCTCACATTGAAAACTCCTGTTTACAGTTTATGTGGAGATTGTCATGACTCGATCGCATCATTTCTTTGGGTAAGTTCGATGGTCAGGTCCAACATCACGTGAACCCGTATTTATGTAAGGTCCTCTAAAAGTTGCTTGAGGAGGTAAAGGTTTTGTTGGATCTATCACTGGTTTTTTGGAGGATCTGAAAACCAAAGGAGAGCAAAAAAGAAGAAGATGAAACAAAGGTCATACCACAAGATGAGAAAAGATTTAACGGTTAAGAGAAAAGAGAGTTCTTACGCCATGTAAAAGGGGAAAGCTAAGCCGGCAGACGCGAAAACAACCAGACCGGTGGCTACGATGATGTTACGTGATGGTGCCATTGCAACTAGCGATTTGGCTTGAAACCCAAAAGAATAGATTGTAGAGAGAAACTACAAAACCAAAAATTTGAATCAGTCTCAGACCATAAGAAATACAGACAGAAAGAATACAAAGATTATTGTAACTCAAAGCCATTATCTAAAAGCAAGATTTAAACAAAACTTATGTTAAAGTCGACGTTGTGAAATCCTTGTGTCTACACTCAACATCAAGATAGTAAAACATCTAGCTACTCACACAACTACACGCTTTCATGCTCGATTTACAGAGTGACACAAGATTCTAGCTTGTTTTACAGTTCCAAAACCATCTAAGATAAACTGATCAATCAGTCTCAGTTGCTAAATTCAAGAAGTGAGCCAGAATCAGATATCTCCCTAAACTGAAAATGGGTAGATTTTTCCTCGGAGTGATCCTATACACGAACGTAGACACGAAAAAACTAAATCAAGTATCGAAAAAATCACGTTTTTACGATAAACAAACCAACTCGAACTCAAGTTATACACAATCGAGATGATCAGAACTATAAGTGAAGAGCGAATCAAGATTCGAGTTCCTGAGTAAAAAAATGCGAATTTTAACTATGATTTCAACCAAACTAAACTCAAATTACTCAGTTGCGATGCGCAGAATCAAATGACGAGCAAATCGAGATTCCTAATTCCCGAAATCCGAATTCAATTTATGATTTCAACCAATCAATTCGAGCAAAAACCTTAGCGATGACGTATCATCGACAAGGGAAAAGACCATAATTGAACGAGAACATATTGCAAGGTTAAAATCACGAGCCAAAACGTATACAAATGAAGAAGATCTCACTCAGGATATGATGCGGCCGAGTCGACTCAGTGCGGTATGTCGGATTGGGTTTTGTGCACCGAGTCGTGGAGGTCTGTGAAACCGGCGATTTGTACGTGACGCTTTTGGGAAATTGATATTGGGCTGGAAGACAACTTAATTGGGCCTTATTCCTTCCATAAACTTACTAACTCACCTAAATTTTTTTATATTATGAAACAATTACGGTTAACACTTTATTCTCAAATTTTGTTTTCTTTGGTAGGGCATGGAAATATACAAATTTTATGAAGCTTTAAAACAGATGAAGCAAAGAACATCATAATCCAAGGCACTTTCCACGTATCTTGCATATCTAGTCTACATATACAAACATATGCAATAAACACGTTTTGAATATAAAGTATAGTTTTGTAGTATACATGCCTGGTAGTATGTCCTTTTCATACAATTTTGTTTTATTTCCTTTTTATGAAAAAATTACTCCCTCCGTTTCACAAAGAGTGTCGTTTTAAGGTTTTATTTTTGTTTCACAAAGAGTGTCGTTTTATATTTTCAATGCAGAATTTTAAACAATATTCCAGTTTTGACCTCATTGATTTAATATATTAGTTAAAGAAAAAAAATTATTTAATGTATTAATGAAGGACAAAGTAGTATTTTTAATAGTTTTCTTAATAAGTGTCGAAAATGTCAGAATGACACTCTTTGTGAAACGGAGGGAGTATTGATTTCTTTTTAAATTATGTAATTTGCACTGTTTTCAACTAATAGAGATTGCTATTCAAACAACATTTATATACTTGATTCTCATTTATAGCAATTTTAATACATTTATTAGTTTAAAACAACAATTATATGGAGTAATTGATTGTATTCTCGCTTTTTTAGCCAAACAAAATTAATTGTATTCAAGTCAACCAGCAAAACTAATAAATGTATATATATATATCATGAAATCATATATAATTATATATAAAACAGCAAACATTAGTTATTCTGTTATATTTTATAAAGAACAAAATTTGTAAGAGAAAAACAAATTTGTAAGAGAATGGCGCAAAAAGTATGTATGATGATGATGATGATGATGATGATGATGATGATGATGATGATAAGATACCATCTAGAGGCATGCAATGGAATGGAAAACATGTGCATGACACACCAACATATCTCACATAGTCACATACGTATGTTATATATTTTTTTAACTAATAAATTAATGAACCAAAAGATGGTGGCGTGGTAATAAAAGATCCAGAGATAAAGCATGAACTCATTGATATGTGTTTGATTTTCGTTGGAAACTCTTTTAGTTTTAGTTCATCAATCGAAATAGTGTTACGTTTCGAGAGTTATATTTATCGTAAGAGGATTAGTTGAAGTTTGGTTCGGATCACCTAAAAAAGAACGTACAGATGATCCAATACCTCCTAATTATAAGATATCAATGTTCATATCATGTGTATATAACTATATATTAACATACATTGAAATAAATTAATGTCCACATCCTCTCATAATTTGTGGTTGTATGCAGGATGAAATTAATAAGGCCAGCAGGAGTTAAAGACCCAATATGCGTAAGGAATTGTATAGTGAAATATGGAACTTGTTTAAGAACTTGCGGCTAACTTTTCATACCGTAATGTTGTCGATGTATTACCAGTGGCGGAGCAAGAAATTGTTTTAACTGGAGAAAAATAGAGATATATATGATATTATAAGTGGGGTATTGGAATAAAGCTTTAAAAAGAGACACTAATTTTTTAAATTTACTGGGGTCATTCGCCCCAACTTGATGAATATGGCTCCGCCACTGTGTATTACAATATTATAGAATAATAAAATATAAATTACTGATGCATACATGGAACTGTAAATAGAATACAATGGATACCTGAAAATTATAAAGTAAAATAAATATCTAAAATTGGAAAATACACTGAATCATACATATACTGGCATACTGCCTTTGGCTAGAACAATTTCACTTACATTTTTCTTTTTTAAAATAACCAAATCTTCAACTTATAGTTTTCAGAGATCATATTGACCAACTATAAATAATATTTTATGGTGAATCTACAATACAACAACAAAACATCATTTTAACCACACACAATTCCGTATTGAAAAAAGAACCTATCTCTCTACAGCTGAAGCAAAGAACATCAGAATCCAAGGCACTTTTCACGTTTCTTGCATCACAAGTATCTACTCTATATATACAAACACGCAAATAAACCAATGTTTGACCCCAAAAACACTAGCTGGAAATCGAGCCAATGCCGCCAATAACTTATCATGCTCCGGCACTGCACCGGCGGCGAAGCCTTGTCTGCTACGTTTTCCTCGTCATACTAACCCTAATTTTCATCGTAGCTACAGGGTTTCTCATTACCTGGATCGTAACAAAACCCAAGAAACTTCATTACACTCTTGAAAACGCGTCAGTCGAGAAATTCAACCTAACTGACGACAATCACGTGTCCGGTACATTCAAATTCACCATCCGATCACAGAACCCTAATCACAGAATCTCTGTCTACTACAACTCCGTCGAGATATTCGTAAAGTTCAAGGATCAGACGCTTGCGTTCGACACAATAGAGCCGTTCCACCAACCACGGATGAACATTACGCAGATTGATGACACGTTGGTTGCGCAAAACGTTCCCGTTTCTAAATCCAACGGTAAGAATCTGAGGGCTCAAACTTCGTTGGGAAAGATTGATCTTGAAGTGTATGTCAAGGCGAGGGTTAGGTTTCAAGTCGGGATATGGAAGTCATCACATCGTACGGTTAAGATTGAGTGTTCTCATGTCACGGTCTTTTTGTCGAATTCAAACCAATCCCAAAATAGTTCATGTGATGCTGATACTTAGATTAGTATTATTACCACACTAATAATCGTATGTAAAGGTGAATTAGTATTCATTTTTTTTGTTCCATTTATCTGATTGCCGTATTAAGTTTAAAACACAAATGTTTTTTTTTCCCAACAACATGCAATATATATACATTTTGCAAAAAAAAGTATACCATTTGTAAAAATAAATAAAGCAATACCTTTTTTTTCCTTTGTGGCTAAGTTATGAAGGTGTGGTGTCATATTCCACGGGAATGTCTTTTATATTGTTTCGAGGCCCATATATTCATAAAGAGCTTTTTTTTTTTGTTAAAGCATAACTATGTCTTTACTTCACTTTTACGGTTTTACCTGGTTATCAACATTTGTCCAAATCAATCTTTCGGCGATAATATTATTGACTTGAGATATTACTTCCCGACCAATCAATGTACCAAATCAATCTTCTTTCGCATTCATCGCCAGAATGATTGACGAGAAATAAACACCAGAAAACAAACCTCATGATTTTTTTTTTTTTTTTAAATGGATGTAACTCTAGAAATGATAAGAGATCCGAAACCAAATGTACACAAGACGTGGTTTATATATACACAACTCTCAGAAGACAAAATGGGGAAAAGAAAGAAATAAGTCCCTTCCATCGATTCGACATTGGATTAAATGTTACATTACACTTTTTTTTTCTACCTACATTACTTTCATTCATCCTAATAATATTCCCACACAACCCCAAACTCTCTATATATAAACGTACATTGATACACATATACATGCATACGAATACGTCGTATGTACCAGTTCTAATGTTATCGTTTAGTTGGTGCAAATCAAACGAGATCTGAAGAGACATACATTCTTCTCCGGTCAGTGCTTGGCTTAGGTTGTTGGGAAGGAGACGGACTTGGAATATCCTCAAGAGTGGAACGAGGGGAGAGACGGGACATTGTTCCGGTTATATCAGGAGACCGGTACTGTTTCTGTTGCTGTTGCCAACTTTCACTCTCTGAGGATGATGTCACATTTCTAGCACGAGGAACCTGATCTAGTTTGAAATTTGGTTTCTCCCTTCTAGTTATGTTTGGTTCCTTTATGTTCATCCCGATAAATAACTGAGAGCAACTTGAGACATCACTAGGTGAGGTTGGTTGGAGAGAGTTCTTTAGGAACCGGTGTTCTAGCAACATAGAAGCGGTTGGTCTCTCAGCTGGATTTCTCTGAAAACATAACCTTAGAAAATCTTTACCCTCGTGTGACATCGATTCAGGTACCGGTGGGGTATCTCTCATGACCTTGAACATAGCTGCAGCACCTTCAAACTCACTCCAAGGAGGCTTCCCAGTGAACATCTCAATGATTGTGCATCCTAAACTCCATATATCAACAGCAAAAGCTAGATCAGGGTTTGTATCTTTTTGCATCACGGCTTGCATGAGCTCTGGTGCCATCCAGTAAGGGCTTCCTTTTAAAGAGAGATCGGCTCTTTGTCCTGTAAGGTGCTTAGCCATGCCGAAGTCAGCAAGCTTGACAACTCCTGAAGCATCAACAAGGAGATTAGCACCTTTGATATCTCTATGTACTGTCTTTTTGCTGTGCAGATAAGCCAGCCCTGAGAGAATGTGTCGAGTGAAACTACGAACAACAGATTCTGTCATGGTTCCACAATGTTCACGGATGTATTTGTTGATTGAGCCAGGGTGAACATATTCAAGGTAGATAAAGAAACGGTCTTCTACTATCTCACTACCAAAATACTGCACAATGTTTTGGTGTTGAAGGTTACTAAGAAGCTTGATCTCTTGCTCTAATTGTTTTATACACTCTTCAGATTTGGGGTCATCAGGGAACAACTCGACTTCCTTCATTGCACACAACGCTCCTGTTTCACTGTTGCTTGCAACGTAAACGCTACCAAACGTGCCACGGCCTATTAGCTTCCCTTTCTTCCACTGTGAATTCATAGGGAAAGAATCACGTTTGAGAGGAGCCTGAACTGAAGCAGGTGATGAAGAAGAAGGGCAAGAAGCTCCAGGAGGGAGTGGCAAAGGATGAACATTGGAGTGTGGTGTAGGAGAGTGCAATGGTGAAGATGGTCTGCTCTGTTGTGGGCTCATATGTCTTCGTGGGCTTCGAGGTTGTGGTGTATGGATTGGAGAGTTGTCTGTGCTAAAAGCAGTGATGTCGTAAAACGCAGGAGGAGGAAGTCCAGAGGTATCAAGTGGCATATCTGGAGCTGACCATGCTTGATTGCTCTTGGGAGGCAAGTAAAACAAACGCAAATCTTGGCCAGTATTGCTCGTTCTTTTTGGACTAGGCACAGGACTCATGTATGGACTCGTTGGAGCACTCATGGTTGGTATGTTCAACCAATAACCATTCTTGCCTCTCGAGTCTTGATATGAAGAATTCTCCGAGGCTCTTCTCGAGCCATTGACCACGCTGGTGAGAGGAGGACTTGGCGAGGTAACCCTATTCTTGGAATCTCCGGCGACGACCTCTGGTAACGGAAGAGGCAACGGTAAGAGAAGTGCCGGAGGCGAGCGAGGAGCCGCCGTGTAAGCGCTTGAAGACCGAGTTAAACCGGTGTTAACCGTGGAAGAATTAGACGTTGATGCATGACGTTCTGCCAAGACATCGTCATTGGTTAAGTGACGGAGCTTCCTCTGACGCGTGAGCCTGCCACGGTTGAAACGGAACAAGCGGCGATGAAATCGATCCCGGTATAGATTCCGATCTTGATCCGGAGATTCAGAGTAAGAAGGCAGGGGTTTGAGAGAAGAAGAAGATGATGGAGACGAGAACGAGATTTGTGGAAGCCAACGCATTGTGAGAAATCATGGTATGATCATACAAGAATCCTTTCTCTTTCTTTTTTACCGTGAATGAACGCGATTAGAATGGACCAGAAAAACAGAGATGGAGACGATGGCGATTAGGATCCATGCAAAGAAGTTAACGGATTTAACAGAAAAAAAAAACCAAAGCCAAAAAAAAAGAGAAAAAACAAGCATAGATATTTCAGGGGCAAAAAAAAAAAAACTAATTATCGAACTAATAACAACTATATGGGAAGAATCCCAAAACGAAATCCAAAATTAACAGTGGCTAATATTGATCAACGGAAGCTAAAAAGAAACTGTATGTTTTAGTTAATACAATACACATACTATATACAACACATGAAGAAACTATTCGCACTTTTCGACGACGAGCCGAATATCTAGTACTAAGTAAAAATTTCACAAAACTCACTTTATTTAATATTGTTAATAAAAGCAGAGGTAATTAAAAATTTGATAAATTCCTCCCTCATCATTCATTAGTTACTCTTATCATCTTAAACATAACAATGAGTCAATGATATATGTACAAGTCTAGAATTTTAAAAATGCGCGCCATAGAAAGAGATCATAATTTTTTCATGGTTTATGGTTTTGTTCAATGTTTTGAGAATCTCTTCTTTTTTTTTTGGTTAAAGGGCTTAATGTTTTGTTCAACTTACTTTATAAATAAACGAACGATTGTTCAATGTATAAACTATAAAATAAGTTGATTACTATTTACTAGTCAGTCAATGATACTTTACGCCCTTAGGCTTTGGTCTATCAGCTTCTGCACTTAGTATATATATATATATATATTCCTCTCTCTTTGTCTTTTTTATTCAGTTTATGTCAGTTCCCAATTTACAAAGATAGCAGCTATTCCTTATTAAATCTTTAAGGAATTTTTCCTGTTACGATTTCAAATGATCAGTTTTAATATTATTTTAACTGAAGTCGTGATACATGTTGAATCAAGGGCGTGTAGAGAAAAAATGCTGTCGACAAATGTTCAGTTTACTTTATTATTTTATAGATGAGAGAAAGAAAAAGACACGTTAAAGCAAAATGCATGATATAATTGCAATGTGGGGTTCTACAGAGTAACAATCGAAAAAGAAGAAGAGAAATGCCATGATTTGATTTTGAGTTGTTTCCAAAGAACGTTTGTCAATTTATATAATTATGTTTTTAACGTCAATTATTATATATTTTTTTTTATATATCTTAAAACAAAAATGATAAAATCATTATTTTAGAATATATAAATAACGTCATATATTTTCAAGAATTATTTTAAAATTAAAATGTAAAAATTGGTCAACATATTAACAAAATCATGTTCTACTGCTACTCTCATCAATTTATCCGAGTATTACTTTAGATACGTACGACTAGTTCAAAAACTCTACAAAATCCAATATTAATTAAGGAAATTCATCATGCTGCTAACAAATTCTCAAATTTTTGAAGAAAGATGAACACGTATGAGAGAAATACGTAGTACTTATTACAAATTTGCAGTAAATCTAAATATTGCATAACATGTAGATTAAATGATTTGCTAAATAAATGAATGACCTTATACTATATATATATATATATATATATATATTTGAACCGTAACAATGGAGTCGTGGAGGTAGCAAATTCATCAACTTGGTGGAAATTAATATTCAACGCTATGTAAAAAGTCTAACTTGCTTTCTGTTTCATTATGGATTCTATAGTCTCTTTCAATACACACATACTAGAGGTGCAACACATTTACATAACACGATTGTGTACAAATAAATAAAGCAAGAGGTGCGTCAATATTACGCATTACGTGGTTTAGGTAATCAGAAGAAAAAAGAAAACAAAGCGAAAGGAGATGATGCCAAGAACATTTCATTGACTGGTCTTCCTTTAAAACAAAAGAAAAACCTAATCCTTGTGTTGCCTATACAGTTTTACTTTTTGTATTTCATAAGTAAATTACTTGTTTGTTAAGTAACTTTCACCATGTCACTAGATTTCAAATTTAGCACTTCAATTCCGGTGGAAAATATAGTTTATTATCTTTAAAGTATCACAGAAAAAGTATTGATAATTCCACTATATAAACTCTGAAGTGAAACATAAATTATATATAAACATTGATCTATCTCTTTTTTCGTCACCAATTTTTTGTTTTCTTATTATATAACCAGCACGTATCCTCCTAATAATACATATGATGTGTATTTTTACCTTTTTTTGTCACAATAATAAAGTCGATTAAAAGAAAAGAAAGGGAAAATCAATCGAATTACAAAAAAAAAAAAACACATGTGATTTTGGAGTAATCTGCACTGGAACATCTTCTGTTTATCCATCACTGTTACTTCTTCTTCTCTCTCTCTCTCTCTCTCTCTCTCTCTCTCTCTCAAAAGTACAAACCAAATCTGCAAAACTACTGTTTTCATGAATTTCGAGACTGCAGATTTGTAACAGTTTATTATCCAATAGGCAGCTTAAATTCTCCACTCTTATGTCGTGGCCAGAAGAAGAAAAAAAAATGTATCTTTTTGATTTTTGACGACATATAGAGATCTTGTTACCACTTAAAGCATACCACAAGCCGGAGCAGCTATGGCGGCTGTTCGGTTTACGGCGGGTATTCTGGTTTTTCTATTACCGGCGGCGGTTTTGTCTTACGGTTTTCCGGCGGCCTTGAAACTGGAAAGAGCGGTTCCGGCGAACCACGAGATGGAAATCAGTCAACTCAAGGCGCGTGACAGAGCCAGACACGGCAGATTGTTACAGTCGCTCGGCGGAGTTATAGATTTCCCCGTCGACGGAACTTTTGATCCTTTCGTTGTTGGGTAATCAAAGTTTCCATCTTTCTCTTCCCTTTGTTCTCTTTTGGGATTCATCAATTCGATCGATCATTGGCGATATCTGAGTAGATGATTTTGATGCCTGCAAAGTGTTTGATACAATATCTGACTAAATCTCAGTCATTGTCTGCTAATCTCTCATGTCTCAATCAAAAAATTCTTTCTTTAGTTTCGTCGTGTTCTGCTCAGTTTTGTTTTTTTCTGTGAAAAGATGTTCTGCTGAATTTGGTGTTTGTTTTTGAACAGATTATACTACACGAAACTGCGATTGGGATCACCTCCAAGAGACTTTTATGTACAGGTTGACACAGGAAGTGATGTTTTGTGGGTCAGCTGTGCTTCTTGCAATGGCTGCCCTCAAACTAGTGGACTCCAAGTAACGTCTTTCTGAAATCATCTTTCATGATCTTGGTATATTTTGGAGTCTCTGATTGGAGATTAATATGCTGCTCCTTTGGGGATTTTGTTTATATTTTGCAGATTCAGTTGAATTTCTTTGATCCAGGGAGCTCAGTAACAGCAACACCGGTCTCATGTTCTGACCAAAGATGTAGTTGGGGTGTTCAGTCCTCTGATTCGGGCTGTTCTGTTCAGAACAACCTTTGCGCTTACACGTTTCAGTATGGGGATGGAAGTGGCACCTCGGGGTTCTACGTCTCTGATGTCTTGCAGTTTGATATGATTGTAGGAAGCTCTCTGGTCCCAAACTCAACCGCTCAGGTTGTGTTCGGGTGAGTTATTTCGGCAAAAGTCCTTTGTTCATAGTCATCAATTTGGACCATTTACTCTTGACTTTGTTGTTGGTTGCTAAGTGGGATTGTTTTTCTGGAACAGATGTAGCACCTCGCAGACGGGTGATTTAGTGAAGTCGGATAGAGCGGTTGATGGAATCTTCGGGTTTGGGCAGCAAGGAATGTCTGTGATTTCTCAGCTTGCTTCACAGGGATTAGCTCCGAGAGTGTTCTCACACTGCTTGAAAGGAGAGAATGGAGGCGGAGGCATATTGGTTCTTGGAGAAATTGTGGAGCCAAACATCGTCTTTACTCCACTCGTTCCCTCACAGTTAGATCCCTCGAAACTATTTCATTTCAAGAGCTGTTCAAATATTCAAAGGAGAGTGACTGATAAGCACGATCTTACTGTGTATGAAAATTTTTCAGGCCTCATTATAATGTGAATCTGCTGAGCATCTCAGTAAATGGCCAAGCGTTGCCTATCAATCCATCGGTCTTCTCCACATCAAACGGCCAGGGAACAATCATTGACACTGGTACAACACTGGCATACCTTTCTGAAGCAGCTTATGTTCCTTTCGTTGAAGCTGTAAGTCATCAAACTCGCGCTGCTATATCTTTTTGATATCACTGAACCATCTGGGATATGTAGATACTATATCTGTAATGTGAAACTCGGCAATTCTGTCTCTATACATTATCTTAAATCTTATCGTTCTTATGGAATATTTTCAGATTACAAATGCTGTTTCGCAGTCTGTCAGGCCTGTTGTTTCAAAAGGGAACCAATGTTATGTAATAGCCACGAGGTTCATCCCCCTCATACCATCTCTAACCATGTCTTCTTATTGGTATCTATATGGTGGAAAAATCTGAACTTTTTCACGGTATTGTAATGATCAGTGTCGCAAACATATTTCCTCCAGTTAGCTTGAATTTTGCCGGTGGAGCAACCATGTTCTTGAATCCTCAGGATTACCTCATACAGCAGAACAACGTCGTAAGTAGTTATATCCCACTATCCCACCTCCATCCAATCTTTTCACAGGAAACTGGTTTCTTGGACTGTTCTTGGTATAACATTTTGTCTCTGCACTCTGTTTTCCAGGGAGGTACTGTTGTGTGGTGCATCGGTTTTCAGAGGATACAGAATCAGGGGATTACAATCCTTGGAGGTAACCCTGAATCGGAAGCTTAAGCCTTTTGTTATTTGAAAATCTACGTTTGGTAACACAAAACATCGTTTTTTTTCTTTTGTTTTCGTCTTTGTTCTGCAGATTTGGTTCTTAAAGACAAAATCTTTGTCTATGATCTGGTCGGTCAGAGAATCGGATGGGCAAACTACGACTGTAAATCGAATCCCTTTTAACTCAAACGAGATCCAAAAGCAGTATAATCTTTTCACACTTTAAAATCTCTCAACTTTTATGTTTCTTTCAGGTTCAATGTCAGTAAATGTCTCTGCGACTAGCAGCAGTGGAAGAAGTGAATATGTGAACGCAGGACAGTTTAGTGACAATGCCGCGCCGCAAAGCGTGTCTTTAGACATTGTCGGAAACACTCTAATGCTCTTACTAATAATGGTAATCAACATGTTCTTATAGCACACAGCTTTTGCAGATTTGCCTTGTGTAGTTTATTATGTACACTGTTTTATTTGGTCGTCGGCGTGTTATTTGTGGTCGCCGGAGAGTAATTTTCTCCCGACCGGCGAAGCCAAGCAGAAGAAAAGTTCACTTCTTTGTTGTTTGTTTTTGTCTTTGTTTTCATTCCATTGTTATATAGTTTTGTATGTAAATAATTCGTCTTTTACGTAGTGGTGTGTGGTTGTGTCGTTCTTCTGATAAAAGGTTTTCTTTTTTACCACTATTTCTTATATATTTACAACAGCCCGCCAAAAAGCAAAGAAATGCTATAAATATAATCTCAAATAGTAACATTTTCACACAATGGTATCAATACTGATCAAGAGTCATCATATTAGTTCTAAGAATTAGATGTAGTTTGCATTTATCCAAACACTAATCTCCTAGTCAGCTACTGTCAAGGCCCTTCCAAGAGTTTCCCTAAACTATTATTTTTGTTGTTGTTCTAAACTATTTAATTTGAAAAATAAGTACTTGTGATAAAAACAAACTCTCTTCTATCAAATCTTATAAAAATAAAACTTTTCTGCGTAAAAAAATAAAGATTTATGCTATACATGATACAATATTTGTAAGTTAATCCATATTAGTTGCATTAGCTAAAAAAAAAATATCAGAATTCTCCTTATTATACTTTCATATACTTCTGTCTCAGACAGAGTCAGCGTAAACCCTAAGTTTTTGGTAGCTGACTATCGCCCTGACACAGACACTGTCTCCTGTAGTCTTGTGTCATCATAATCATTAATTTTGTGTCCCAATAATGGTCGATTCCCAAATTGTTTATCTGCATTAATTGGATGCTCAAATTGGGAAATTTATCATCCGCGTTTCTATAACTATTTGATTATCTTCTAAAATCTCCTCTTAGTTTTCTCTTCCTTTGATTCTCGAATCTCTAGGGGTTTTCCTTCAATTCTCGAATCTCAGGGGTTTTGAAGGTTTTTTTTCCGGAATTGAATTCCCCAGATCTCATTCATCTACTCCCAATAATAAATTGCTCGTCTTCTATTTCCTGAGTATTGGTCGAGATTCACGGGTAGCATATTTTTCTCGATTCGGGTGCGTCTCAGCTACTCTCGTGCGTAATTCGTCGTCTCTTTGGGTATAATTAACTCCGGCGATGGCGGATGAAAAGAACGGCGGACGTCTGAGTGACGCAAGCGACTACTCGTCGGAGGATGAGGGAACAGAGGATTACAGGAGAGGAGGCTACCATGCGGTGCGAGTCGGCGATACCTTTAAGAATGGATCTTATGTGATTCAGAGTAAGCTTGGCTGGGGACATTTCTCCACTGTCTGGCTCGCTTGGGACACTCAAAAATCGGTAAGCCACTCTCACTTCTAGGGTTCGTTTGCTCGTCAGAGAATCAAATTCAGGGAATTTAGAAGAGCATTGTTGGGATTGAGCTAGCTTGTTGGATTTCTGTAGAAGAGAATGTTGAATGTGGAAGCTCTTGTAGCTTAAAGTTTACAAATTTTTATGCTTTTGAGGTTGCGGTTTTGTTTGTGATGATTTAGTCTGATACAGATGTTAATCATGCCTTCGATTCGTTGTTTGTAGCGTTATGTAGCTTTGAAAATCCAGAAGAGCGCTCAGCACTACACAGAGGCGGCCATGGACGAGATAAAGATCCTGAAACAGATTGCAGAAGGTGACACGGAAGATAAGAAGTGTGTTGTGAAGCTTCTTGATCATTTCAAGCACGCGGGTCCTAACGGGCAACATGTTTGTATGGTCTTTGAGTATTTGGGAGATAACCTCTTGTCCGTTATCAAGTACAGCGATTACCGAGGTGTTCCTCTTCACATGGTTAAAGAGCTCTGTTTTCATATCTTAGTTGGTTTGGATTACCTTCACCGCGAGCTCTCTATCATTCATACTGATATCAAGCCGGAGAACATTCTGCTTTGTTCCACCATCAACCCTGAAGCTGATGCTCGGAAATCTGGTGCTCCTCTTGTTCTTCCAACGGCCAAGGACAAAACTGTTACCGAGAGACAGGCTGAAAAAGAAAAGCCTAAGAGTTACACGTACAGTGCGGATTTGACCAAGAATCAGAAGAAGAAGATCCGTAAGAAAGCTAAGAAGGTGGTGGTTGAAGGATGTGGTGGAGAGGAAGCTTCAGAGGAAAATGAGAGAGATTCTAACTCGGAAGCAAGACCAAACGGAAATTCAACTGTGGAGAGTTCGGAGGGGAGTTCTGAAAGAGTGAAAGACGCAGAGAATGTTAGCCAAAAGAGTCGGGGCAATAGGAGAGGAAGTCGATCCACTAGGCAAAAGTTACTTGCGGATGTTGATCGGACGTGCAAGTTAGTCGATTTTGGGAACGCTTGTTGGACTTATAAACAGTTTACGAGTGATATTCAGACAAGACAGTACCGGTGTCCTGAGGTTATTCTTGGCTCAAAATACTCTACCTCGGCGGATATGTGGTCATTTGCTTGCATTTGTTTCGAGCTTGCCACTGGAGATGTTCTATTCGATCCTCACAGTGGTGAAAACTTTGAGCGGGATGAGGTATCACTGCGTAACTCACTTGTGAAAACCTCAGATCATTTCATTTTGTTGGGATTCGATAGAGGTTAAAAATGATGAACATTGGTTTCAGGATCACTTGGCATTGATGATGGAGCTTCTTGGGATGATGCCACGAAAGGTAAAGCTGAGAAACCGTGTCTAAGACCTGGAGTTTTGATGTTTGAGGCACTTGTCTAACGGAGCTTTTTGGATGCAGATTGCATTAGGAGGACGCTACTCGCGGGATTACTTCAATCGACAGGGTGAATTAAGGCACATTAGGCGGTTGCGATTTTGGCCACTGAACAAGGTTTTAACGGAAAAATATGACTTCAGCGAGGAAGACGCCACTGCGATGAAAGATTTCATCATCCCCATCCTTGAATTTGTACCTGAGAAGAGACCCACGGCTGCTCAGTGCCTAACGCACCCATGGATGAATCCTGTCCCTAGATCACTGAAACCCAAAGAAGAAAAAGAAGAGAAAGAAGCAAAAGATGAGGATAAAACAAAGGAAAAGGATGAGAGGGAAGCTATGGAGGTTGGTGTTGGGAATATTGCTATTGATGGCTCAGAATCAAAGACCTCAGGAAGAGAAGGTCGTCAATCTGCTCGTGACCTTCGCACTTGAGAAAACTGAATCCCTGAATTTTTTTTGTTGTGTTCTAAATCACACTTCTCCGGGAATCAGGGATTTAGATTCTGTATTTTTTTCTTTTCCATTCACTCGTTGCAAACAAAAGATTGGAAATTTTATTCGCTTTTGAACCAATTTGAGATGATCCGTTCACTGATTTAACATTAACAAATAGTGCATAGCAATGCTGACGTTCAATGGAGACCACACAATAAATTTCTATCAGACATTTTATGAACTCACCTTTCTCTAAGTACTACTAGTAAGGGCCTAATGCCGCAATGTATGTAAATGTGTGATGATATTCTCTTTCTTCACGGATTTTAACCTGTGACATTCGTTTAAATATTTTAGCTCTTTTTATTAGTCTTTAAGGAAAACGGAAAGGGGAAGAAGAAGACCGGTTTTACCTCTTCTTTCACCGTTTTAGCATTGAATGTTCAAAAGATTTTGCGTCTACTGAGATAGGAATACATGAGGAAGAAGCCGACCGCAGCGCCTATGATGATTCCACCCGTTGTTAGCCAGAATGCAGACTGCAAAAACCCGAGATTATAGAGTGATGGTACAATGGTTGTAAATATGTGTTACTTCATGAGGGTTTATGACTTACAGCTTGTTCTTCAAGATAAGACCTCAAGTTCATGCCGAATATACCTGTGTGTGCACCCGAAACAAAAGGTTTAAGCCCTTTACAATGAGGAAACATAGGAATTGTTGGCTTTTTAAATAATGTTCATATAGCAATGATTCTTCTTTGTAGTTAAATTCAAATAGTAGATATGCAAAGTCGAATGTGGAGTCCCAATTCAATTTCAGAAGTTAATGCAAAATGAAAGGAGCAAGCCTTTACCACAGTTTAAAGGCTTGAGAGAAAACAGATGCAAATCATGATCAGAATGTGAATTTACCTGCGATGAGAGCACCAACCGCAACACAAAATGTTCCAACTTGAAGAAGCAGCTCGAATCTGCTGACCTCAAGCCTCCGAGAACTGAGAAACCAGCAAAAATTGATATGATTCAGGTATAGTAGTAAGAGTGCCTAATCATTTAGGAGAAATAAAGTGCTGTGTTATCTTCCGAACCTTAGATTGACAGCAATTGAGTCTTCCATTTCCTTTGCAGAATCCAGAAGTCTTTCTGCTTGTCCATGGCATGACTCGCATCTGCACATACGAACCTATGGAGATTCAGACAGATTGGTATGCTTCAAGACTAAAAGTTAGTAGTACGGAATGAAAGTCAAGACCTTTGCAGATAGTTCTCCAAGAGCATTTCGATTTCCTCCTCTTCTTCTGCAAGGAACCAGACAAAGAACATCAATCTCGATAAATTCACCTATTTGTGGTGAATGTCACGAAGGAAACGTTTGCAGTCTTACCCTCAGCAATCTGCTTATCTAAGGGCAATGTACACTCCATATCATCATTTCCTCTTCTAAGTGTGCAATTTCTTCCCATGATGCAAATGCGGCGTATTTCATGTGGATCCTCTAAGAGATCTATGAGCATTTGTCTTAGAGCTCCAGCTCTCGAGCCCAACTCAACCTTCCAATAGGTGTATAAAGAAAAATTCAATACAGCAGAACGAACATTGAGTTCCCTGAAGCGACCAACTGAATCAAGAATATACAACTAGATGAAGATTACCAGTCTTTGCTTGCTAATACGAAGTTCCTCCAATATATCAGCAGTTAAGCGGTTGGGCAAAACCTCAAGAAGCGCTTGGACCTGTAGAAAGTGGCACAAATTTAACAACTTAGAGCAAATGGAATTATCTTAACAAAAAGGCGTAAGCAAATGTTTGGACAACTACAGGGTTTCATGTCATAAGGTGAAACAGCATATTTATGCCAGAACTCAAACTTATTTTAAAGAAAACATATATTGAACAAATGGAAGTTTCATTTGATATAGCAAAACTCCGTCCGTTTTTAAGATAAGCAACTGAGTCATAGATAATCCACAGTCCATCAGTTGAAGTGAAGAAGATCTAACTGAAATACACTCACTAGCATCCATACTCACACGGGGTTCTATATTCATAAGCCTTTGCTCTAACCGTTGTATCCTTGAGATTAGCGCCGATTCAACAACCTTTTATAAAGCCAAAGTAAAGAAAAGTCAGCACCAATTCAAGATGATCGGAATATAATGAACTCAGGTTATGCATTTGCTGAAAAGATGATTGTCCTAAGCTTTGATCTGTCTGCAAAATAGAAAATTTATTCTTTTCCACAGATAGAACTAACATAATTAAATCATCATCCCATCAAGTTACTGATGAGCCAAAGTTACTGATGAGCCAAACTAACCTCGAGTTCAAATGGCATAGAGGGTCCTCCATTCATACTTCTTGGGTTGAGCCGAGGCATCAGTGTATCAACAAAAGCCCTTCCTCCTCTACTGAAAACATTTTGGACTTACATCAGGGATACTTAGAATAGAGTGAACGGTCTAAAGAACAGGAGATATACCGCAATCAAGATTACCGGTTATAATCAAATATAAGGACACGGTCTCGCATTGCTATTGCTCGCAGAGATCCCAAATTCAGCAGAATAGCATGTTCACGGACCTAAACAATAGGCAAGAGAAAAGGTTTCATCATTGTCATATACTCATATAGAGATAAAAATACAGGATTATGCGGTAGAAATCCGAATTCACATGATTAAAAAGAAATGGTTGTTTAAAGCTACTTACCAATAGAGATGGCACCGAGTTCGTCATAAATAATGAAGGATCAACGCTTCGGATATCTCTTGGACGAAGACCTGATGAAAATAGAAAACATATCATAGAGAGAGAGCTCGAGTAGATAAGATCACAGTGTCACTGATTTCCGCAAATGTACATAGCGAAAAGGTTTTCACTAACCACTGGATTTGAGCAGCTGTCGTCTGCTAATCTTCCTTGTAGATACTGCTCCGGTCGCCTTCACTTCAACAACCTATTTTTTTCCAGATACGATTAAAAAAATTTGATGAGATACAAAAAGTGAGCATCAATTCATAAGTCTCTTATACAGATTCAACTATAAAAGTGAGCATGAATATATATAATCAATTCAATCAGAATCCTATATATATATATATATATGATATGATATGAACAAGAACTCTTGACATGCAATTCGATTTTCCTAAAGCCGAAATGCTCGTGATTGATCAGAATTTAACTAGAATTGGCCAATTCATGGCAATCAGAGACGGAGATAATCATGAAACCTCATAAATCGGCTCACGAATTCCCAGCGACGTAGAATCACTTGAGGAAGAAGAAGAAGAAGAATCGATCTTCTTTGAATCATCATCTCTTCCTCCGTTTTCTCCATCACCGCTGCTACTGTCACTATTAGCATCGTCGTCGCTAACGTTTAGGGATTCGTAGTCGCCGACGAAGTCCTCGGCTGTTGTTGGAGACTTGGCTAAGAACTTGGATCTCGACAAAACCTTGAGTGCCTCGAAGTAGATCGGAGTTCTATTAAGCGCCGATAAGTGGAGAGAAAAGGCAGGAGATGCTGATCCAGGAAGAAGAAAATGAAGAGATGGAGACGGAGAGGAAGACTGATCGGAGGAATTGAAGAGAGAAGTGAGTGTAGAGGGAGGTGGAGTTAACGCCATTGTTGTTGGTGGTGGTGGAAGGAAGCTTTGGTCATGGAGATTCTTCGTTGGTTTAGCTTAAGGATAAATTTAGATTGCAAAACAATATCCAATTTCTTATATATCAATTTAAAAAAAAATAATTTAGTAAGAAAGAAATATGCGGAGTCCGAAATATGCCCCCACTCTTTGTCCCTCTCAAATATTTCCGAACCATCTACAATCTAATAATTCTTGGCATTTCTACATATTGGTGTGTATTAGATTGTAAAAATTGATTCAACAATTTATAAAAAAAATTAATCTCAAATTATCAAAATATAGAACTATTCTTGTTTAAAATACTACGTTATTCAAAACAAAACATATATGAATTTCTTTATTTTTGCAAACAAAAAACTTCAGAATTTTTTTTTTTTTAATGAATAAACTAGTATGGTAGTTAACCGTTAATTTTGTGGCCGAGGATTAGTTTGAGATTCTTAATTTCTCATCCGCGCGATATTTCCACCTGTGAATAATGTGTGTTGTTGCCACCTGTCCACGAGACTCGCTATGCGAACAATTGGCAGGTTTTTGTATGGTATGTCCAAAAGGGGTGCATTTGTTATATAGAAAAAGCTTAATACTTTCAAAGTAAATTTATTACTATGTGGGTCACAAAATGAAATAAGGTTTAGTACAAGGTTTATTTTGTAAACTGTGTAAAGAGAACGGTGTTCGAATTTTCAGGCGAGAGGAGGAGGAAAATAAGGGCGACGGAGATAAAAAACCAGAGAGGTTCCAATGGAGGACGATGAAGTGAGCCAGCGAAGTAAACATGAAGAAAAATATTCTGATGAAAGAAGAGAACAAAAAGAAACCGATTTTCCCTCGCATCATCCTCCGCCTCCGCCTGATGAGGTAAATCATCAGTTTTTCCGGTGACTATTTGCTCAATAATCTTTGTCGCCTCACATTGAGCTCAATTAACCTAGTTTAAGTGTAGATATTGAGTTTCATGGAAATTTGTGTAATCAGGGGCTTTGTGCTGGCTCACTTCGATTGAAAGTTCTGATTTTTTTGTTTATTGACAGTGATTTCTGATTTTATATGTTTCTGCAGTTGTTCGAGATTTCGACTACAGTTGATCCCAGCTATATAATCTCACTGATAAGGAAGCTCCTTCCAAACGATTCGAGAAGTGAAGAATGTGATCAAAGCACTGGGGAACGACATAACCATCATATGAATGCCAATAATGTTGCAGCTAAATCTGAAAATAGGGATTTCAGCAATTCCAGTGGTGATCCAGTGAGCATGGACATTGGAGGTAACAATAACGAATCCACTTCGGAGGAGAGGGACGACATGGTTAGTTCATGTCGGGAGCCTGAAAAGCTAAGCGGGTCTTCAATGGAAGAGGCATGGGAAGATCATGGTTGCGTTTTGTGGGATCTTGCCGCCAGTAGAACTCATGCTGAGCTAATGGTAATGAATTTAGACGCTGAAGTTAATTCCTTTGAATACTTGGTTTTATTTTTCTATGAACATTAAAGTTACAAATAGTAGTGCTGGTTTTAAGTTGAGTTGAAACCAATAGGACATTTGGAGATGAACTGGTGAAAGAATTCATTGGTTTCCATGTAGAAAAGAGAGCAGCAAGCTTGGTTCCATGTAGTGGGGGGTTTTGTATTGACTCTTTGTACTGGGATTGAGACCTCGAAGTTGCGATTGTTTATTGATCTGGCTTTGGCTTTGCAGGTACAGAACCTAATTTTAGAAGTGCTTCACGCTAACCTTATGGTTTCAAAATCTGCCCGCATTCGAGTAAGAAACTCAGTATATAGATGAGAATTGGCTAAGTTGAACCATGTTACAGTTATTTTTTGTCGTTCTGAATTGATTTTAATATTTATCCTTTTCATATTGGCTTGCAAGGAAATCTGTCTCGGGATTATTGGAAACCTTGCTTGCCATGAAGGTCTGTTGAAACGTATAGAGTCTACAGCCGGGCTAGTAAATATGCTAGTGGGGCAGTTGTTTCTTGATGATACCCAATGCCTAAGTGAAATTTGCAGGCAAAAACTCAATTTGTCAAATCACATTTAGATTCATGCTTGACCATTTGGTTGGATTTTCTGACTAATTGATATTTTGTTTCCAATAGGATACTCACCTCGGGTCTCTATGGGGCTGGGTGCATTTTTTGGGCCGAGTGTTTGCAGTCTGATGATATACTTCGGCGTATTTTGTGGATTGCGGAAAATACCTTGAATCCTCATCTTACTGAAAAGGTAACTTCTGATATTTGTGCTTGTAGCTCAGTCATTCTTGAACTGGACGAATGGATGGTTGAAAGGTTGATCTAACTGGTGATTTTATAGGACTCAGTTTCAGATGGAAATCTTTCCTTAACTCATCTATACTTTATGCCTATTTTCATGTCCCTCAGCCAATACTCTTTGAGCTTTGGTTTGACATGGCTCTTTTTTTTCAATTTGCTAAATCAATTCCATTTTTCCACAGAGTGTAGGGCTACTGTTAGGTATCATAGAAGGTCAACCAGAGGTTGGGCAGCTATTAATCCCTCCACTAATGGCTTTGGGTTTGGCGAGTCTCTTGATCAATCTTCTTTCCTTTGAAATGAGCAAGATGACTAGAGAACGAATCCCAGAAAGGTATGAAAAAAATAGAAACTCATCTTCAGGTGTTAGTGGATGGCATTTTTATTCTTGCAAAAACAAACAAGTGTAATGCTTCACTATTTAGTATGTACCCTTGTGTATGATTGCAGGTACCCCGTCCTTGAAATTATTCTCCGAGCTATTGAAGCCCTTTCCGCTTCAGATAGCCATTCCAAAGAGATTTGCTCTAGCAAAGAACTTTTTCAACTAGTCTGTGAACTTATGAAACTTCAGGACAAAGCCGAGGTAGTTTTAAGTTGATATGAAGCTTTCTATTGAGTAGATCTCATGTTAGAATTTTAATAAACTAGACTTCTCTGTAGGTTGCAACGTCTTGTGTCACTGCTGGAGTTTTAATCGCAAATATGCTGTCAGAAACAGTTGACTTTATCCCAGAAGTCTCGCAAGGTAAACTAATTACTTTTATTCCATGACATATCTGGTCATAATTTTCCATTATAGGTTTGCAAAGTGTGTCGTGACTCTACTCTACAAAGTTCTTATTTCTGGAACAGTGGTCTTATGAAAAATTATAATCAAGTTTGGTTAACAAGTATAAGTTTTTTATATTGATCAAAGCATTCTCAAGATGTCGTATTGTAATAAACTGCGAGGGCTCCTACTTGACAAATTAGGATGAACAGAGTAAATATTTGCATAGTTTTGGTTTGTTCATCTAGTGCTTCATGTCTTTATCTGACACCTTCTATGAATCTGCACGAGCAGATTTTTCTTTCTTGGAAGGTTTGTTCAGTACATTACCATTTGCTTCGGATGACATAGAAGCAAGAAGAGCTCTTTGGAACGTTATTGCGAGGGTACTTGCCAGAGTTAAGGAGTCTGAGATAAACACATTCTGTCTGAGTCAGTACATATTGGTTTTGGTAAGAAACTCGGATATTATAGAAGATGATCTTCTCGATATACAACTTGAAGACTCAAACGAGGATTCCCAAAACTCATTCCCTTCCCTGATAAAGCCAGGCGCGCGAACAATTGCTGTATCCATTTTTATATTCCTCTGTTTTTGTTGCTCCTTTCTAGATTTTTCAAAGTTGGCCTGTATGGATCTTTTGTTGACCTTTAGCAACAACAGATACAGAAGATTGAATCAATGTTGAACAATTGGAATATTCGCAAGGAGGACTTACGAGAGGAAAGCATGAAAGGGGACTGCTCTGTAAACGAAGCTGATGTTAAAAGGCTATCAGATTGCTGTCAAAGATATATCAAGTAAGCTATTCTCCATCTCTGGAATAAGCATTGCTGCATTCAAATACTTTTTCGGATTGATCTTACAGTTCCATAGACTTTGATCTTGTTTAAAGTGTATTTCAACTGTAAGATTGTACTTTGAATTGGAAATATTCAGGTTTTACTTGATTCACAGTTTACTTCTTTCTCAACTGTAGATCGATCGAAGGGTCTTAACTCATGTGGAATCTACTTTCCATGGCCAACCAAGGCATCACACATTGACGAAGTCGCAAGCTTCAAGAAAGCGCCGACCCAGTGGGCTTTTGAACAGACATATTCAGGTCGGAACCTGCCTGGCTTTCTCATATCCATAGATCACTTTAAGGCATAGTTTGATAAATTGTAAAACAGAGGAAGAGATTCTAAACAAAAAATTAATCTCAAAAATTTCAGAACTAGAAGTTTTACCAAGTGTTTTTAGATATAAATCTCGATTCATTCTTGAATTCAAATGGGCAAAACAACAGCAGATAGTGAAAAATACAATCTTAAGCCATAATAGTCAAAAGCAACAATGATCTTGAGAGGAAAGTAGAGAGAGAGAGAAGAGGGATCATTAGGAGATGAGAGAGATGCCAGAGATCAAGAGATTGTCTGAAAGAATCTTGTTAGCAGCTTCTGTTGGGTGAAATCCGTCCCAAAAGACATACTGAGATGCATTGTTACATGTTCCTAGTGATTTAGGGTTACACAGTATTGATGTCTCTAGTAGTCCTGTTCCACAACATGCTCTTCTTGCCTCTGCAAATCCTGAACATTGCGGTAAAACACACACTTGCACAAAAGTTAATCTTTTTGTAATTAAGAATTGTTTTATATAGCTTTGAGATATATAAAGTTTACCAAATTCGGATGGCCTGGTGGCGAGATCATAAAGAGGCTGATAGATATCAAAGACGACCAAATTGAGTCCAATGAGGTTTCTCTTGAGAGCCTGCGACGTCGTATTGAGTTTGTTGTTGAAGGAGATTGCGTCGTTGTTAAGGTTCTCTGAGCATCCACCCTCGTGTGGCCCCGCCACCGTTATGGCCGCCGGTAAACATCCCAACGGCGGAAGCGCCGTCACTCCGATCCTTCTTGCTCCTAAAGAATACAAATTCTTGGGGGTTCCCAAAAAAAAAAACATAAACAAATCAACAATTTTATAGACAAATAATAAGTGTGATTGAGTGCATCGAAAATCATACTAATAAAGATTTATGAAAGCTTTGTAAAACTCCTACAACTCCTACAACAAGCTTTTCCATTAAAAAAGTGTCGTATTTATATTTTTTTAGTGTTCTTTTCTAAACATAAACTGAAAATGAAAGCGCCAAAAAAATGTCTGAATCTAGTTACAGCCACTAAAATATATGACATAACTCAAATTAGTCATTCTGGTTTCTCATTTACTCCTGACTTATTAGAAAAAAAAATGGAGGAAAAAAAACAAAAGAGAAAATAGGAAATATAACCTGAATGAAATTGGAGTAGGAGAGGATAAGGAGATCGGAGAACTCATCAGATGACTGGGCTTTGTAGAGGAGAGGGTTAATATAGTAATTTTGTATAAAGTCACTGCTCCCCGCGCTGACGATATAAATGCCATCGGAAATTATGGAAGTGACGTTAGCATTTTTACTATTGTTCGAATTTGCGAGTTCTTGGATTTGGCTAATATAGTCTTTGTAATGTTCCAGCTGTTGCGGCAACGATATTGCACTCTTCATGCAAACAAAAATAATCAAGGTTACAAAAGTAAAACAAATTAACTCCTTTGTTACTTATTAGATGAAAGAAAAAAAAGTAGTGCTAGAAAAGGTGAAAATGGTGCTAACGTAGAGCTTGGCTGTGCCATCGTAGTAACCAGAAGCTGCAGATGCAAAGTTAGCTCCAATCAAAAGGTTTCTGCCTTTTGCCTTTTTGCTTAGATAAGCTTGTGGGTATGATGTGAACCCAAGATTCTCAGCTGCACAAAAATAATCAATTACTTCAATTAATTAAATTGATGGAGTATATGTATAATGTGCATGTTGATGTACACATTATACAAACACAGTTACATGCACGAAAATCGATGTTTTGCATGAACATTGTTTTCAACTTTTCATCATAAGTATGCAAGAAAACCCTATTATATATCTTTGGATACACATAGACACACTCTGGATGTATACACATGCCTCGATATTATGTTCAACGATAATTTAGTCCAAATTTTGCATGTAAGATGTATATGTATTTCAGTATTTGCACATGCATGCATGCATGTATATATCGAAAGAAATATAAACAAAACAAGATAAAGGTACCGGTGAAGTCAGTAGCCAATTTTCCATTGCAGAATCTTCCGGTGGGTTTATGGGTTGTGAAATCTCTTCCATAAGGAGGGAAATTAGCTTTAACGATTGTGTATATATGATTGTTGTTTCCAACATCAACCACCGAATCACCAAATATGAACATCGATGGAACCAATGGCTGTGCCTTCATCACCACTACTACCTCAAGAACCATTAAAGATCCAACCACCACATAGAGCTTTAACCAAATTCCCACCAACTCTCGAGAGAAACCCATCATTTTAATCTTTCTCTCAGTACGTATATTCACAGAGATGATGATGTAAAAGTTTCTCTGCTTTTTTGAATGTGACTAGTATGTGGTTTTGCATGGAATGGTGTTTATATAGTACAAACAAACATTTTGGGGGATTGTATTAAATGTAATAGAATTAGCCAATTAGGTGGACTCAGATGTTTGTAAATACGATAGTAATGTATATTGTACCGTTTATGTGTATGTTTCGTCTTATATATAGACATAACGCAGTGAATATATGTCTATTGGCCTGAAAAAAAGGTGCTTGGCAGAGAGACACATTGAAAGAAAGTAGTTGCGAGGGTTGGGCATTGATTTGAGTTTCACATTTAATTTATAGTTCAGTTACGTTATGTGTGCCATTTTATTTGTCATTAAGTTGATAAATGATTTCTTTTATATTTTTGAACAATTCGATTTATTTAATTCCAACACTTGTCTTTCCAACTCTCATAGTTATATATATACACGATAAATGCACACATGACACATGACACATGACACAACACACAAGAGAGTCCTGTTACGTTAGGTTCTTCAACTTACCTTTTTTTGCCTCGACGGGCTTAATTTTTTTTTTTAACATCTAATTTCATATATTAACAAAGTTTAGGTCAATAACAAAACATTTGTTCTGGTCAAAAATTAGATCTGTATTGAGACTACAAGATCTCTCCCTCCTTAAGATCGTCGATTCTAATAGCGTCAGACATTTCTGATTCAACCTCGTCCAAACACTCATCATTTCTTAAAAACAGACTCAATTTAACTGAGACTATACACTCAACGTTAAGCAGAGTGAGGAAGAACAAAAAAGCGGCGAAGAAGGTTTTGGATAGTTTTGATAGAACCTTCAGGACCAAACTTTATCCTCAGTTTGGTTACTGCAACCATTCTTACAGATTCAGAATAAAGTTGTGGAAGAAATTTTTCGCAAGGACGAGCGATTTTGACTGAGACTATGCACTCGGCGTTAAGCAGAGTGAGGAAGAACAAAAAAGCGGCGAAGAAAATTTTTTTTCTTCTTATTTAGTGAAGTGAGGCGGTTAGAAAGAAAAACACGTATTATTTAATTTTAAAACATAGATTATGAGCACTATTTATTTATCAGCTAGAATAGTTATGTATTTGAGGTAAATATTTATGTTTTTTTGTCAACCGAGATAAATGTTAAGGGTATAAATGTTGCGAAAAAACTCGTATATGATATCATTTAGTAATTATTAATTTTGTGAGAAGTTAAATTGTTAAAACACTCTATAAATATTTTGATTAACCCTAAACTATTTTAAAGGTATTTTTCCAAATTTTCTCTTTAAAAAAATATTAAAAATGGTGTAAGTTTTCAAATTCTAAACTAATTTAAAGGTATTTTTCCAAATTTTCTCTTTTTAAAAATATTAAAAATGGTGTAGTTTTCAAATTCTAAACTAATTTAAAGGTATTTTTCCAAATTTTTTCTTTTAAAAAATATTAAAAATGGTGTAGTTTTCAAATTCTAAACTAATTTAAAGGTAGTTTTCCAAATTTTCTGTTAACAATATCTCTCCATTCACAAAAGAAGTCGAAGAAAATTATCTCTGCCCAGGAAGCTCTACCTCGGTTACAATGAAAGAAATTTACTCTACGAATGAAGGAGGTATTCACCGTGATCTTCTAGTTTATTCTTTAATCTTCTTTTTTACCGAGTAAAAAAAACAATACTCCAAGGCAATTTAAAAAAAAAAAGAGAAAAAAAAATCATAAGAAAATCTGTTAAGAAAACGAAGTGGATAGAAAAAGCTTGAATGCTGATTGTGTGTCTTCTTCGCTCGCTCTCATATTCTCTCGATGAGTTTCTCCAGAGCAAGCCTCTTCGATTTCCCTCTTAAACCAGTCCTTCTTTCGCATCGCTCCTGTACCTTCCTTCCTAGACGACGTAAGTGTCGAATCTCAACGCTCATCGGAATTGAGTGAATGAGATTGAGATTGATAAACCTGTAAATGCACGGCTAATAGAAATTGTTCTGTTTTGGGTTTAGTGTATTTTTGGTTCTGTTCAGTTTTTCCGATTGATAGCTTGTACGGATTAGACTAGGAGGAGATGTAATTAACATGAAATCGAAGCTGGACCTACGTTCTTCCATATCTCTGATACTCTAAGAGGTTGTAAGATTGTTCCTTAGATGATATCGAATTGCATTAGAACTTTGAATATCGTATATTGGTATGGGTGTTTCATTTCTCTGCTCGAATTTGAAACGGCAAGTGGAATTTGTACTTTGTTAATTGAAGAATATCAGGTTTACAAGGTTAGATTCTGGTGAAACGTACAAAGATATGTTGTCTTTCCTCTGGTTATCGTACAAATCTCTCAGTAGTAAACTATCTCTAGCGCTTATGGTTTTGCTTTGAGTTACAGTGATTGATGAAATCAAAATCTGGGTTTCGTTTTCACGGTGAAGCAGAGAAATTCTATAGTCAGTTTCTTAAGTAGCACTGGATTCTCTAAATTTTTTGAATTTAGTAGACAGGTCTGGTTTCAATCTAATTTGATTCTAGTGTATTTTACAATCAATCTAATTTGATTCCAAGGATTTCTCAAAGGCGGTTCTTGAGTCTGGTTTTCAGTATCCTTTATGATTCAGAACTTTGAGCTTCTTCATTTTACTTTTTTTTTTTTTTTTTGCATTAAATTTTCGGTTGTTTGTTTTACTTTGTAAGTTTACGATGTAATTTGGCTGATTTGATTGATAAACAAACTTGTCTAGTTTCGTGGATTCACATCTTGTTGCTTTGATTTATAAATTATATGCGAGTCTCCCCTCTATACATCTCATGTCTTTCTTTTTCATTAATTATCGATAATGGGGTTTGCAGGATTTGTTCCCAGCACCATTCCAGGTGTTTCTCCTGCAGTCTTGTTGCCCAGATCAACTCAGTCAGCTCAGATTATTGCTAAGAGCTCTTCAGGTTTATGCACTTTTTGTTTCCGGGTTTAGTTTATGTTTTTTTTTTTCTTTTCCATTTCCTTCTCTGGAGTTCGCATTTGGAATGTCACATTTCTTTATCACCATTGAATTTTCAAAACTGAAACATCTTTACTATTTGGATTTCAGTATCAGTACAGCCGGTGTCTGAGGACGCTAGGGAGGATTATCAGTCTAAGGATGTTAGTGGAGATTCAATACGGCGGCGTTTTCTTGAATACTATGCCTCTCGTGGGCATAAGGTCCTTCCAAGTGCTTCTCTTGTACCAGAAGACCCTACTGTCTTGTTAACAATTGCAGGAATGCTTCAATTTAAGCCTATTTTCCTTGGAAAGGTATAAATATATTCTAAACCAAACAGTACTGTTTTATCGCATTTATAGACTAGTTTTACAAACTTGAAGATAATGTACATTGGTATTGTTTTATTGCAGGTACCTAGACAGGTTCCTTGTGCGACCACTGCACAAAGGTGTATACGTACAAATGATTTGGAGAATGTTGGAAGAACGGCAAGGCACCATACCTTCTTTGAGATGCTTGGGAACTTTAGCTTTGGTGATTACTTCAAGAAAGAAGCGATAAGATGGGCGTGGGAGCTATCAACTATAGAGTTTGGGCTACCTGCTAACAGAGTTTGGGTTAGCATTTACGAAGACGATGATGAAGCTTTCGAAATCTGGAAGAATGAAGTCGGTGTGCCTGTTGAGCGGATAAAGAGAATGGGTGAAGCTGACAACTTTTGGACCAGTGGTCCAACTGGGCCTTGTGGTCCGTGCTCAGAGTTGTACTATGACTTCCATCCTGAGAGAGGTTCTGATGATGATGTTGATCTTGGGGATGATACCAGATTTATTGAGTTCTATAATTTGGTTTTCATGCAGTATAACAAGACGGAAGATGGATTGCTTGAGCCCTTGAAACAGAAGAACATAGACACTGGTCTTGGATTGGAACGTATGGCTCAAATCCTTCAGAAGGTTCCAAACAACTACGAGACAGATTTGATATATCCGATCATTGGGAAGGTCTCACAGTTGGCGAATATATCATACGACTCTGCAGATGACCAGGCAAAAACAAGTCTTAAAGTGATTGCAGATCACATGCGGGCAATTGTCTATCTAATATCAGATGGTGTTTTGCCTTCAAATATTGGCCGAGGTTATGTAGTAAGGAGGTTAATAAGAAGGGCTGTTCGCAAGGGGAAGTCTCTCGGAATTAATGGGGATGGAATAGGTAATCTGAAGGGAGCGTTTTTGCCAATAGTTGCTGAAAAAGTGATGGAATTGAGCACTTATATTGATTCAGATGTAAAACTAAAAGCGTCACGCATCATTGAGGAGATTAGGCAAGAGGAACTTCACTTTAAGAAAACTTTGGAAAGAGGTGAAAAGTTACTTGACCAAAAGCTTAATGATGCCCTGTCAACTGCGGATAAAACAGAAAATAGGCCTTGTCTATCTGGAAAAGATGCGTTTATTCTGTATGACACATACGGCTTTCCTGTGGAGATAACCGCAGAAGTTGCTGAAGAACGTGGAGTCAGTATAGATATGAATGGTTTTGAAGCGGAAATGGATAATCAAAGACGTCAATCTCAAGCTGCTCACAATGTTGTGAAATTGACAGTTGAAGATGAAGCTGACATCACGAAATATATTGCCGACACTGAGTTCCTTGGCTATGACAGTCTCTCTGCTCGTGCTGTTGTGAAGAGTCTTTTGGTGGGTGGGAAGCCTGTGACAAGGGTTTCTGAAGGCAACGATGTAGAGATTCTGCTGGACAGAACTCCGTTCTACGCTGAATCAGGAGGTCAAATTGCAGATCATGGTTTTCTTTATGTTAATGGGAACCAAGAGAATGCTGTTGTTGAGGTAAGTGATGTGCAGAAGTCTCTTAAGATATTTGTTCACAAGGGCACAATAAAAAGTGGAGCTCTGGAAGTTGGCAAGGAGGTGGAAGCAGCAGTAGATGCAGACCTGAGACAACGAGCCAAGGTGCGGTTGAATTTCATTTTGCATCCCAATATTCGCAACTGCCTCTTTTTTTTTCAAATTCTTGATCTTTTTTGTCAACTTTTCAGGTTCACCATACGGCCACCCATTTGTTGCAATCAGCACTTAAGCAAGTAGTAGGACAAGAAACATCACAGGCTGGTTCATTAGTAGCTTTTGACCGGCTCAGATTCGATTTCAATTTTAATCGGCCCCTACATGATGGTGAGCTTGAGGAGATCGAAAGCCTGATCAATAGGTGGATTGGGGATGCTACACGTCTTGAAACAAAAGTCCTTCCTCTTGCTGATGCAAAACGAGCTGGAGCCATTGCAATGTTTGGGGAAAAATATGATGATGAGGTAAGAGACATGTCACAATAATGCAAAGATTGTATTTGCTCTGTGAAACGTCAAAACATTGGCAAGCAGCTTCATAAAACCTGAAATGATGAGAACCACATTATTAGGAAACGTTTCATTTTGGTTATAAGTTAATTTGGCTTGACTAATAGTACCTTTACATTAATCGTAGGTTCGTGTAGTAGAAGTTCCTGGTGTCTCAATGGAACTTTGTGGTGGCACTCATGTTGGCAATACTGCAGAAATACGAGCCTTCAAGATTATCTCAGAACAGGGGATTGCATCTGGAATCAGGCGTATCGAAGCGGTTGCAGGTGAAGCATATATTGAATACATAAACTCACGGGATTCTCAAATGAAACGTCTATGCTCGACTCTCAAGGTATTCTGCTTCTAGAGTGTTTTCCTTTCCATGTTTGAAGATGTGTGTAACTGAAAAAAAAAAGCTACCTAGATAGATAAGAAAATGCCTCCATACTTTTGCCTTAACCTCTTGTGGTTTCGTTTAACCTGAAGGTGAAAGCAGAGGATGTTACAAACAGAGTGGATAATCTTCTAGAGGAACTGCGTGCTGCTAGAAAAGAAGCCTCAGACTTGCGTTCAAAAGCAGCGGTCTATAGAGCATCTGTCATATCGAACAAAGCATTTACTGTAGGAACTTCACAGACGATAAGGTAACAAAAATCTTTTGTCTCCTGCTAAAATGATTTGTATGATACTTATGTTCGGAAGAATTGACACATGATGTAACTTCCAACTAAATATCTTCTTGTGAATGTTTTAATTCCTTCAGAGTGCTCGTTGAATCGATGGATGACACCGATGCCGACTCCTTAAAGAGTGCAGCCGAGCATTTGGTAAGCACACTGGAAGATCCAGTCGCTGTGGTACTAGGATCATGTCCAGACAAAGACAAGGTTAGTTTAGTGGCTGCATTCAGTCCTGGAGTAGTGTCTCTAGGAGTTCAAGCAGGGAAGTTCATTGGCTCCATAGCTAAGTTGTGCGGCGGAGGAGGTGGTGGTAAGCCCAATTTCGCTCAAGCAGGTGGCAGGAAGCCTGAAAATCTCCAAAGTGCCTTGGAGAAAGCTCGGGAAGATCTCGTGGCTACACTATCCGAAAAGCTCGGATGAAGAACAACTTCAAATTTCAAAACACTATCTATACAGAAAGATTGTACAGAGAGCAGGAGGAAGAGCACATTGCTTGATTTTAGAAGTGGATCTCATGTATAGACAGATACAAAAAGTAGAGATCATTATTTTATCTAGACGAACTACGTAATTTGGTTTTGGAAAACTAGACAATGAATGCTGAGTAGGTGCTATTGATAAGAATGCATGCATACAGGTTACATAGTCTTCGAGGGAATGATTCTGAAACATGATTTGTAACAGACAAAACGGGGAAATTATAGGTGCAAGAAAATATACGACGAGTCTTTTTAAGGTAAATATGTTTGGTAATTTTGTAAGTATAGCAATTCCTTTGTTTTATAATATATGATGTTTTATAGGATTGTTAAGTAACCCGAAAATATTCTTTTGGGTTCTGGAAATAAAAAAAAAAAGAGTGGTTTTTATCATATAAGAGGGCTTTTGTGTTTCTAGGGTTCATCACTACCAAGCCGCCATGGAAGCGTCACCCACACGTGACCTAGCTCACGACGGAAACCCCACAAGATTCATACCATTTGAGCTCACTTTTGAGATACTCTCGAGACTTCCTGCGAAACCACTCATCAGATTCCAATCCGTGTCGAAGCTATGGTTCTCTATCATCCGCAGCAAAGATTTCGCCGACTCCTTCCTGATTCGGTCAAAGACTCGGCCTCGTCTCCTTTTCAGCTTCCAACACTTCGATTCCCGGCAACGTTTCATCTTCTCGGCTCCTGAACACCACAACAACAACAACGATGAAGAAGAAGAAAAATCATCCTCCACAGTCATTGCTAGACACGACATGACGATCTCGGATCTCGTCTACGACATCAACACTCGCCCCGTAAACGGTCTTGTTTGTTGCACACGTAAACTTGATTCATCATCATCATCGATAGCAGTTTGTAATCCGACAACAAGACAAATCTTGAAACTACCAGATGTTACACCCAACGGAAGAGACATGTACGCACGTCTCGGCTACGATCCTGTCGAGGATCAGTACAAAGTGTTGTGCGTGATGATGTTCGACGGTTTCGACAGCCGTAGAGCAGACAACATAGAGCAAGAGCATTTCGTTTTCACGCTTGGATCTCAACAACAAGAATGGAGAAAAGTTGAGATCGTCCAAGGAGATCCTTACACAAGTTTCAAAGGCGGGATTTGCATCAACGGTGCTATATACTACGTGGTTCTACATAAAAAGATTGCTAGGTTCGATGTTAGATCCGAGAAGATGGAGTTTATCAAAGCACCGGAAGACGAAGAAGATTTAGAGATAAACGCTTTCTGTTGGACTCTTATAAACCACAAAGGAAGATTAGGAGGAATAAACTATAGGTACTTTTACCATATGCGTGCGTGGATTCAAGAGGAAGAGGAATCTTGGAATAACATGACTGGCGTTGTGACTAGTGAGTGGGGAGATTTGTTGAGAGAGATTAGTTTATATTCTACGGGAGAGATTCATACCGGAGAAGTTTTGTTGGTTCCTTACCGGTTAGAGTCATCTAAGCCTTTCTCTGTTTTCTATTACGATATGATCAGAGAGAGTTTCAGAAGTGGTCAAGTCCTAGGAATCGCGGATTATGAGTTTAGACGTCGCTTTCACGGATTTGGTAAGCGTAATCGTGGGATGCGGTGTTTTCCAGGCCACATTGAAAATATCATGTTTTTCTGAACAAAAGCTGAATATTGTGACTTTGCTTAGATTATCTGCATGCTTGAGTTCAACTTGTATTTGCATATGATTTTGTTTATTTCTGCATGCTGAGTTTTTCTTTTTTAACTTCCCTATGGTATTTTCTTATGTTTGAAGATTTTGCTTTGGTTCTCGTCTATCTTCTGTGGTGTGTGGTAAGGCAAAGAAGATTAGGACCTAAGCTAATATTTGATTAAAAGTTAATTTAATATTTTCATTAATAGTTAATATAATGTAGTCTTTTTTTTTTTTCTACTCCGTCCCCACAACTAAACATAAAATCTTATTGTATATATGTTGTAGATTAAGTACTGATCTACCTTGTGTTTAACTTATAGTATATATCCTTGAATGAATTCTCTATCAATCCTATACATTCCTAATCTGTTCATTAGATCATGTGAATGGGAAAAGGAATCAGGCTGCTGATATTACTTATACAATGCCTAATATCATGAAGTATATGTCATATATTCCGTATTGTCTTGCCTTCGAATATTTTTCCTTAAAAAAACCTATGAATTCTAGATTTCGAATAAAACAAAAAAAATTAGATTTTTTATTATTTAATATCTTATGTTATATATATTTTTTTCTTTTGTTTTAGACTTTTAGGGCTGTTGTGTTCTATCTGTAATTTATTAAGCGATCACCACACCATTACCCATCACCACCAGCGATGGAAGATTCACAAGCGTCTCCTCCACGTAACCTAAATCAAGCCGGAAACTACTCCCCAAAATTCATTCCTTTTGAGCTCACTTTTGATATACTCTCGAGACTTCCTGCGAAATCTCTCATCCGATTCCAATCCGTGTCGAAGCTATGGTTCTCTATCATCCACAGCAAAGATCTCGCCGACTCGTTCATGTCTAGGTCAAAGACTCGGCCTCGTATCCTTTTAACCTTCAAGCACTTCGATTCCCGAAAACGTTTCATCTTCTCCGCTCCTGAACACAACAACAACAACGACAACAACTCATCCTCCACAGTCATAGCCAGACACGACATGACGATCTCAGATCTCGACTACTACATCAGATCTCGCCCCGTAAACGGTCTTGTTTGTTGCACACGTAAACTCGATTCATCATCATCATCGATCGCAGTTTGTAATCCGACCACAAGACAAATCATCAAACTGCCAGATGTTACACCTAACGGAAGAGACATGCACGCACGTCTCGGCTACGATCCTGTCGAGGATCAGTACAAAGTGTTGTGCGTGATGATGTTCTACAGCAATACAAAAGACAATGTAGAGCAGGAGCATTTCGTTTTCACGCTGGGATCTCGACAGAAAAAATGGAGAAAGATTAAGCCAGCCACTAGAGATCCTTATCGCTGCATGAAAGGCGATGTTTGCATCGATGGTGCTGTATACTATGCGGTTGGATACACGAGGTTAGCTAGGTTTGACGTTAGATCAGAGAGAGTTGTGTTTGTTAAAGGACCCGAAGGACACAACGCAGTCTCATGTTCCTCAGCGATTATTGATTACCAAGGGAGATTAGCTTGCGTGAGCTTTGACTTCTACTGCTCACGTGACACGACGGCTCTGTGGATTCTACAAGATGCTGAGAAACAAGAATGGCCGAGCGTCACGACTTGTGATGTGCCTTGTGAGTGGAGAGATTTGCTTACCAAGGAGAGAGCGTTGTGCGCCGGAGAGATTCATACCAACGAGGCTATGTTTGTTTCCGTGTGCTTAAAGTCATCTAAGCTCTTTTTTGTTTTACTACTACGATCTGCTTAGAGGTAGTATCAGAAGAGCTGAGATTGATGGAATCGCTGACTATGAGTTTAGACGCATCCACGGGATTGGTAAGCGTGACCGTGAGATGCTGTGTTTTCCAGGTCACCTTGAGAATCTCATCTTCTTCTAACACTACTCTCTGTTTGGTAGTTAGTTCATTACCTTCTCCTTTCTTCTGTTGGTTTCTTAGCTTCTCTTTGTTTTTGGGATGTTTCCTATTATCTTATGCTTTGGTTTCTAATCCATTTTCCCAAAAATATGTTTATCGCTTTTTGTTTATCTTTAAAGGAAATTGGCTTCTCCAGACCCTGGAATTAGAATGCTAGACCAACCCATCGAGTGACCAATTTCCGAGAACATCCTCATATGGCCTGAACATAAGCTTCTCCATCTTTGTAATCTTTCCACATCGAGTGGTTCATGTATCTAGTATAGTTATGTGAAGATCCACCACTCGAATCTCTCAAAACCTGAACAAAATATCCATTTCCAGCTGCTAGCAACCCTTTTTGACTGAAACTCAGCGTTTTGGCATGGAAACCGTGAATTGTCGTCTCAACTTGCTCGAATTTACGCAAATCCCAGATCTTGACTTTGCCTTCTTTACCAGATGTAGTCATGAGATGGCCATTTGGATGAAACGCGACAGATGAGACTGGACCAGTGTGACACTGCTTGTGGACTAGAGGTTCTTGTCTTGTGGGTTTCCACATTGTGACGGTTCCACCAGAATGTCCCAATGCAACAACACCATTGTAAGCATTCACTTCCATTACATCTGTTTGGCCTTTACCTGTTTGGATACTAGCCACCATGCCACCATGTGTTACGTCTTGATAATGTAGCTGCCCGATTTTGTTTACTGACGCAAGCAGTAAATGGTTCATTAGGAACCCAAGTCTGGCCACTGGACCATGTTCCTGAAGTGGACAAAGTTTTCAAGTCAATAACCAAAGACCACACTAGGCATGTGTCTCTTTCTTTCAACCGAGAAAAAGGCACAAAACTTCACCTTTAGACAATGCAGCTCAGTTCCTTCACTCCCATAAATATAAGCATACCTGTAACAAGTTAAGATATTTGACCAAGAACCCTCTAAATTACAAGGAATGTTAGATTTCAGATATTTGACTATTTTTGGATGTTATTGAAAGTGACTATATACATACTTCTTCTGCGCAGCTGCAAAGAATTGGTCATTGTGTAGGAATGCAACATCACGTACTCTTTCTCTTACCTGCAGATATCATCAACTTCTGTTGAGATCTAAATCATAAATATTACATATAACAATTAATCCCGGATTAAGATTATAATGAAGTAAGTAAATAAATAAAAACCAACCAGGATCTCTTTAATTAACTTAATATCCAACATGTCTACAAGAGCAATGTGGCCTTTGCGACCACCAAGTAGCATATGCCGACCACTTGCAGTAAAATCAAGTTTGTAAGGGCCAAGATCTACTCACGTTCACCAGTCTCAGTAATATGAATTATAAGCACACGTAACGACAAGAGTATTTTCATCACAAGACTAACCTATAACTTAAACATTTTCACATACATAAGATACGATTTTTCCCTCTCAGAAGAAGCTGTTGAGCATTTACCTGGGTGAGTTATGTCATCACATGGCTTATTTAGACCATCAGTCTCCAAGTACAAGGGAAACTATATAAAAACAAACCAGATAACAAGACAATAGTTATGAATTCGAAACCAGCTCAACTATCAAGAACAGAAGAATCAACAAAATGTTGCTCAACGTCAAGCGAAACACAACAGTTTCTTTCATCTCCAAGAAGCACCGGAAAAAATAGGGTAAAACAAGATACACACAGATCTTAGGGGAGGAGTAGATTTACTTTCTCGATTTTGGCAGCAGCTTTTGCAGATTTTCCATACAACTTTTCTCGTTTCTTATCTTACAATGACTGTAGAACAAGAAGAAAACAATTAGCTTCTCAAAAGCCACAATCATTACATAAATGTATATCTATACCAAATCAACATCAGTCTCCTGCATACAAATTCGAAACAAAGTTCTCAACTCTGCTTAAAGTGTTTGAAATCTCAACCAGACGAAGGCAATACCTGCTCATCAGGAGGCAAAACCTTCTCCATGAGAATGTTATCCTCTGAATTGAGCTCCATCTTGCGTCTTCCTTATTACCTAAACGAATATAACAACTCATTACACTTACACATTGATAGCAGCAATCCAGACAGAGAATTAGAAACCCATCATATAAGCTTATGAGTTTAATCCTTTATGATCTGTCTACATGATTCAGCTACGTTTAACAATAGAACGGGAACAGCTAGGAAGATCGAGTCAAACTTCAGCAAAGACAGAAATCTTAAATTTGCTTCACCTGAGTGGTGAAGCTTTGATTAAAAGAAGAAGAAACAAAAAAAAAAAAAAAACAAGGCGGGAAGTTTTTTAGGGTTTAGTAAAAGGTGCAGAGAGCTCCGACATGGATCCTTCGCTATTGCAGGATTGACGCGATCAACCTAACCAAACGAACCGAAATCGTGGAGACTATGAACCAAGATCGAGATTCGGTTATGAAAATATATTGTGTTCCTTATATTATTTAGGAAGATTTCCTATTATCTTTATGTAAATAATAACTTGTGGGTCAAGTTAATAAATATTCGCTGACTGGATATGAAAAGATTGACGTATCTCCCTGATAGCTCTTTTTAGTAAAGTCTCTTGATCTTCTTCCTCAACTTTGCCGATGATCTCTCTCACTCCGAATCTCTCCATATTGTCTATAACCTTGGAGATTCTACTAATTATGCGCCTCTCATCTGTGAACCAAACTCTTGAAGAGCAAATGTGATGGTTTTGGTTTTTAATCCATTTTCCTCAAAAACTCTTCAGATGGTTTCATAAATTGATACCACAAAATTGCATACTCATGTAAGGATCAGTTTGTTGAGATCTTACCTGATTCAACTTAAGCTTTTTTGAGTTTGACTTCAATAAATTAGCAGAAGAACTAATTATATTGTCACACTTATATCAGCAAAATTTATTTACTTCTTATATCCTGAAACAGAATTAAGAAGAAAAATATTGCAATATGAAGTTACTGTTTGAAACCAGTATAGAGCATAGAAGATAAGAGACTAGGACCTATTTTGTTCTTCTATTTCTTTTCGTATTCGTCCCCGCAATTGTGAAACACAACATAAGATACATGTTGTATTTTGTAGTAATCTTCTCCACCTTGGATTAACTTATCCTTGAATGCATTCTCCATCCATCCTACTCTTAGCTCCTCCAAACTAGTTATGTATCTTAATCCATCAGGAAGACTCTTTAACTTTCTGCAGTCATTGATCTCCAAACGACAAAGATTTGGCATAGACTCTTCTTCTACGACCCACTCATCAAGGTTATCGAGTATAGAAAACTCCAGAGTATGCAATTTAGGGAACCCGGCTTTCGAGCAGACCATTCTCTTCCCAGTGAAAGCATTCAGTTCTAGACTAACGATCTTTAAGCTGTGTAGCTTTTCAAGAACTGGCATTGGATCCTCGAGTAGGTCACAAGAGGATAATGAAACAGAGGCAATCCGGGAAGGGAATTGAAGTTCATTAGGTAACTTGTCTATCTTTATATCTAACCTTAACTGGTTAAGTCTTTGGAATCCATAAACAAGGGATCCTGCATCGATAATCTTCGCTGGTTGGACTTGGCCGTTTCTTTTGTTGTACAACATCAGCTCCTCCAAGTCTTTCAATGAAGCACCGAGAGACACAGGTAAAACTTCCTCTCCAGGGTTATCAGAGGCACAACAAACCCACAAAGTTCTGAGTTTGGTCATATTGATGAGATCTTGAACGCTACTGTGCTTTAATGAGAAGTTCTTGAGGGTCTCCAAGTTCACTAAACCACTTAATTCCAACTTCGTTTTATTGCTTAGTTCGTCGGGTAACATAAGATATCTCAGCTTCTTCATCTTCTTTAAAACGTTTGGTATGTGAACCATTGTCTCGTAAATCTCTAAATCCAAATAAACCAACAGCTCTAGATTCCCTAGAGAAGACGGTAACACAGACAAGTTTGTCTCTTTCAAGCTCAGGTACCTCAAGTGGATGAGTTTCCCTATGCTCTTAGGTAACTTGCGCCTTCTGAACTGAGCTCCAAAGAGATCCAAGACTCTAAGTGATCGTAAACCTCGAAAACTCCGTGTTGATAAGATCCAAGGACTGAAATCTCTAGTGATGTACAAAAGGGTCCTTGCTTTGGGGTTTTGGATCTGTCTCTGCTGAAATATAACAGGTTCGTTTTCGTCATCATCAACCAAATGTACAGCGAGTCTACGAGCTCTAGTAGCTTCCGAGATACGGCTCTGAGCACTGAAAGTTTGTATGAAATTCTCTTCTTTGGCTTTAAACAGACAGACTTCTCTAACAACATCATGTAAACGACAGGATTCGATTCTTGATGTCACAGTGTTCCTCTTCCCTACCAAAACCATACTCCTCTTGACCAACTCCTCAAGGTAATCCTCTGCAACATCTACAATAGTACTCTCTTCACCATACACCATCACTATTCCTTCTGCGACCCAATAGTTAAACAATGTCTCTGTTTGTATCTCATGATCTTCCGGGAAATGGGCAAGGTAAAGAAAGCAGTGCTTCAAATGAGAAGGTAAATCTTCATAACTCAAAGATAGCACGTTGAATACCAAACTACCATTTCCACCATTTTCACCAACCTCTCCTGCGATATAAGATCCAATGTTGTTGTGTACCTTTCTCCACTCGGACGCTGAACGTTTTGTAGCTAACAGCCCTCCAAGAGTTTTCACAGCTAGTGGTAATCCTCCACAGTGTTTGAGCATTTGTTGGATCTCTTCCTTTACATCATCGACCTGAAACTCTACGCACAGAACAAAGGACTCTCTTAGCTCATCCTTTTTTAGCATTTGGCTTACTAACATAAGATGCAAAGACAGTTATAATAAAGGACATACCTATATCGTTTCTCTCAAACAATGCAATCTTCTGAAAAACTTCCCAGCTTTCGTCATGAGTTAGGCATCTAGGCCTAAAGATAACGCATCTTAGATCTGGATGAAAACCAACACCCTCATTCCGAGAAGTAAGTAATATCTTGCTACCTGCAAAAATTGTGTCCATATTCCAAAATTAGATATACAACTGAGAAAAAATGCTTCTGTTACTTAACATTTTTGTACATAAAAAGATTATGATTCATGGTCAAGAGATGAGTCACCTGATCTATGTGGAAATGCTGGCTTTATAAGCTCCCAAGCTGAAATGCTCCACAAATCATCAAGCACAATCAAACATTTTTGTGTTTCAAGTAGTTTAAAGAGCTCATCTTGGAGTCCAGAGACTGTCATTTCCGCAATTCTCTGTTCCTCATTTTTGGGCCTAAGGCACTGTAATATCACCCGCCACACATGCTTTTGCCTACACTCTTGTGAAACAAACACCCAAGCGAATCCATTGAAACGACGCCGCACCATCTCGTGATGAAACACTTGTCTAGCAAGAGTGGTTTTCCCAATACCGCCCATCCCGCAGATAGAAACCACTTGAAAACCATTCTCTCCCACAAGATGAGCCATAAGTTCTTCAACACTTCGCTCCACACCTACAAGGCTGCTTTCAGAAACGCTAGGAAAAGATTGTCGTGTGTCCCCGATAACTCTTTCTGGTAAAGTTTCTTGATTTTCTTCTTCAACTTTGTCGATGATCTCTCTCACTCCGAATCTCTCCATATTGTCTATAACCTTGGAGATTCTACTGATTATGCTACTGATCTGTGAACTAAATTCTTGATGAGCAAATGTGATGCAAGAAACTCTCTTTAAATGCTTCTTAATCCCTCTTTCTCTTCTAAACCTTTCTTTGTTTATAAGAAAGCTCTCGATTATGTCTTCAGCATCGCACACAATCTCTACAATCTCTTGTACACAATTCTTCACTCTTTCGCTTTTGCTTTTCTTGGTTTCTTGTGCATCTTTCACAAACGATTTTAGCCGTCTCAGATCGTTTTGTAGCTCGGTTGCTTGTTCTTGGACTTCTTTTAGCCGATTGGATTCTCGAATAAGAAGCTCCCAGAGTTTCTGCAATCCAAATGTTACCACTGCGTCGGCCATTAAAGTTCCCCTGCTCAGCTCACAAAAGAGAAACGAGTTTAAGCTTACATAATCAATCACCAATAACTAAACTCCAGTTTTATCAAAGATTCCAATGATTGCTTCAAATTTTTTGAGATGGATTATCCATTTTCTACCAAAATCCTGAGTTCAACTTGAAAAAAAAAAACGAAAATAGCAACAGTTAAAATTTCACACAATTTAGAATTATGTTAATTAATAACCCAACCGGCCATAACTTCTTTGGAGAAATCTCTAATAAATTGGTAAAGGAAGCAAATTTCAGAGAATGAATAGTTATCAGCAAATTTAAGTTCATACACAAAGAGAGAGGACATGAGCTGAAACATATTTCTCCGAGAAAATGAAAATTTCTTGGAAAAAAATAGAGTTTCCCATAACTCACCTCAAAAATATCAACAAAGCTCTCACTTTTCAGCTTCGCACCGAGAGATTTGAGTCTGGGCGATGTGGAAGACGACGAAACGTTTTTTCTTTAGTCAAATGTGTAAACAGTACACTTTCAAAAAGTCAATATTGTATAATCTGCCTGAATAGTCAAAGCAAAGTCAGCATCTCTTAAGTTTACTCTAGATGGGCCTCTTAAGTATAAACCCAAAAATCCGATCTTTAGTTCATAACTAATATTAAGTTCTTAACACATCAGTTAGTCTTAGGACACATAAGTCCTCCGTTTAACCAATGGCGTGTCGTCACTTAAAGCTTTCTGTAGATACGACCGTACTTTATCATTCACCCCCCCCCTTGGTCGTCTCTCATCAAGGCAAGAGTGTGTTGTGTTTAAAGCCCTTAAACCTCTCACCAACTGATTGTTTGATCGAATAGAACTCCGCCTTCTTCCTCTATCCTCCAAAATCCCAAAGCTTCTGTGTTGCTTATCTATATAAAAAGCTAAGTTTCTTTCGTTGTTAGATCATACGCAATCGAGAACATTGCGCAAATGTCTCTATCCCTAAAAATTTCGCACATTTCAAATTTCTCCAAAGATGTGTTCAATACTGTAGATCCCCGAAAGCAATGCAGAGCCGGTCAAAGGTTGGAAATTAGGTCGATTTGTTTCCGAAGAAGCCCTGGTATTGAATCCAGACGGATCCATTGGAGCTCGGAGCTGTCTCCTCGGAAACTGAGGAACCGATGCATTGGATCGGATGTGGTCGCTGGAGAAATCTCCGGCAGATCGGTGCCGGAATGGGCATATAGCGGCTTAAAGGATGTGGCTTTAAGCGATTTGGAGCCGGAACTCGATTGCGGCGGCGGCGATGGCGACGGAGATGACAATGGGAATAACGACGGAAATGGGAATAGTGGTAACGGCGGAGGAGGAGACGGAGGTGACGAGGATGGAGAGGATGAAGCAGATAAAGCTGAGGAGAAGGAGTTTGGTCCGATACTGAAATTCGAAGAAGTCATGAAAGAGACAGAGCGTAGAGGGATTACGCTACCTGAGGATATGTTGGAGGCTGCGAAATCCGTGGGGATTCGGAAACTGTTCCTTCTTCGTTACCTTGATCTACAGGTTTGATTTTTTGGAAGAACAAAGTAACTCGGATGATTGTTTTTTGTGTGATGATTCATGTTTTGAGGGTGAAAATTTGCAGGGTTCTGTTTGGCCACTTGGGTTTCTGATGAGGACTTGCTCGATGCTTCGAAACAGAATGCTTGCGGATCCTTCGTTTCTCTTTAAAGTTGGAACTGAGGTTTGTCAATGATTAAAGGTTTCTTTTTTAGTATTCATCTCGGGACCAGTTGTTTAGGATTGTGTCAAAAAATCTGACTTTGTGGAATCAATGCAGATAGCCATAGACTCCTGCTGTGCAACTTTTGCAGAAGTACAGAAGAGAGGGGAAGATTTCTGGTCAGAGTTTGAGTTGTATGCGGCTGATCTTTTGGTTGGTCTCGTGGTTGATGTTGCTTTGGTTGGACTTTTGGCTCCCTATGCGCGTATCGGGAAGCCATCCGTGGCTTCAACAGGTTTGTTTAAAGACGTTAAGCGTGCTTGTGCAGCCCTTCCTAGCAGGTAAGAGTGTCATTGTCTCTCTTTCATTCTTCACTTTTGGCTCCATGTAATGTACCACATGAATTAAATCTTCCCACTATTTTCTATCGAGTTGGCTGTATATTCGTGCTGAGATGTGCTTATACGCTTTTCTATTTGTGCTTATGAAGTGTTTTTGAAGCTGAAAGGCCAGGCTGTAAATTCTCGGTTAACCAGCGCATTGCAACTTTCTTCTACAAGGTAATTGCTTTAGCTTTCCTTGTGGATCATCTATACCTTTTGGTTTAACTAATCGGTGTGATTCTGCATCCAGGGCCTCTTGTATGGGTCCGTTGGGTTCGGTTGCGGTCTCATCGGTCAGGGAATTGCAAATCTGATCATGACGGCAAAACGGTATTTTTTTCAGTGTCGACTTTATCTTACTACTTCTCAATCATTCAATGAATCTTCTGAGTTTCTCTCTGGTTTTATATGATGTGTCGAGACACTAGACTGGCTAAAAAAAACTGTTCTTCACCAAAAGTTTTGGTTTCTATGTCAATAGGAGTATAAAGAAATCAGAAGAAGACGTCCCTGTTCCACCTCTATTCGAAAGCGCTGCTCTCTGGGGTAAGTCTTACTTTCCATCTCTAACTTTGTATATTAAAAAAAAAAACTCTGCAGAATCATCAAAGCTTTTTCTTTCTCTGATGTTGAATGAAAAACATAGTCTTGAACCGTGAATATGTATGTGTTGTCTACTCTTTCTCTGAGTTTTTGCTAGGCCAGGTCTGACCCGCTATAGAGGTTCCTGTGACCCAAATCAATCATCAGTTTTTTCAACCGTGTTTGGTTTCTTAGAAAGTAAAAGAACCTGAATTGCCATTGATACACAAGAATCGATTATGCTTTCAGTTCTCGGTGACAGTATCAGCTGGATTGTTCCTGTTGTTTGTAGCATTAGATTCCAGTTCTGTGGAGACAGTAACTTAATTACAAAACTCAGAGACAAGCGTGAAGATTTCTCTGTCGATTGTTGATTACACAGACTCACTCTCTTCTGTATCTTGTGTTCTTGATCAGGTGTGTTCCTTGGCTTGTCTTCCAACGCACGTTACCAAATCATCAACGGCCTCGAACGTGTAGTGGAAGGTTCTTCAGCAGCCAAACGCATTCCTGTGGTTGCGATGGCGTTTACTGTTGGAGTCCGGTTTGCTAACAATGTATATGGCGGTATGCAATTCGTGGATTGGGCTAAATTATCCGGCGTCCAGTAGTCAAACCGGCTCCGGTTTTGTTACGAGCCAGTTTGCAAACCAGCCATATAAGTTTCCGTCTGAGATCTTAATCTGATGGGGTTTGTTGGTTAATTGAATATCGTTAGTGGTTAGGTTGTTTACCGAGAGCTAGAGATAGAATCTGGTTCATGATCTGGACCTGACCGGATTCTGCTAACCGGATTACTCGAACGGAAACCGAAACAAAACATTTTCGATTTGGTTTTTGGAAGTTCTCTCGTAATTCTCCAATTTCCTTTTTAGTATGCAATAATGACATTTTTCACATTAATAAATAGGAAAATTATATGTTGTTTCCATTATTAAATTTTAGTGTACAACAGAAATTTTCCATTATTCTCATCTCCATAATCTTATAAATTGACTTAAAAGAATTTCTTCTTCAAGTAAAGGTCAAAGGCTAAGTTTTTCATCAAACACAATGACAAGAGTTTCACAACTAACTCTTATTTTTCGCGACAAACTACAAACTATCAACCAAGACTCCAACAATAACTCAGGTGTTGTCGAGAAAATACCGTCGGAATCATCGTGGAACCATGAACACGATCAATTGAAAAGCGAGTCTGCTTTGTGGCCTTCGTTTCAAATGCCTCTACATTACCCAAACTTCACAAAGGAACAGTACGAGATTATGTCGGAGAAAGAACTTGATCGGCTTCTCAAACTATATGGCCTGCCTACAGATTTCGGTGACTTATCTTGCAAGAAACAATTCGCATTCGGTGCATTCTTGTGGGAGAAAGGGCTAAATTCTTCTCCGGGCGCTAAGCATGATTCAGTGAACCCTAACTCGTCCGTTGGTCATTTGGGTGAGAGCTCTTTAATGGGGTTGATGACAGCTTTGAAATATATGGTTCACTGTATACAGTATGCCGTATTTAGCAAATAACTTTTTTTTTGTTGGTAACTGAAACCTAACTTTGTTTGGTCCTAAAGGTATGGTTTGGGGTTGTTTTAGTATGGTTTAGAAACAATTATGGTTTGTGCTATCATATTATTAATATTAGATCTTAGTATCTGACAACTATCTAGTATTAACATTAAGTTATCACCCAGTTACTATAAGGGATTAGGATTTTTGAGGGTATTGATCAGAGTTTTCTGGTTTTGCATGGGGACTCGTAGTTCTCTAATTTTCTTTTATATATTTAATCGTTTGCAATAATATGAGTCAACATTATGTTAGCCTTAACATTTTCGGTTTATCCATAACTAGCTACTACTATTGCTACAAGATATATTTGCTTTCCATGGATCAGTGAAATCCGGATGATCGCATGTAACCTTTTTGACGTTTTCGTGGATCAATAAATGGGAAGATGTGTGTGACTGTGTGAGTCATGACTCCAATCAAACAAAATATACTATTTGTTTTCCATGATCAATCAAGACATTTATTTACATTTTTCATTTTTTTCTCATACCTTTTTTTCGTTAAATAGAAGAATTGTTGGTAGGTGAAGATATTAAATAAAATTATTTCGATACTTTACAAAAATAAAAAAAAAACAAAGGAATAGAAAAAAATAGTCTTAGGATACTTTGATGGCAGCATCATTTGATAGATGTGGAGTATCTTCTCAGTGACAGCTTGGTCACCACTGTCATCCAACTGCTACATACATCTTCTTCACCTTTTGTTCTCTTTGTTTCTGTTTTGTGAGACCCCTTACTATAATCATTTTTATTCTTATCTTCTTTTTCTTCTAATTTTCATATTCAGCAATATCATTTTGTTGAATTGTTGTCATAACAAAAATACAAATTTCTTGATTCAATAATCCCAACCTGAGAAGTAAGAGACTGTCGTCGAATGAATATTATTTGTTTTTAGTAGACCGACAACTTCTAGTTTATAATCTACTCGACCCGGTCCCATTCATATTGCGGTTGGACCAGCTATCTATACCAAAAATACAAATGGCATGACCCGACCCGACCCGCTTTTAAAATCCGATTTTCCTCCCCCATGGATTGATGGAGCTCCAAAATTGCATGCTTTGACTGCGACCGAAAGCTGTCATTTATTGATTTAAAGTTTCAACAGATAAATAAATGAAAACAATGAAAAGGAAAAACAAGAACAGCAGTAAACTTTACAAAAAAGGTAGAAGCAGACAACTGTTTTACAAAGTAGTCCGTAATTTATAAATTCTCCATTTCAGTCCAAATGACTAGACGGATTGTGGTACTTTCTATCATTATGCTTTATTTTTATTTTTAATAATTAAAAGTTTGTTTGGGTCCTGGTAAATGCGTAATAAAATTATAGGTGGACAAAATTCCTGCCCTGTTTTGTTCTATTCTCTGTTTTGATTTTTTCATTTTATATAGCAATACATTTTCGTATAGCATAAAATGAATCTTATTTTGACAATAAGACTGGTCGAGAACATAAATTTTCAAAATCTCATTCAAAACAATTTATGTATTAAGTTATAAATAACTAAATATATATTTTATAATAATAAAAAGTTGGAAATTTAAAATATTACAAAAACTTAATCTTCCTTTTATATTAATAATTTTATAATTTTTTTATGATTGTTACATTTTTTTTTTAGAATTCTAGTTTTATTCCCATCATATTCCATCTCTTTTTTCGTTCTAAATTTTAAATATAAATCATATATAGGATATGAGATCCTGTAAAACACGTTTCCAATATATTTGCTGAAAAAAATGGTTATGAGAAAATCTTATTAATAGAGAACACAAAAAGTTTTTATCAAAATCATCAAATATTTTATTTTCAACGAAAAAACAAGTTTCAGATTTATCAACAATAATATCTAATATAATTTTAATAATGAATGTAATGTCAAGTATATTTTGAAGTTTTATTAGCAATATAGTAGTCAATAAAAAAACATATGAAGAAAAAATATATCAGATTTTATCTGTTAATCTATAAGATTTCCGAAATGATAGCATGAATACTCTTATTTTTTTCATCGAAATTATTTCAGTTTTTTATATTTGCGTTAACTTATATTAAGAATGTTTCTCTATCTTGTTAACTTGTTATAATATCAATATATATATGATTTATAGAAGAAAAAACCATATACAGTATAAAAGAATTATGTTAGTTTTGAATTTCTCGTCCACTTCCGTTGCCGTAAAAATTCTTTCCCAATTCTATCAATTGGCTACCTCTAAATAGAACAGACAAAACTGAATTAAACAACATTAAATAGGGATCATAGTTGTAAATAAAGAAAATAAAAGTCGTCACCCGTCGCTCCCCGCAGGCGCTTCTCTCTCTTCTGCAGATCCTCTCCTTTTGAATTTTCTTCGATTTGGAGTTGCCATTTTCCGTCCGTTTCTAGATTAGGGTTTCGATCTCTGCTCCCGCGAATTCTTTATGCTTCAGCTCTAGTCTGCGGTTACCGTGGTAGTTAGATCCGGTTTCGCGAGTTGGATCTGCCCGTGTGAGGCGGTGGCGGACGGTGGATCTGAGGAATCGGTTCCACCATGACCGGAATGAGAGGTCTTTCTGTATTCATCAGCGACATACGTAATTGCCAGAACAAGGAGGCTGAGCGACTCCGAGTTGATAAGGAGCTCGGAAACATCCGTACATGCTTCAAAAATGAGAAGGTTAGCTTCCTCTCCCTCTCTTTCTCTCTCTCTGTGGACATCGCATTATCTCCATCTTTGTTTTTCTATCTTTATCCTCATTGGAGTCGTAATTCAGTGTCGAAGTATCCCCTGAGGTTTCTGTATTGATTAGAGAAATCGGAGATTTCTCCTTTGCAGAGCTACCTATTCCTACGAGATTGTTTAACATTAAACTCAGTTGCAATGAAAGTTGTGCAGTCCAATGCTAGAGCTAATAGGTTGATAACGGAGGTATAGAAGATTGTAGTTGAAACAGTGATGTCGTGGGTGAAGCTCTTATCGGGCTAAATCAGAGTTTCCGAGTGGATAGTTTTGGGAAGTTTCTTATTTCACCGGATAGTATTAGTGGGTACAGTCGTTTTTATCACAAATTGTGCAGCTTGATAGGCTGTATAATGTTTACGTTCTACAGCTAGCTCATATGCCTGGATATTATGCCATTATCGTACCCTTTTAATCATCACTCCTGCTTTCTACTTGGACGGTCATAAGGGTATTTCAAGTCGATAGATGGGAGACTGGAAATAATTTTTCGTTATGGTCAATCACTCAATCAAGATATATATAAGAACAGTGAATGTCTGAAGATATTAAGAAGGAAAGAAAAGCCGGGCAAAATTAGGTTATGTAATAATAGTCCTAAGGAAATAAATCAAGGTCACAGGCAGATTCGAATAGCTCGTCACGAAGTAGATTAAGCTGTTTTGGGTGAAATTTTGATTCCATACTGTAAGTAGCAGAGCTGTAGCCGGCCCGTAGTGTCCATCTGTGACCAGCTGGACCATTACAGAAGTTAATATTTTCCGAGCTTCATGTTAGAATTGAATTGATCACATGTTAGAATTGAATTGATCATGCATTCTTTGATTAGTTTTTCCATATTTTTTTTATGTTTGACAGGTTTTGACACCATATAAAAAGAAGAAATATGTCTGGAAAATGCTTTATATACATATGCTAGGTTACGATGTGGATTTTGGCCATATGGAGGCGGTTTCTCTTATATCTGCTCCAAAGTATCCAGAAAAGCAGGTAAGCCAAAGTTTTGTTTGCTCAAGCAATTAAGTATTGCTTTCTAAAGCTAGGATAAGAGAAATAGGTGGGGGTATTTGTTGGAACAAAGTAAAGTGAAGATCATGGAAAGCGAGATCTTGATACTATTTCATGCGCTTGGAACTTTATTCAGTTTGATAGGACCTTGTAATGTAGTGGGACATTAACTAGGTATTTAGCAGTGTTAAAGAAAGCTGGCTAGGTGGTAGTCTAGGCGTTAGGTGTCCCTACACGCTAGGCTTCCTTTAATATATCAATATAAACTATAAACGTTTAAACCACCTAAAATCGCCTAGGCCCGCGGTAGGCAGAGGATCGCTACTGCTTTCTTGAACACTGGTATTTATTAATAACATCTTAGGAACTCTTAACCAAGAGATACAAATGATACCATGCATTATCTCCCAAGGGTTTGCATTAGCAATTTTATATTTTTTGTATCTTCCTTACCTAAGTTGCATGTATCAAACTTTTCAGGTTGGCTACATTGTTACATCCTGCTTGCTCAATGAGAACCATGATTTTTTGAGGTTGGCAATTAATACGGTGCGGAACGATATAATTGGTCGAAATGAGACTTTCCAGTGCTTGGCGTTGACTTTGGTATGTGCTCTATTGTCTATAGTTGTGTTGATATCTTAGAGCATAGTGAATTCTTTCAGATTTTGGGAAGCAGTTAGGTGACTGATTCAATGAAAGTCTTTGGCGGCCTTATGTCTTTTTGCTCTACTAATTGATGATTCAAAGACTTTTACTTCATGAAAACCGGTGTTTCCTTCTTCTTTTTTTTTTCTTGCTCTAACCGTGCCAGGTTTGCTTTGTCCTGTAGGTTGGAAATATTGGTGGTAGAGATTTTGCTGAATCATTGGCACCTGATGTTCAAAAGCTACTTGTAAGTGACCCCCAAGACGACAGGTTATGGGTATTTATCCATTAAAGGAAACATATTAATGCTCTAGGACTTGTTTGCTGTAGATTTCTAGCAGTTGCAGACCGCTCGTAAGGAAAAAAGCAGCACTGTGCCTACTGCGCTTATTCAGAAAAAATCCTGATGCTGTCAACGTTGATGGCTGGTTTGTATTAACACTCTGGTTAACTGGTTTTTTGATTTGACGTGCATCTTTCATAAGTTCTGATTTTTGTATGCTTCCAGGGCGGATCGTATGGCACAACTTTTGGATGAACGGGATTTGGGTGTCTTGACATCTTCTACAAGTCTTCTTGTAGCTCTGGTATCAAATAATCATGAGGCGTATTCAAGTTGTCTACCTAAATGTGTCAAAATATTGGAACGCCTTGCTAGGAACCAGGACGTGCCTCAGGAGTACACATACTATGGCATCCCATCCCCTTGGCTCCAGGTTTGGCTTTACTCATCGTATTCACTCTTATCTAACATCTGTAGCTTGAACTCAACATAGCTTGAACTTTTTATTGATCACATAATCCCGTCGATTCTTAAAATTGCATGTGAAATTAGTTCATGATATGGAAGCTTCTAAGTTTTGGTGTATTTTTTACAGCTCAGTTAAGGTATCTTGGATACTTATATTTCTGTGGTTAACACAGGTTAAGGCGATGAGGGCTCTTCAGTATTTTCCAACCATTGAAGATCCCAGTACCAGAAAAGCTCTCTTCGAGGTTCAGTTTTTCTCAAGTAAATCTCTAATATATGTCTTCGAATTCTCTCTCATGGCATTTCATGGAAATTTCAGGTCCTGCAGCGGATATTAATGGGGACAGATGTGGTGAAAAATGTGAATAAGAACAATGCGTCTCACGCTGTGCTATTTGAAGCTCTATCCCTGGTAAGTTCGTCAGACAGCTGGGAACAAGTTGATGCCATGAAATTTACTGATGCATCTCTCCTTCTCCCCCATCCCCTTCGCGCGTCCCCAAACTACCATGAAAAAACACTGTTACTCAAAACAGAATAATGACGTGTGCATGGACGTTTTAAAAATTTTTTTTTTTCGGTTTGGTTGAGAAAATTCTTGTGTTTGAATTGCGTGCAGTTACTAGCATGCTATTCGTTGTATGTTCCATTGTAGTTTGGAAAAAAATAATATCATATTCCGCTTGAAGGTTTTGACGCTAATTCTTAGAGGCTTACCATGGATAGTTGATTTGAATGTGCTCAACAATTCTCTGGCTTAGTCAGATACTACCTAACTATTTGATTTGTTTCTGTATAGGTAATGCATCTTGATGCTGAGAAGGAAATGATGTCACAGTGTGTTGCTCTTCTTGGAAAGTTTATATCCGTCCGTGAGCCCAACATCAGATATCTAGGCTTGGTGAGATGTCGAATACCCACTTCCTGTTTTGAAGCTTAGCTAGAACAGTAGTTTGTTTAGCGTTTGGTGGTGCATAATGTGATTCGCTTGTCGGTTACTCATTAATTAGTCTCTCACGATGCATTTCTTGACATTTTGCAGGAGAATATGACACGAATGCTGATGGTCACCGATGTCCAAGACATTATAAAGAAGCATCAGTCTCAGATAATCACCTCCTTGAAAGACCCTGACATCAGGTTGGTTTATATTTGACCATCTCAGTATCAGCTTGTATGGCTTATGAACCCGGATCACTGTCTTTTTAATGCTATAATTTCGGAACCAGTATAGCTATTTTTCAATCATGAAACCGGTCATAGTTTTTATGGGTCAATATACTTTAATTTTTCTAAAGTAGTTGTCAGTTTCAAAGCATCTCAGTCAGCATTAAGATACTCGATTCGGATCTGCATAAATCAAACTCTAAGTTTAATGGAAATCTGTTTCTCTGTAATGTATTTTTAGCGGAACATGTTTTGTTGATTTGTTCTCTTGTGGGAAACAGTTATTGGTATGTTTACCTGTGATAGCAATTCTGGGCTGGTGGGTCTGTACTATTTCTATGACGTTCGTCATATAAAGATGACTGGATAGGATGAGTACCAGAGTGTAATAGGTTTAATCCGTTTTCCTTTGCAAATGGAGGGTGCCGTTTCCGGAACTTATAGTTTGATTTATATCTATTTTCTTGGTTTTGGTAATGGTACCAGATTCACTTAGTGTTTGAACTTCCTGCAGTATTCGTAGACGTGCTCTTGATTTGCTTTATGGGATGTGCGATGTGTCAAATGCAAAGGATATAGTCGAAGAGTTGTTGCAGGTTAGTCTTGTTGGCCTTTCTTCATATTGATATTTTCGTGTTTATAATTTTCCTTTTAGTTTCTGATGTTTAATAGAACGGAAGGATTTAGCTGTGTAGTGTTTAAGCTTACTTTGAATCGATTAACATTGCAGTATCTTAGCACAGCAGAGTTTTCCATGCGTGAGGAATTATCACTTAAAGCTGCCATTCTTGCTGAGAAGTTTGCTCCTGATTTATCATGGTAAGGATAACTTCTACTACAAGAAAAGATATCTACACTTTTTCAATGCACACAATTATGATTACGATGACATGCGCTTGCAAATTGGTTTGACATTTAGATCCGTACACAAGCAATTGGTCAATCTTACACTACTCTAAAATTTTCATGTTTCTCAGGTATGTAGATGTGATCCTTCAGTTGATCGATAAGGCGGGGGATTTTGTTAGCGATGACATTTGGTTTCGTGTGGTTCAATTCGTAACAAATAATGAAGACCTTCAGGTATTTAGATTTGTTAGAATAAATCTGTTGTATGTATATTCTATTTAAGGACATTCTGAAGTTTCTTACAAGTTTCTTTAATATGACAGCCTTACGCTGCATCAAAAGCAAGAGAATATTTGGACAAGATCGCAATACATGAAACAATGGTGAAGGTTGTACATCCTCGCTTCTCATAAAATTATCTATATTGAATAAAGCGGATAAGTTATACAATTAATCCTAAACTGGGAAAGTGGAGTTACTACCTTCCTACCTTTCTGACACAATCCTATCTGTATAGAAATTGTTTGCATAGTACAAAGTTACAGAAATAAATTATCATCAACAGTAAATTATATTCCTTTCTAAATTTCAGGTTAGTGCTTATATACTGGGGGAGTACGGCCACCTTCTAGCTAGACAACCTGGATGCAGTCCAAGCGAACTCTTTAGCATCTTACATGAGAAGCTTCCGACAATATCGTAAGGACAAAACAAATCCTGCATAATGCTGTTCTTGTCTTTGGGTATCTCTTAGATACACCCCTTTTTTTTCTCAGGACTCCCTCCATTCCTATTCTTCTTTCCACTTATGCAAAGCTTCTTATGCACACTCAACCCCCGGATCCCGAACTGCAAAAAAAAGTTTGGGCTGTATTCAAGAAGTGAGACTTGCTAATCTTGTTATCATTCTCAAATTTTTTGCTTGTCATTTTATGTTATGTTCTTTTTTGGTTATCAAATCAAGTTTTATAAAAGCGTTTTGTTTTGGCAGGTATGAGAGTTGTATCGATGTAGAGATACAACAGAGGGCAGTTGAATATTTTGAATTGAGTAAAAAAGGGGCTGCCTTTATGGATGTATTGGCTGAGATGCCAAAATTCCCAGAGCGCCAGGTTTGTAAATTATTTTATGGTTCCATAAAAGTTACTTTAATGGGAAATTTGAATGCTGGAGGATTTGATGCTGAATTATTATTTTTGTCTGCTCTATAGTCTTCATTGATAAAGAAGGCAGAAGATGTTGAAGATACCGCAGACCAGAGTGCCATCAAACTTAGAGCACAACAACAGCCTTCAAATGCTTTGGTTTTGGCTGACCCACAGCTTGTTAGTGGGGCACCCCCTCCTTTGAAGGTTCCAAGCGTAAGTGGAAGCATGGTGAGCACTTCTCTTTGTCAGACCCATTTGCCGAGACATATTTCGTGTGCCTTACCTTGATATAGCACATTCTTTTATCTTATTATATCTGGCATTCTGTTCTAGCAGGACCCTCAGTCAGTGGCCCGATCTATCTCTCAGCCCAATGGAACTTTAAGTAATGTAGATCCACATAATCCATCGCCCGATCTCCTAAGCGACCTGCTCGGTCCTCTTGCTATAGAGGCTCCACCTGGAGGTGTCTCAACTGATCAACATAGTCCCATTGGGGCAGAAGGAGTTCCAGATGACGTTGATGGTTCAGCCATTGTACCTGTTGGAGAGCAAACAAATACAGTGGAGGTATTGTGTTTTCTTCTTACTTTGCATTCTTTGGCGTGGTAGGTTTTAACATGGATGCAAATAAACTTTTAAAATTTCTAGCTTATTCTTTCCCTAGGTTTTTTATAAATTATTGGTCGTTTTTATTTCTGTTTCTTATTTTTGTATCTATCACTTGGAAAAGGTATAGAGATTACCTTAAATGGAATCCGGTTCCTGAGATGTTCTATTCCGGTATTCAACTCTCTGAGGAGTTTCTACATTTTGTTCCACAGTATAATTTTACATTTGCGAAACTTGATGGACTTGTCCTGTCATTGTATCAATAAAAGAAACCTAACCATTTTTGTACTCCATGATACTATTTGCATGCTTGAATTGTTTTCTTATTCAGTTTTGTTTTCTTTAACAGGTGATTGGAAATATTGCAGAGAGATTTCATGCTTTATGTTTGAAAGACAGTGGTGTCTTATACGAGGATCCTTACATCCAGGTTTGATTTTTTTCCTATTTAGTTTTTTCTCTCTACTTTTACCTATTCTGGTACGCAGATTGCAGGCAACCCTCCTACTTCTTGAGTTTATCTGGCCGGTGTGGCTAATAATCCCCACAATACCAGAATAATGATTGCAAAGATCAAAATTTTCTAGTCCTTGTGATCCTCATTCTGTTAATTATTGGTATTCCTCAGATCGGCATCAAAGCTGAATGGAGAGGACACCATGGGAGACTTGTCCTCTTCTTGGGAAACAAAAGTACTTCCCCTCTTACATCAGTCCAAGCTATAATACTTCCCCCTGCCCATTTAAAACTGGAACTGTCTCCAGTACCTGATACGATTCCTCCTCGAGCACAGGTACTTTTGTCTCTTTATCTTTTCAATCTTACTACTCAATCTGTCGATTTCTCCTCTTTTCCGCATCATTATTTTTTTATTTAGTATTCCAATCTCTGTCATTGTTATAGGTACAATCTCCACTTGAAGTGATGAACATCCGCCCTAGTAGGGATGTTGCTGTTTTGGATTTCTCCTACAAGTTTGGTACAAACATGGTACTTACTGCAACCGATCCTAGCTTGTTTGAGTGTATGGTTTCTTTAGTACATGTGACTCAACCTGACGTGCTGGATCTTTTATAGGTCAGTGCCAAATTACGCATCCCCGCAGTCTTGAATAAGTTTCTTCAACCTCTTCAATTGACATCTGAAGAGTTCTTCCCGCAATGGAGAGCACTTTCAGGGCCACCCTTGAAACTTCAGGAAGTTGTATGTATTTCCACAGCTTCTCTGGCCAAATATCAAATAAAAGTATATGAGTTAATGCATGGAAGAATTCAAATGCTCCTGAAAACTTTCCTTTCAAAGAAAATAGTGAATTCAGCTTTCTCCATAAAATCATTGTATCGACTGATCATTGTTCTAGCTTAATCAGAACACTTATAGTTATCGACTGATTATTGTTAAAGTTACTCAAAACGGTCATAGATAACTTCCAAAGTTCCTACATATGCTTGTTAATCCGGCATAACTTTAATGTGTGTTTCGCTGGTCATCACAATCTGAATCTCCAATTTCTTGCAGGTAAGAGGTGTAAGACCTCTAGCTCTTCCGGAAATGGCGAATCTGTTCAACAGTTTCCGGGTGATGATATGCCCTGGGCTTGTAAGTATTTTTTTTTTTTTTTTTATCTCAGTTCCTCATTCTACATGTATACTTTTAACTCAACTTCTATGGTTTTCTGTTGTAGGATCCAAACCCTAATAATCTAGTGGCAAGCACAACCTTCTACTCTGAAATTACAGGAGCCATGCTCTGTTTGGTGAGATCTCAACCAAGTTTCTCTTAGTGGTTTTGGCACTTTGCCACTTTATAATTTCCTTAAATTTCTTATACTTATCGCATAGAAGTAATGCTGCACTGTCAAAACTCTGTCGTGTGACATTGGTCCGTGTTGTATGATTTTCAGGCAAGAATTGAAACAGATCCAGCAGATAGAACCCAACTGCGAATGACAGTAGGCTCGGGAGATCCTACCCTTACATTTGAGTATGATATCTCTGCCTCTTAGCATGAACTCAACTTTCAAACGCAGCTTTTTTTTGTTTTTTCCTCTCTCTGCATTTGTTGAGCTCTTTTCTCTTACAGGTTGAAAGAATTCATCAAGGAACACCTAATTACCATTCCAATGGGATCTCGAGCTCTAGTTCCAGCACCAGTAGCAGCACCTGTAGCTCAACCGCCTAGCCAAGCGGCTTTAGCTGATGATCCAGGGGCTATGCTTGCTGGCTTACTTTAAGTCATGGAATACTTGCAAATGTGGAGAACGTTTTCAGGAGGATTTGGAAATTATGTTTGATTTCAAAATGTGATGAATTCTGCAAAAAAACGCCTGTAAATGTACGGCGTCAAGATGAGATATAGCCGCTTCATTTGTCTGGACACATTCGTCCTTAGCAATTTTCAACTTCAGGTTTGCTGATTCGCTACAAAATTAACCGGTAATTATGACGGTTTTGACGGTGTCGTTAAGTGATGAGTTTGACCGTGATTTCCATCTTTATAAGCAAGATCTTCAAAATCGAAGTTCCAAGGCAATGTCTGTAAAATATTTTATTGAGATCCTTGAAAATTTTAGTGTAAAAAATAGGACTAACTAAATTGTAAATTTGGAATTAAAAAATTTGTTTACAAACATTCCGTAGGTTGATGTTAAAGTACAAGAATACGTTAATGAAATTTGAAAAATTAGCTCACTCTTAGTCCTATAATTATGGTCTTGGGATAAACAAACAAAAATTTGGTCGACTTATGTGGAAGAATGCAAAGATATTTTGGTGGGTTTGTATGCTCTACGATTATAAATAAAACACCACTTTTGTTATTAGATAATAGCTTTGACCAAAATGATCGGTCGTACATTAATTGGTCTTTGGTTTGTGTGGTTTGTATCATTATACAAAATTAAAAGGAAAAAAATGAATAACCCGTAACCTAGTATGTTTGGAAGTATTAAGCAGTGTTACGATATCGTCTCCATCCCAAGCAAAAAAGATGTTCCTTTGCAGCACAAGAGGGAGAGACAAGTAAATAAGAACAAAAATACTGAGCTTGATACTTCTGCCATTGCAAGGAAAACTTCTACTTAATTTCATATGAATTTAATTTACTTCTTTTGTTTGACAGCACATATTCTTTGTATCCATCAAACCCCTAAAAGCAGCAGCAGATGGGGCCTAGCCTGAAGCCAGAATTGAAGAAAAAAACAAAAAGAATTTCAAGTGGTAACTTAAGCTACATCCACTCACGGCAACGACCACATCTCCAGCTACCTCCGGTGCAAGTAGATTCCTCCTCCCATGGAGAACAGTGGGAATGTATTGTCATATTACAAGTCTGGCATGTGAGATCAGGCCCTGGCTCCACATGCATACATATCTGACATGGAGTTGTATTGTCATAGAGAAACGCTCTGCACTGTTCCATTGTCTCAGCCTGAGGGTTTGGGTTTGGGTTGTCTGTGTTTCCTGAAGCATCCTTGTCATTACCAAATCCATTGCACTGGCCACTATCATCTGTTGTAAGCAACTCGTTCAGCGAGAAATAGGTTTGGGGTTCGAATTCCATGTCTTCGTAGTCAAACATTAGCTCGCCTTCAATCATGTTGTTGTTGTTGTCGTTGCTGTTAGGTGCATTCCATTCCATGACAGGCAATGTTGGCTCCATTTCTGGTTTCACAAAAGGCTGCGACTCCAGATGCGTTGAAAACTCGGTATAAGAAAGATTATTGTCCCCTTCTGTGTCTTCACGCTTCACTCGTCTCCTAACTGGTAGCTTCTGGGGTACCGGCACAGAACCATCACCGTTCCATCCGACATCCAAATTGTTAGATGCCATTTGTTCGACTTTTGAAACTGACACCAAGAGAGGATCATCATCTGGAACAAACGCATCTTCGAGGGGATACGACGGAGTAGAGGGTATCGAGTCTTTTGGTTCAGACATTCTTTCAGAATCAGAATCCAATCCGGTATTTCCTTGCCCATGTTTCTGGCGCTTGGAGAATACATTTTTCATCTGTTTCTGTTCCCTGAGTTTGGGATCCATGTAAGGGCAATCTGGTGATCGTATACGACGGCATTTGCAACACTTGAACCCAGCAACTTCAGGAATTTTCGACTCCTCGAGCTTGATCGCTTCAATGTGGTACCACTCTGCAAACAGATGCTAGGATTAGATTTATAAGAAATGAATGGCAGAATTGAGGAAAGATATGCTTCAGTATAGAATTCCGAGTTATTCTTACTGTCACAACTTGTACAGTGAATATATGTTAGACGAGGATTATACGGCAGTTTGCAGAGCCAACAAACTGGTTCCAGATTCGGCTGATCAGATTGTCCAGCCAACAAAACATTTTGATGTCTGAAGCTAGCACTTGTGTCTTCCAAGTTCTTTTTCCTCCATATGACTCCCCAAGACAATGTCTTTTGTTTACTCTTGGGTGCCACATTAGAATCAGGAGTGATTTGTTTAACTCCTGATGCGTTGTCGCGTATGTTGGAAGATGATAACTGTTGGTTAAGAGGCTTTATCTGTGTCTTAATGAGTGGAGTGACTGGGTTTGGATGTTGTCCGTTGATCAGGACAGTGGGTGTTGTTGGATGTCTCTGATTGACATTGATTAGTGAACGAGCTCTTGCAAGGTAGCACCGTTTGCAGGTTACTAGAATTTCAGCCGTCCCAGCTGTGTGTTGTGTACTCATAGTGCATTCCCTGTGACAGAAACCTGAGAGGCGAAAAGAAGATTCCACGCTTAAAGGTACGATAACAACAAAAAAAAAACTCGAAATGCAAGAGATTTCATGCATCAAGAAATACAATTACAAATGAGGAAACAAAACAACAAACTCTCTTTAAGGTATATGCTGTACAATCCTATTTTTCTTGGTCTAAAGAAACAGATAATATAATTGTAGCAAGTCAAAAACAAAGAAAAAGGCAAAAGCAATACTAACATGCTAATAACTTGCAATCTACTGAAAAATTAAAACAGCAAGGAGGCGTATTGTACCTTGGCAAGCACTGCATGTTGTTGCATCCCTATAGACATGTAAAGAAACGGGAAGAAAAGTTAATGGTACGCAAATTTTTTTTAGAAGCATCTTGAAAGGTGAAGAAAGCTAAACAAAGTACCTCAATAAAACATCAAGATGGCATGACGCACAAGAACACTTCTCCGTGTTGTCCCTCCTAGAGGCTAGATAAGAAAATATGTTTGCTCGAGAAGCTTTCAGTTGCTTTTTCTGAAGTTTTGATATTCTTTTTGATGGCTTCTTGATAATAGGCACATGGACTCTATGCAAACTTTCTTCATATTCTTTGGTCAAATATAAGGGAACGCGTGCTTCATGAAACCAGTACTTTTCGTTTCCATCTTCAGTTTTCTCAACTTCGACGACATTCTTCATGACACGAGATGGAAGATGCTTCTGATTTCCAAAGGCAACTCCATATCTAACCTTGTTATCTATAATCTTCTTGTCACAAATACGAGCATTCCTAAATACAGTGGCCTCTGTCTCTGGACCTTTAACATCTTGCACGTTTTGCTCTGGGCGTACAAGTTCACTCCATCTTATATTCATATCCAGGTATCTAACCTGGCCCAGATTATGTTGAATTTCAGGGGAACAGTAAACAAATATAAGAAAACACAATCATTTGAAAACCCATTGATGATAGAAGACAAACCTGAAGAGCAAGCTGAGAAATGTTTTTGCTACTTTCAACTGCAGCTTTCCAAATAGACCGCCTGTTTCTTTTAGGAATGTAAGCGCCATCACCATAACTAAATTCAGGAAACTTTTTCAGACCACCTAATAAAAAACAAACTAATTAGCATTATCCTGAGAAGCCAAAAAAAAAAAAGAAACTACCATCATCCTGGGAGTAAAATTAAATAGGATACCTCTGGTAGAAGTATTAGAAAAAAGGCAAAACTACAACAATTTACGTGAGAAATGTTAAAACCACAAATACAAACATAACCAAACAAGGTTACCTTGCCAAGCTGCTTTCCTTATATTTGGCTTCGACAAGACTGCCTTCAAGAGTACCACTTTTGATAACTTCCCACCTCGCCACCAAGTAAAGCTATCATCATCAGGACCTTCGGCTGTAACTTCAGCCTGGTTCCTATGCCTCCTCTTACCAGGTCCACGTTTCTGTGTGGCCCCAACAGTAACTCGAGCGCTTTGAAACATAGAATGTTCTATCAACCAATCATCCATTAATTTAAGCCAATCGTTTGACAGAGCAATACTGCAAATATTTTCCTCAAGCTGCAAACAAGCATAATGAACCATATCATGCCAATGAAAAAAATGATAAATATAATGACAAACAAAGACTGCTAACATATCAATATATTATTGACACTATCAAATCTGAACAGCTCAAATGACAAAAAAAAAAAAGTACAAGTGTTTTTTTAATAGCAAAAGAAAGTGAATAAGAACAAAAACGTTTTAGAAAGAAAAAAGAATTACTTACTTCAAGCAGGAGGGCTATCATCGCTTTGCATGTTGAGGCCTCCTCTAACTTCTTACGCCACTGTTTTCTAAGGCTCTCACTGAGAAATGGCCCCGCTATGAGACCACGTAAGCTTTCTTCGACATATAAGATATATGCTGCAATACTAGAAAGTACTCCGTCCCCGTTCTTCAGAGGGAAAAGGCCACTGATGATTTTCACAGCACTTTTAGTGGCCCCAGTTACAGCTGCATTTAACATGCATCCTCTCCTACTTGCTGATGTGAGTTTGCAAGAATGACACCAACCACACCTTTCCCTGGTAATTTCCTTCTTATCAGGACTTGGCCAGAAGAAACTTGAGGCTACTAACGAAAATGCTTTCACCTGTAGCAGGATGTTACTTGAGGCAGCTTTCTTGGCATTACTAAACTTGTGTTGATCAGGTTCATGGGTTTCCTCTGACAATAGGACAGCCAAAGTAGCACCAGCTAATGAAGCCAATTCTCCATTTGTATAATGGTTAATGTATGCAAGAGGTTTAAATGATAAACCCTTGAGTGTTATGCCAGCAACCAAATTCTTATCCTGTGTTCCAATTGATCTTCCTAAAACAGGACTGCCAGCATTGACTGAAGCAGATGCGGAGAGGCCTAATGCATTTTGAATATTATTTCTACTGGAACTACTTGTACTATCGGGCTCAATCATGTCTGACACTTCCTCGCCCCCTTCCTTTGGCGTGTGAGCTAAATCAGTCTCCACTGCTCTCAGATAAGAGTTCACACCTCCAGGCAGCTCCCAGTATTGTGAGATCGCTTTGCATATATACAGATATTCCACTCTATGTTTCGTTGCTGACAAAAGCACCAGTACAACTTTTGGAATGTCAGTGACATTGTAGTATTTGAAATCTGCATCCGCATGGACAGAATTTTTAAGCCTGCGATATAAGGGAAATATTCATCAGCGTCCAAAACAAAATAACTCAAGCAATACGGGTTTTCCAACTTTAATCAAAATCTAGACAAGCTGTTGGGTGAATAGTTGCTAACTGAATAATCTACATAAACAACTTTCCACGCGAATCTATATGAATGGAGATATAGAATCAAAATATCAGCTCTATTTCCATAGATTTTGAACGAAAAAGTATTTGAATAAGGCAACGAAACATACACCAGTAAGTGGTTGCATGTACCCAAGAACAGTCGCCCATGTGGATCCACTCCAAAATACACTGCACCCCTGAGTGACGTTTTATGAGCAATCGTTGGCCCAATTTTGTTGATAGTGCATTCTGGACAATACCACGGCCCGTCTGGTATATACATTTTGACCACACCAATGCATCTTGAGTGATATGCTAAAGGGCATCCATCACAGCAGATCAACGTTCCATCCATGCCGCAGAGCCTACATTCATCACTGTTTCCGTCCAGATCTGAGCTAACTCCATTAGGACCACCATCAGTACATCTTGAACTCAAAGTTTTAGACTCTTTCATTGAGCTTATCCCATGGTTAACCGCAACAAATTCACTAAGCTCTTTCTCCTTGCAAACTGAGGTTTTAGCAAATCTGGGGTGGACCCTTCTAGGTCCATTTTCAGGAAGATCAGCAGTAACTCCATCATGATCATATCCAACTTCAGATTCTTCTCGAGTATCGATTTCAGCTCTTAGATCAGCTATATCAAAGACGTCATCACACAAAATTTGCAGGATCTTCAACTTCATCAATACTGGTAAGGAATAATATTCTTTCTCCACAACAATTTCATAAAAAACTCTCCATTGAGGCCCACTTGCATGTCCCATGGCAGAAAAGTACTGAACCAAATAAACAGGCCAAGTTAGCGCATCGAGCAAGCTCCAATCAATGCACCTGCAGATGGCAATGCAACAAAATCTTCGAATTGTTATCCACTAAGATATGGGAGATCCTAAAACAAGCTCCACCTAAACAATGCATAAGATGCTTATTATGGAGTCCTTCTACAGCCATAGGCCTTTTTCTCCCAGTTGTGATAAGAGTTATTTTTGCATGCATGCACACACACACAAAAAAAGAGAAAAAACAATTCATGAGCTTGAAAACTACTGTCAGTAAAAACGCTTCCTTGAAGGTCAGATACCCAACAAACTAATTCTTCTGTTTCACAAAATGATTAATGCACTGGAATAATTAAAGATATGGGATAGTTTTAAAAGACCTCTGAAAAGCAATTCAGAAAGTTACAAAACTAAAAAAACAAGTTAACAAAGACAAATGTTGAAAACAATAAACAACAAAAGTCGTATGAGCTTACCTCAAGCAGTTTGAAGCCACTTCAGACTCTTCAGAGGAGAGTCTCTCAAGATGACCCTTCAGTGCCCGCATCAAGGCAACATGAATGGCATCCAGCAAAGAATTTGGTCCTAAGAAATTCAACGCTCCGACAAAATCATCCAGTCCAAATGGGTAGATATATAACTGAACACTGAATGATCTTAAGAACCCGTATACAGATAATAGATTCACCACAGCCTCCTCAGGGATACCAATTGTTCCTGATGAAGAAGGCAAATCCACTGGTGGTGGAACTGGAACAGGAGGAGACATACTTTCGATATCTGGATCTCTGCTATCTTCACACTCAGGTAAACCACAAGACGAATAACCACCTTCAACCTCTGCCACAGAACCTGGGCTACTACATGTGGGCACCTCAACTCCATTCACTTGATTTTGCGGCTCAACCCCTTTCTTCTCCAGGTTATCTCTTTTCTTCTTTTTGTCCTTCTTCAGTACAATGTCGTCTAGTTTATTTCTTCTAGCACGCAACTCATCATCAAAGTAACTGTCCCCAATAATTAACTGGCGAAGATCACAACTTTTCAAATCCTCGAAATCACCGTCCTCATATTCAACTCTGTACAGCCCAGAATTGTACGAAACTATCTTCCCAAGAGAAACTTTACTGTCATCAAAATCTTTCAACACGTAACGACCAAGTAGGGATTTTGGCACCGCCGGTTTCATCTCCAAAACCGGCCTCTTCCCTCGGTTAGACACCCCATTCTGATCCTCTGGCCTTGGGCGTTTCCTTGGCCTACCTCTAGGTCTAGCCACCTTTCCTTCCATCAATCCCCAGATCTAAAATTGCCTCAATCCCTTTTGCAAGCAATCTCTATGATTCCGAAAATCTCACTCCTTTGCCAGAAAATCGAACCATGTAACGCAGAATCACATCAACATCTAAGATCTACGAAACTCCCGCAAATCGAAGCTCAAGCAGAAGGAATCAGGACCATGAATCCAATAAATAAAAAAGCTCCCCACCGATAAATCTGAAATCTTAATTAACCAAAAGAGAGACGGAGAGAGAGAAACGAAAAAGATGAGCTCTCAATCGTGACTGAACTTCTGAGTTAATGGCAGATTTTGTGGTCTATTCTATTGTGAAACGAGTTTAACTCGGTAATCGGGTTACCCGGATCGACACCCGTCGGATATCTTAAAAACGCTGTCGTTTACGTTTTTTCCTTTTTTAACTTTCTCACTTAAAATAAAAATAATATAATGGCGGGAATTTGGATATTGAGAGAGCCCTCGCTAATTTACGCGCGTTCCTCGGGCCCGGTTGATTTCTACCGCCGTCGTCGATTCGCCTTCTTTTTCTAGTCGCTCTACCCATGGGTTTCTTGCTTCGGTGTCTGTAATTACAATCTGTCTGAAAATTTCTCGAATTTTTCAAGGTTTCCCGGGAATTTTTGTTTTCCCGGAAAAATTGAGGATTAGGGTTTTGGAATGGGGACGAAAGTTTCAGACGAACTGCTTTCCACCGTCCGGTCAGTTGTGGGCTCCGATTACACAGACAGGGCCATTAGCAGGGCTTTGTACATGGCGAATCTTGACCCAACGAGAGCCATCAATATAATCTTCGACACTCCCAATTTCAGCAAACCTGAAATAGCCACTCCTAGCCCGAGCGGCTCTAATGGAGAGAAGAGAGTCGAGAACGGCATAAAGGGCTGTCGTTTTAGTGACGGCGGGAGTGTTGGACCGAGTCATCGCGTGGAGGAAGATGAGAGTGTTAATGGTGGAGAAGCGAGTGTTTCAGGGGATGAGTGGTGGTTTGTGGGCTGTTCGGAATTGGCGGGATTGTCGACATGTAAAGGAAGGAAATTGAAGTCCGGTGACGAATTAGTGTTCACGTTTCCGCATAGTAAATTACCAAATCCTGAGGCTGTGTCTGGGAAGCGCCTTGGACGGGGAAGGCCAGCTTCGCGTGCTGCTTCTGATATCGTCAGGTTCTCTACAAAGGATTCAGGAGAGGTGCGCTTCAAATTCATGATTTTTCTTATTCTCAGTTTCAAATTGCTATGTTAAGTTTTGATGTTTATGAGGTGGAAACTGATAACGAATTATGATGGGCTTCTTGTGGCAGATTGGTAGAATACCAAATGAGTGGGCTCGGTGTCTTCTACCGCTTGTGAGAGACAAGAAAATTAGGATACAAGGGAGCTGCAAGTCGGCGCCTGAAGCATTGGGCATCATGGACACAATTTTTCTATCAGTGAGGTGTGTATACACACTATTGTGTTTAGATTGATGATTCCAGGATATATGGAACTAAGTGTTTTTGTTTGTTTGTTTGAAACAGCGTATACATTAATAGTTCCATGTTTCAAAAGCATAGTGCGACTTCATTTAAGGCAGCCAGTAATACGTCAGAGGAATCAATGTTCCATCCTCTCCCAAATCTCTTCCGGTTGCTCGGTATAACCCCCTTTAAGAAGGTAATGCGTTGTCCTTGTCTATAACCCTTTTGAATTGCTGACTGATTCCAGCTTGCAGTTCCCATATACCTTTCATATGATGTGACTGCAAAAAATTCTGAGATAGGCAAAGAAATATTTCTATCTTTTAATTTTATTTTAGTGGGCTAGTTATATGTGAAAATGTTTCTTTGTTTCGTCATCTTATTTAGGCAAAGTTTACTCCTGAGGATTTGTCCACTAGGAAGCGACCTTTGAGTTCCCAGGTAAAAATTGCTTATATATCAGCATCTTAAACTTTGACTTCTTGCTTGTCAACTTTGTCATTTGCTTTCTGCTTCTTTGCAAATAGGATGGCTCCGCTGTTTCTACTTCGTTGCTTCAGTTAAACAAGGTCAAGAATCTGAATCAAGATGCAAACGGAGATGAAAACGAGCAGTGCATCAGCGATGGTGATCTTGATAACATAGTTGGTGTTGGGGACAGTTCTGGACTAAAGGTATTCTCATTTCCAAGACTGCTTGCATACTTATATTCGACATTAGAAATTTATTTGGCAGAATACATGAGACCGTTTGCAACAGGAAATGGAAACTCCGGATAAACTTCTTTGTGAGCTTCGCCCGTATCAGAAGCAGGCACTTCACTGGATGACCCAACTGGAGAAAGGAAATTGCACTGATGAGGCGGCAACAATGCTTCACCCATGTTGGGAAGCATACTGTTTAGCAGACAAGTAAGCCGTGTTTCTATTGTGTGCCAACTTTAGCGCGAGTCAGATGAGATATTTACTATCTGTTTTATGTCAATAGGATGGAACTTGTTGTCTACCTGAATTCTTTCACTGGTGATGCTACAATACACTTTCCTAGCACACTTCAAATGGCAAGAGGAGGAGTATGACCTCACCTACAAACAACTGTTTGACTTATCATCAGGATTTTGTCACTTTTTTATATAGCGGTTTTGTAGTAAGATAATATCATCACACTTTTGCAGATTCTAGCAGACGCAATGGGTCTCGGAAAGACCGTAATGACCATATCCCTAATGCTTGCTCATTCTTGGAAAGCTGCATCAACTGGGTTTCTATGCCCCGATTATGAAGGAGACAAAGTGATCAGCAGTGCTTTAGATGAGTTCGCTAGTCCTTCAGTGAAGGCAACCAAATTTCTAGGTTTTGATAAGAAGCTTCCTGAGCAGAAATGTGCACTTGAAAATGGTGGTAACCTGATTGTATGTCCGATGACACTTTTAGGCCAGTGGAAGGTATAATATACGTTAGAATTCTTTCCATGTTTGATGCGCGTGCACACTATAGTTTGGTTATTTGTTTAGTTTTTTACTTTTTTTTTGTTCCTTCTTTATGATCAGTCAGAGATTGAAATGCATGCAAAGCCTGGGTCTCTATCGGTTTATGTTCACTATGGCCAAAGCAGGCCAAAGGATGCAAAACTTCTATCCCAGAGTGATGTTGTCATCACTACATATGGGGTTTTAACATCCGAATTTTCGGCAGAGGTATCTTTCCATATAAAAGGCTTATGTCTGGTCATGTATTGTCCCATAGTTTGTAAATGTATCGCAAGAGCATCTTATTATCTTCTCTGTTCTTTCCTCTTCTTATTAGAACTCACCAGACAGTGAGGGACTTTATGCAGTTCGATGGTTTAGGATTGTTCTTGACGAGGCACATACCATCAAAAACTCAAAAAGCCAAATATCCTTGGCTGCTGCAGCTCTGGTTGCTGACCGGCGCTGGTGCCTTACGGGTACTCCTATTCAGGTGATTGATTTTTTCGCGAAGGTTCAGAAAGAAAAACTTTGTTCTTGACTGTCCTATGGGCCTGCCAATCTATTCTGTGAAATAATTCTCGTAGTTCCACATTTATTATTCACCTGAGTTTCGAATGGTCTAAATCTCTGTTAGAAGGATATCTACTTCTTGTGCATGATTTTTGTACACAAGTCTGGACTCTATCTCACAAACTTGTTTTTTGAGATGTATTTCATATCACTTGCACTATTGGTATCATTCGTCTGCTGGCATGATAGCTTGGCTCATTTAGATATATGTTGGATAATGATTTGTTCATCATATTTGGGACTTTGTGATTATTTGACATGTTATCTTTTTTAATAGAACAATTTGGAGGATTTGTACAGCCTTCTACGGTTTTTGAGGATTGAACCATGGGGAACTTGGGCATGGTAAGGGTCCTTTTCTATCTTTGGTTGGAAACACATTACATTTGGTATGGAATGACGGAAGCTTGTGAGTTTGGAACATTTATATTCTTAGGTGGAATAAACTTGTCCAAAAGCCATTTGAAGAGGGCGATGAGAGAGGGCTAAAGCTAGTGCAGTCCATCTTAAAACCTATCATGCTTAGGAGAACCAAGTCTAGCACAGATCGAGAAGGAAGGTGGGAATACTAGAAATAAAAAATCAGTCATCCGTATAACTTTCTGATGCTTATTAATTATAACTTTTAACTTAGAGTTTCCTCGGTTAATCAGAAGCATGTTTGTTTGTTTTAGGCCGATTCTTGTTCTACCCCCTGCTGATGTGCGGGTCATTTACTGTGAACTCTCGGAATCTGAGAGGGATTTCTACGATGCGCTATTCAAAAGATCCAAGGTATTGTTTGTCCTGAGAATTCTTTAGTGTTTTAGTCAGACTTTTCTTTTAAGATGCCTTATATTGAAGATGCTGACGGATCTTTTCAGGTCAAATTTGATCAATTTGTTGAGCAAGGTAAAGTTCTTCATAATTATGCTTCGATCCTGGAACTGCTTTTGCGTCTTCGACAATGTTGTGATCATCCATTTCTAGTAATGAGGTGTGCCTTGTATACCCTTGCCCTGTATTTAAGTTGAGATACAAAGTGTAACCTCCATGGCTTCCATATCAATTACAACATTTCACATTCAATCTAATTTGTTTGCACAACCTTTTATAAAATACCAATAGAATATCATAGAAAATATGCGAAATTTGTTATAAGAAACATGCAACCGTATTCCTTGTTTCTAAACATTTTGTAGACGTAATTGTTATATTTTTTATAACAGACTCTTGTTTTCATGCATCCAGTCGAGGTGATACCGCAGAATACTCTGATCTGAATAAGCTAGCTAAACGATTCCTTGGTGGAAAGTCTTCTGGTCTAGAAAGGGAAGGAAAAGATGTACCATCAGTGGCTTTTGTTCAGGAGGTGGTAGAGGAACTGCGCAAAGGAGAGAAAGGAGAGTGTCCAATATGCCTTGAAGCGTTTGAGGATGCCGTATTAACACCTTGTGCTCATAGATTATGTCGTGAGTGTCTCTTGGCAAGTTGGCGAAATTCTGTTTCTGGGTTATGTCCTGTGTGTAGGTACCTTGAAGTTCTTCCTGCTAGTACTAGTTTTCATTTGATGTCCTTGCTGTTGATTCCACAAAGTTCAGTCAAATATGGCCAATAATGATGAATGTTTGTTCTGCAGGAAAACTATAAGCAAACAAGAACTCATCACTGCACCAACTGAAAGTAGATTCCAGGTGGACGTGGAAAAGAATTGGGTAGAATCATCCAAAGTCACTGCTCTTTTGCAAGAGCTAGAAAGGCTTCGTTCTTCAGGCTCTAAGAGCATTCTCTTTAGCCAATGGACTGCTTTTCTCGATCTCCTCCAGATTCCCCTCTCTCGGTATCCCATTTGCATATCTTGATGATATTGGCTTGCTGTGGCAGTTCTGAGAAAAAAATGTTTTCAAGTGCCAAAATGATAGCAAAATATTTAATTAATTTCTTTTATTTCTAGGAACAACATTTCATTTGTCCGTCTTGATGGCACGCTAAATCAGCAGCAACGGGAGAAAGTCCTTAAAGAGTTTACTGAAGATGGCAGTATCCTGGTTTGTGTAGTCGTGTTACATTGAACTGTTCAAAAGTTGTACTTTCTAGTTTCTACATTGAAGTTAACACTTGTCTTCTTTAACTGTTGGATAGGTATTGTTGATGTCTCTAAAAGCTGGGGGTGTCGGAATAAATCTAACAGCTGCGTCCAATGCCTTTGTCATGGTATGGCATTAATGTCCCTTATAAATCATATGAGTTCGTATAGGATCTAGACCATGTAATAACTCATGCAAAATATGGAAGTAAGTACTAGTTTATGCCACACTGGGTTTCAAAAGTTTGTAAATGAAGACTGCACTATACAACATAGGTTTTGAAGCAAATTCGGTTGAAAAGTAAACCAAATTGTGTCGTATAGGATCCATGGTGGAACCCAGCAGTAGAGGAACAAGCTGTCATGCGTATCCATCGTATAGGACAGACTAAGGAAGTCAAAATCAGAAGATTCATAATTAAGGTACCTTCCTCGTTCTCAGCCGTTAATCCTCATCTACCATATAAATAAACTTATCACTGAAACCATATCCAAAATCAGAAAATGTTATTGCTGAGTATTGATCCTAGGAAACTTGTGGGAAATGTTTGTCTTGCTTTTGTGAAACGCAGGGAACAGTTGAGGAGAGAATGGAGGCTGTTCAGGCGAGGAAGCAGAGAATGATCTCTGGGGCTTTAACCGATCAAGAAGTACGAAGTGCACGTATAGAGGAACTCAAGATGTTATTTACCTGAAACTATGTAGAAAAAAAGAAAGAAAAAAAAATTCTCAAGTCTGATGCCTGAAGTCTATTATACAATTCTACGTTTGGTAAACTCTTAACATGAAACTTGTCACATTATAAGCAAAGGGAATCAGAGATTATAACGTAACTGAAAATGGGTTTTGTTCTTTTCAAGAGGTATGATGGACAATTGTCACGGTTCTGGGTATATGTGCAGAGGGGTTTCCAAGTATCTTAAGCCCCCCTTATATGGGTTTTGATGTTTTGGTATTATAGAGAGAGCTCTTTTTGTGATTGGAGTTCAGATTATTTTTTGTACTTCTGATGAATGTTGCAGTTCAGATTACTTTTTGTAACTCGATATGGCAACTGCCCAGTGAGACTTGGAATCACTTTTATTATATATATGCTCTTCTTTACCTTTTTTGTGATAAATCATATATATTAAAAGCGAAATAAATTTTTAGTTTTAAGGCCTTTCATCTAATTTTATAGTGGTTAATTACTTTTTGCCCTTTATTAAAATTTGGTTAATATCCTAATTAATGGTTTAAATTAAGTTTAACATGATTTACATAAAAAATGTCAAACCTGATTTCAATTTATAATTTGTCGTATAATTTAATATTGGTTTTAATACACAGAATACTTAATTGGGTCTATAATCCATTTGACATATAGTTATTGTTTTAATGAAAAAAAAAGATAACCTACAAACTAACTTGACCTAGATCTTTAGACTACTATACATTTATATCAACCTACCTTTCTAGATCTTTCATAGTTTTTGCTGGTTCTTAATGTTTGTCGTTTGTTATTTAGTTTAGGTCTATGTTATTTTCTTAACCACATATTTGTTTTGTTTGTTTATATCTTTGCGTTCGTCTTTATTTTTTTTAGTTTGTTATCTTCCGTTGTTACATGGTTTTGAGTTCCGTAGTTGTTGTGTAACAAACTCTGTGGTTTTGTATCCGTTACAGGAATTGTGTTCATTGTTGTCTATACAGAGGAGTTTGCAAGGCTGAGTTTAAGTGCTTTGGTTTTCTTACATCTTATTCAGGTGATTCCCTTAGCCTTGGATTTAAATGTTATTGTTTATTTTATTCACTTAAGGTTATCCTTTAATCTATCAGTCGATTGTCCTTTTTCTATTTTCGAAAAGACAGTCCGAGGAAGCTTCATAGCAAAGGCATGGGTCTGTTCAGAAACAAGGTGCCGTTGCGGTGGAGGCTGCCGAGGATTACGCTTACAGGTTTGAACCTGGTGTCAATGAGGTACCTTTTTATACCTAAAGAACATCATAAATACAAGATCAAAAGGCACCAAATGCACATGTTGACTCGTAAGAAGAATATTTTATGATGATCAACATACCAAATTTTATTTTTCTCATTGGATTCAGTTTCCTTTTTATCTTTTTCGTTTTGAATTCAGTCTTTGTGGTGATGGCTCTGGTTTGCCGTAAATGGGTTTTGGTCATCATTCGTTTCTGATTACACAATCCCATCAATCCTTTGTTATACTTTCACTTCATTAGCTATGAGATGAATCTATTCTAGAAATTTGATTTTGATCTATTCTGTTTTAAATTGTTAATAATCATGTTCCTTGGTAGGCATGAGTATTTGAATTGATTGAAAAAAGCTGTAAAGCTTGCGACTTTGGATCAATAATTGACCTCTATGTGCTCAGTTTCTCTTCGAGATTTTGAGTCACTTTTCCTAATCTCTTAGGATTCTTGTGAGCCATTTGAAGCAGTTACACTTCTCTTTAAATCATTTGTTTCTTAAAATGTAACACAAGGGCTTGAAATATATTAATTCATACTTCATAAGGTTTGTTTCCGTTGGTCAATATCAAGAGTCTCTTTTTGTTTGTTCCTTGGAGACAAACGTTAGGAGTGTGAAATGTAATTCCAAAACTAAATGGTTCCAAAGCGGATATGATTCTTGAACCCGGTAAAAAGATTACCTCTACTTCAACTCTTGCCTCATGTAAATTTAAAATGATCTTAATATACACTTATCTGATCATAAATCTTACTGTGTCTGTGTCCAAATGTTTTGCTTAATGTGTTTTCCTGACCTTGACCTCCACTTTAAAATGCGTTCGTTCACAGTTTTGAATGAGTTCTTCTGTGTTTTGCATTTGGTGTGATTTATTTTCGCTCAAAATGCAGATTAAACGAGGAAATAAAGGGTGTCGAGAATCTGCGGTTGTATACTTAACATGGTTTTAATTTTGTGTGTCCGCCATTTTTGTGTCTTATTGTTAATCACAAAGACATACCACATCTCAAAGCTTTCTTGATTGTGGTTTAGTCGTACTTTGTTGAACAATCCTTGATAAATATGCAGAAAGCACGTGTAGAAAAATGTGGATATTCTTGATAAATCAATATGCAGCAAGTGTGGTCATAGAGGCTATAATGTTAAAAGGAGAGGTAAAAAAAGGGAAGTAAGGAGATTTTGAGAACTGATGTATTACGAGTGATGAGGTTTTTCTGAAGAAATTCGTTGGAGGATTTTTTTATTTTTGCAGACATGTGACTTATTCTTTTAACAGAAAAGTTGAAAAGCCAATTTATATGGAGACAAAGATCAAAGAAGAGTCTATTACAAATGGGAAGTTGAGATCTAAGAAAATGATAATGAGTTATGCGAAATTTGCTGCTGTCAAACCCTTGAAAAAAGGTGGGAACTACAGATGATAACGATTTGTTCCTTCAATCAATTTTTTTTTGTTTTAATATTGTTTTAAAGTTCTGAGCATTGATATTTTGAAGAGGTTTTTTATTTTAAAGAAATGTTAATAATTTCGATATGATATGTTACCCAAATTTGTTTTTTTTTCCTTAGATTTGAGACTCAAATCAGTTTATTGTGTGTCAATTGTGTGTCAAAGAAGTGATTAAAATGTTATTTAGAAATATAATAATAATACATATGAATCTAATTCATTTTTCTTTAATGTCGCTTTGGAGAAAATGGAATAGTTTTGTAGTGGTTGTTTATATAAATGGTTCAATTTCTATTAGTGACTCTTAATTTGTGAAACTAGCATTACATATTAAAATAGCTCGTGCATTAGTTTTTCCAATTAAATGTCTTATTAAACAAACAAAAAATAGCAATTACAATTTCATTTGAAACATGTTAACTGGTGAAACCTAAAACATGAAATCTCCAAATTTATGGTGGTGCAGAATCTGAGATTAAAAATATTTGGGTCACGAGTATGCTTAAATCTCGACAAAAAAAAGAAAAGAATATGCTTAAATCAGGCAGTGAAGTCTATGTTTCTGCCGCTTAAAACCTTCACTAAAACATCGGAAAAAAAAAAGAATCAGTTACAAATTAGAAAGATGATTTCAGGTATGGCTAAATTGTTGAAAAGAAAAATCTTAACATGGTATCAAAACTACGAAAAGAATTATTTATCTACGTTTTGATATCATGTTTTTCGCTCATATTTGTGAGAAAGACAAGACTCGACAAGAAAGAGAGACGAAAGCTACTAAATGGTTTGTTTACCTAAGCTCTAATATCACATGAGAAAATGGTAATGATCCTCAAAGCATATTGATGTATGATCAAAGAATTTTCAGAGATATTGAATTTGATAATTTAAAACTGGTTCCAAGTCTTGCTTGAAATGTTTGAGGAAAAGCACAAAATGTACAATAAAATAGTTGTTAAAGCGATGAATATGTTTTGACGGCGAAAAAATGTGTGTTTGATATGAAGAATGAGAAATATAAGAAGGCAAAGATGTTTGGAGGTAAACTAAGAAAACAAAAGAGAGAAGGAGAAATTGAAGGAGACAAAGCTCAACCTATCTATTGCGAAATTATATTTTATGAAGGAGAACATGTTGGAGATTTTCGAGAAAGAGAATGAAGGGAGATTTAAATTAGGTGTTTAGAGAGAGAGAGAAAAAGAAGAGAGAAAGTTAAATCTTCTGGGACATGCAATTGATTAATATTTTATCATCATTTATTTGTATATCCTATGTTTTTTTATTTCTGTTTAACATGGTTAAACAAAAATGTTAAAACTTTCAAATACATGTTAAGTGTACATAAGAAAGAAAGAGAGAGAGAGAGAGCGCGAGAGAGAGAAAGTGAGATAGAGTGATTGATCGACATTCTATCACTATTAGTTCATCACTTCTGTGTTTCTAATTTCGGTTTATTCTGATTATAAATGTAGTTTTTTACTTTATCAGTTTTATGTTGTTGTTTTTAAGGTAATGTTTTATAATATATGTTCGTTAATAAATTTAATCATTTAATTAATATGATCATTTTATAAAACATTTACGTCTGCGCAAGCGGACTAAACACCTAGTTATTATATTATAAATCTTTATATTTGTAGATCATATTTGTACTTTTTACTGATAGAATCTGTACTGATTTTTACCAGTTTATAGGTGTCTTTATTGCGAATTTCATGATGGCCTACTTTGTAATTTTCGTAGCAAAATGACAAACTGACCGATTTGAAGTCGGATAACACTGACACAATTGAATCGGATGCACTAAAATTATCTTCTTCCAGGGTTTAAGGGTTTAATCGTGAACTTTCCTTCTCTAGTGATTTGTTCAATTGTTCTCAATTTAGGTGAACAACGTGTGTGTGTGTCTTATGGCTCTTATATGATATATTTTTTTCTACATAATTAAAAATCTCTAAAGCATTGAGTCATATAACTTTATTATAATCATCAATCACTACTCAACTAATCCAATATGTTTGTGTATGGCCTGATCACGGAGCATTATATATATATATATATATATATATATATATATATATTTATTTATATATATATTTATACATATTATAGTTGAGCGAATGAGAGTTTTTTTCTTTTTACTTTTTGACATCATGAATTCATGTTTCATGAAAGGTTATTTAATATAACGCATTGTAAACTAAATTTTTATGTGAGGCTAATGAATGAATTCTTTTTTGCTGTTTAAAACAAACAAAAATCCATGTATTAATGGGTGGATAAAATCATCTAGAAAAGTAGTGTAGATTATTAATCAAGGCCTTGAATGGAGGAGGAAAAGGAAAGACGTATAGTGATAAATGGCTCAGATTTTCAAATGTATTCTATTATAGTCAAATGGAAACAAAATTAAGTTAATCAACTCCCAAAAGCAAAAGCGAAGTCAATTTGATTGTTCCACTAGAGGTATTATATTTTACAAATTTTTTTAAACTGGCTCACTTATAAATAAGAAAAAGAGTATAATGGGTGGGATATACGTTAAAACGGTCTCAAAGTATATATCTTGAAAATATTGTAAAATTATTAAAAACAATTTCTATATTCTGCGGAAAATGTGAGCTCAAACCGAAAAAAATAAATAGAAGAAAATCATAAGGCAACACATCCATATGGTGCCACGAGAAATATAATCTTATATAATATGTATTCTTTTTTTTTGTTAAAGAATATTATATTATATGTATTCATACGTCGCCAACTCGCCATTACGCTTATTTGTCAAAGAAACCTTAATTTCATGGAGTAAGAAAATAACATAATCTAGACAGACATTTGTCCTTAGATTGAGGAGCTTACGGGCCCAAACAAATTTATTTGCATACTGTGTGGACTTTGGACTTACATAATCAATTTGAAGTTTGCAATTTCCAAGGTTAAGAAAAGTACAAAATAAGAAAAACTATAACAACACAAGAAAAATTATAAGAATACTATATTGTATCTTTTTTTGCTGAAATGTAATATTAATTAGTAAAAAAAAAGTTTTTTTACAAAGATTATGAAAATAAACAAGTCCAACAAAGCATGGATTCAGACCATCGAAATACTTTGTATCTTTGAATACTTTGTGTTTGGGGTATCTCTACATATTAATTAGACTTTAAACCCCGATGAATAGTTAATAACTTAATAGTGCTGATCCACATAGTTAAAGCAGGGGATTATGTTTTCTGTTAGTTGTTGAACTCATTGTCGGGATACAAATAATGTGTTTTCGATATCAAATTCATTTCCAAAGTTGAGTCTAAAGTTTCGGCTTGCTGCAAGGCTTTTACGGAACTTTGAGGGAATGTCTTCATAACGAGGCCTATCACGTGGACGACGTACTATGAATACCCGGTTTCTAAAAAGCATAACAAGATTGAAGGGAATAATTATATTTACAAAACTCGAATATTATTTATAAATTAACTCCAAACTGTATTAATTAGTGATAAAACATTGTATAAAAGAGAATAATTTAGAATTTTAGGCAACTTATACTATGTTAATGTCATTTGTCAACTAGATGAACTGCTATGTTATATAGTGCTTTTTGTAAAAAACGTTATATAGTGCTTTATATAACATACTGAATTTCCATAGTTGAATTTAACGTGAAGAATGGATCGGCTCATACGTACATGATAAATTTACTAAAAAGTGTTAGATAAAAGGTTTCCCGTTTAAATATAAGTGTTTATGACGTTTTCTACTAATTTAGTAAGTAATATTAACTTTTTATCAACTAAAATCCATTATTTGTAGTTTTACACATATGAAGATTACTTTTTATTTTATTTTTTTAGGGAAAAAAAAATAGTCTATGTCGACGTAGTGCTATAATTTGTACACAGTATTTGCCTTTTGCAAAACTAGTTAAAAAACTGAGATAATCGGCTTAACACTTCTAGTTCTAGTTAACCCAATCTATATTACAGTATTAGTTTAACTTTTTAAACTGTAGACTACACAAATTATGTTAAACTAGGAGAGAACCCGCGCATATGCGCGAATCTTGTTTTAATTTATATTTTAAATAATACATTTTTAGAATTTGTTATGAATTATATTTTTACCATCATTTTTTCATTTAAAATATTTATATTTTCTTCGATTTCTTCTAGATAATACACTATTTGTAATTTATTCGACATGAGTTGTGCCAAATAATCCGATTTTTTTCCTACGGTAATGAGAGACTAAAGATCTACTATTTTAATTTATGTATAAAAACGTAATATCTCATAGAAAAATTTACCATTTTGAGTGTTTTTGGTTATATAAAATTTATTGATTCCATTTTTAAAATTCTAAAAAAAAAACTTTGTACGACATTTTGATGTATCTACTCTTCTTTTTTACTATTACTTTTTTTAATAACTTTTATTTTTATAATCGTTTATTAAATATTTAGTCTTATAATTTTATTAGTAAGAGTTTTATATAGGATTATTTAAAACTTCTTAACTTATTCAGTCTCATAATTTTTTTTCACTTACATTAAAATTTAATGATATTTTTAGTTTGAAAATGTAGTTTAAATCACTTGGAAAAAGGAAATAGAATGGTAGATTTAAAAAAATCTTGTATTATATAATATTTTTAAGTTTTGATATATTTAAAATAAATTTAAATTTGATTATTTAAATAATTTTGTTCATATACATATTAATATTTATTAATGTGCTTTAATGTTTTTCTTTAAATATGATTAATTAAATGTAATTAATTGTTTATTTCATTAAGATTTTAAATGGACAGTGGATTTAAAAAATCTTGTATTATATAATATTTTTAAGTTTTGATATATTTAAAATAAATTTAAATTTTATTTATTTAAATAATTTTGTTCATATACATATTAATATTTATTAATTTGTTTTAATGTTTTTCTTTAAATGTGATTAATTAAATAGTTTTCTTTAAATATAATTAATTGTTTATTTTATTAAGATTTTAAATGAACAGGTGGCGCTTTTTCCAATGCTGATGTGGCAAGCAGCTGGAGAAAGTTGGCCAAGTTTTATATATAACTAGGTGAATATCCGCACATTACGTGCAAATTCTTCTTTTCAATTTTTTTCAATTTTTTATATATTTTTATAAAAAATAATATAATCATCACTTATTACTTATTTACTTGTTAATATTTCATTCTAAAAATTTTAAAATATTAATTTAAAATACATATTGAATATTATTTAATAATTTAAAGTTATATTAAAATTAATAAGTATAATTCAATATTTTTAATTAGTTATAACATAAATTTTGTTTAATATTTACACAAATATTAATTCATAATTAATTAATAAAAAATTAAAATAAATATAATCATCATTTCATTAGTTACTTGTTAGTATTTTATTATAAATAATTTTAAATTTAAAATACATCTGGAATATTATTAAGTAATCTACAGTTATATAAAAATTAAATACATATCTATTAATATTTTGAATCTGTTATAACATAAATGTTTGTTTAACATTAATATAAATGTTAATTATGAGTCAATTAATAAAACAAACTTTTCATATTCTTTAAGTGCTTTAAAATTTAATATTAAAATTTATTAATTAAAATTTAAGTGACAGGTATCAACCTCTCCAATGCTAATGTGTCAAACATATGAAGAAAGTTGAGCAACTTTTATATATAAGATATTTGTCCAAATCATTTGTTAATAGTAATACAATCTGCTCTTTATTCCTTTACAATGTGCTCTTTCATTGTAGTGGTTGCAGTAAATTATATTGAGTACATACCTAATCTTATCATCTATAAAGCCAATCCAGGACTAGTTAGTTACTTTGAACCTATACACTCATGCAACACCCTCAAGGTTTTAACGGATTTTGTATTTTTTTGTCACAACTATTGGTTTAGATTGATCAAGTTGGTAAACTTCTAGATTGGTTATGAACTGAACTTTGTGACCAGTTATTTTAGACATAAGGTTTTCTTATAGTGTTTAGGATGACTTTTTACATAGTTTATAGCTTTTTTTTTTTATAGCTTGAATTGTTTATAGCTTGAATTGTTTTAACACAAAATTTTAGTATGTTGAAGAAATTTCTCAGAAGAAAACTGACAATAACATGAAACAACTAATCCTAGTCAGTAGTAGTCATCCCTCAATCACGAGATTTTTGCCTTGTTGAGCCACTTTTTAACTATCTTATTGAACTAATTTCGTGTTATGTCTTTGTAAAAAAAGACAAAGGGAAGCTGAAATTAAACAATTACACAACTTTATCGTGAAACAGTTGAAGCAACACCTGAAAGTGGAGTAGAAGTCGGATGACAAGGCGCATATGGTAACAATCGCGAGGCTGTTTATGCAATTATAAAATACTACGCCCCTTGTGGACGAAACTAACCTTTGATAATTACTCCTAGTTGAGGTAGTGCAAGGCCTACTCAATCAAGGCAATGTCCTATTATTATTTAAAGAAATTCGAAATTTAAATGATTTTTGTAGAATTTTTAAAATGCAAGGCAATGTCTCAAAGCATTTTCAATGATTTTGTAGAAAATTATTACATTTTAATTTACGATAATAATTAGTGTTAGAATAAGTTATATAATAAATTGTATTGCGGCTATTTGTTTAGAAATAGCTAGACGTGAATCTTTTTAAGCTATACATACGTGTGGAAGGCAAAAAAAATGTATATACAGTATCAAGTCTTTTGGAAAAGCTTATATTATATGTCCTATTTTTTATTTCTTCACCAAAAAATGTGTTGTTTTTTCTTTATCAAAAAAATGTGTTGTTTTTACAAATTTATTGACCAAGCGTTTAGAATTAATGCAAAAGTCCGTTTAACCATCAAATTTGAATAGACAAAATTCAATTACATAAATAAAATTTAGCAAATAAAGTAACGAAGCAAGGAAAAGAAATTACTGGGAGTATATACATTATTTAGTGTGTGTGCAATAATTAGTATGCTTAGGAGTTTAAGTTATTATTGGGGGTAGTTGCCCCATCCTAACCTACGTGTCTCGTTAGTATCTCACTTTCAAATTAGTTATTCAATAACGATGAACTTATGTTTGTTTGATTCTGTTGACATCTATGAATAGATGTTATTTTCTGTAACTAAGATTTTTCTGCCGTCTAAGCTGATATATTTTCTCATTAAATGTATTACAATGGATCACATTATTACCATGAAACGATTTTTTATGTCTAAGATGGAAATTTAATTACATACCTATCACCAATCATATTGGCCATATCTTCATAGAAATTTACTAAACATTGATGGTTTTAGGATTATAATCGCATGGGAGTGTCTTTTTCTGTTCAAATATTGATGGTTTTACGACTATCAATAATTATATATATTTTGCACACCTAAAATTGTTGAAGCTTTTCAAATACTACATTTTGAATAATTTAACTCAATTTCACACGGGGAGAGATCGAAACATTGGCTTTATGGATTGTCACCGGTCGATCACAACTGAGATATAGATAATATGGTCTGACAAAATTTTAGAAAATTTTGGTTTCCTACATGTTAGTTTTAGAAGTGTCTCCTCTAAATAGCATATGTTGATAAATATATTTGAAAATAATAATACAGTGATAAAATTGTAGAAAAGCAAATTTTTACTAGTTTTAATAAATAGTATGTCATTTATTTGAAATTATTTTTTTGTTTAAAATTATGCGCATTTTTTTTCAAAAAATTACGTGCAAATTCACGTTATACTTATTTAGGAAATGTTGCTATTATATTTTATTAAAAAATAAATAAATGACCAACATATAATCATTTAACAAATTATCCTATTTTGAATGCATTGCATTTTGTTAGTATACCTCCATATTGCATTGGCAGTTTAAAAGTTAGAAAAGTATGTTAATTAGTGGTACATGTATATGCTTAGAAACTTACCTTTATTTATTTACTTGTCTAAATCTGGTAATTTTCTTGTTAAATGTGAATCAATACAAAATTTTAATGTTAACCCTTTAGTGGGGGACGTAGCTTCCTAACATTTATGATTTATCTAGAGACAGTAAATTGAATAAGCCCCAAAAAAAAGTTACAAAGAAGGGTTGACCAAAAAAAAGCAAGTTCTTAAAAGTTGACTTAAAATAAGTAAAATGTTAAAAACTATCTAAGAAAATTGTAAAAAGATGGAAAACCCCAAAATTCCATAAATGGTAAAAAGTTAAAACTCCATCAAACCGTTAATCATTGTTAAAGAAAAAATCATTAGGAAACATAAATTCATCAGAAATCTATCTCTCTCTATATCCTCTCCACCCATTGACAGGCACAGATTCTGAAACAAGAAAACCCAGAAACTGAAAAAACAATTGATTTTACCAGAACTTCTTTAACTAATACAGAATCTCACAAACCAAATGTCACTGGTTTTATCTTCTTCTTCTTTTTTTTTTTTTTCTTTAACCTTTGCTACTTTCTGTAGAAAATCCATGAAAAATCAATCAAAAAAGGAAAAATATCTGAAGAAATAAATAAATATAATAAAACAAAAGTAAAACGAAATTTCACCATTTATATTCCTGGTTTAGCCTTCTCTTTCTCTTCTCCCTTAACCCTCATTTCCTTCTGCTCTCTCTTCCTAAGTTTTCTCTCTCTCTAGAACTATAGAGAGAGAAAAGCCTCCATTTTTCATCTCCCTCTCTCCTTCACTTCATAAACCCCATTACACAAAACAGAGCAAAAACCTCACCGTAACATCCTAGAGAGAGAAATCCACCATTGTTTCATTGTAAGAGAGAGAGAGAGAGAAGGAAAATGGATGGTGTTTCGCCGAAGTTTGTGTTGCCGGAGACATTCGACGGCGTGAGGATGGAGATGACAGGCCAACTAGGCATGATCTGGGAACTTGTTAAAGCGCCAGTGATTGTCCCTCTTCTTCAATTAGCGGTTTACATCTGTTTGATAATGTCTGTCATGCTTTTATGTGAGAGGGTTTACATGGGAATCGTCATCGTTCTCGTCAAGCTCTTCTGGAAAAAACCTGATAAACGCTACAAATTCGAGCCCATTCACGATGATGAAGAGCTAGGAAGCTCCAATTTCCCAGTGGTCCTCGTCCAAATCCCCATGTTCAACGAACGAGAGGTCACTTTCCTCTCTCTCCTCTATCTGTTCATTGCTCTGTTTTTCCTCTGTTTTCACCTCATGATTTTTCTTACTTTCATAACCCCAAGTTTTAAGATTTCGAGAAAAGTAGCCTCAGATTATACGGAAAATCACTTTTCCCCACGTAATCCATATTCCTCCGCCGTTCCAAATCCCGAAACGGCGAGAGTCGAGACTCGTATTGCTTTCTTTAATGTTCTGGGATTTTGGGGTTTAATCTGTATAAACCCATAGTTTAGGGCTTAATCCTAGTAAATCGCTAAATTAATGGGGGCTACAAAAAAAGAAAAGTTTTGACAAGATTTTTGCCTCTCCCCGTGATTTTTGCCTTCAGGTTTACAAGCTATCAATAGGAGCGGCGTGTGGACTATCGTGGCCGTCCGATCGTCTCGTGATTCAAGTGTTGGATGACTCAACAGATCCTACTGTTAAGGTATTAGTATTTTTACTTGGTCCATTTTCAGAAAATATAGCTATTGCTTGCATCATTTTTCCACAACTTTCTCTAAATAAAACCATAATTTTATCTCTATCACCTTTTTTTCAAAAGATTTACTTTTCTCAAATAAGGATGTAATATTAGGAGGACTAATATTTTCTCGGTGGGTAAGAAGTAATAAAAAGGGAAAGCTTTTGAACCGACTGTAATAAATTTTGGAACAGTATATAGATATTTCCCTTTTTTTATTTAATTGAAAAAATGTGTGAACTAAAAATGATAATACTTAAAATGTGCAGCAAATGGTGGAAATGGAGTGCCAAAGATGGGCAAGTAAAGGAATCAATATTAGGTATCAAATAAGAGAAAACAGAGTTGGCTACAAAGCCGGTGCTTTAAAGGAAGGACTCAAACGCAGTTATGTCAAACATTGCGAATATGTTGTCATCTTCGACGCTGATTTTCAGCCTGAACCTGATTTTCTTCGCCGTAGCATCCCATTTCTCATCCATAATTCCAACATTGCCCTCGTCCAAGCCCGATGGCGATTCGGTAATGATCTATCTAATTACCCATTTTCTAATATTTTGTTTAAAATGTGTATTTCATCACGTTGTTCCATTTATGGTTTTTGTCATATCGGTTGAGTATCTTAAAAATTTGTTTCATTGATATAAGACTGGTAGTTATAATAGAGAAAAAATTGACATTTGATAATGTTGTCAAGTGTCAGGGTCAAATGACTAACTGAATCGGTGTGTCTTTGTTTATGTTTTTTGAAAAAATTAATGTTGTTTCGATCATTAAATGAAAGCTCGTGGTTTTGGTTTTATAGCTACATTAGTGGTGTCGGTGGTATACGTCCTTAACATTTTTTTTTATACTTTTTCTCGCCTTTTCCTTTTTCTTCCATACTTTATATTTTTCCTGTCATCGCTTTTTTATTTTTGGCTTTTTGAAATGGTCTTTTCGTGATTTTTGTATTTTTCCTTGACATGTTACAATTTTTACATTGGCTCATTGCAGAAGTAGGGTTAGTTCTGTTTGTGTCGGCGGAGTAGCTGCATAGTGTATGGGGTTTCTAGTGGGTCCATTATAGCCAATTAAAATTAGACACGTGTAACAATCGGTGTCCTTTAGTTTACGTTAGTGTTAGGTGCACCTTGTTCCACTGGAACTACTCTCCTCTCAGTAAAAACAAAACCGGGTCGGATTAGTTGCGCGATTCCGGGTCAACGGATAATTTATCCTGACGTCATGTTTCTTATTTGCTCCGGAATATCGGATCCGTCGGTCAGCGAATCGAATTTGTTCGACCCGGTAAAATGGATTCGGGTCGGGTTTTGGACTGAAAGAAGGCGAGTGTTAACTGTTCGTCTTTAGAAATTGTCGGGTCTCTGATAGATTCCACGTGCTCTTTGCCTTTCTTTAAATGCTCAAGTGTGGGACCCATTCTTGTCAGTAATTTAGAAGTAAAGTGTTAGTATACAGTAGGAGTATCGAGTCTACTATGAACCTCCCTTTCTCTTGCCGACACTTGTTAGAATTATTTTAATGATATGTAGTCTTTAAGCATGAGTCCAAACTTAGTGAATTTAATAATGAGAAAGCTATATGAATATGATTGGATTATTAAAGCTAAAAACAAAAGAGAAGGACGTTACTTCCTGATAGTGCCACATTTGGGCAATTCACTTATTGAATGAATAAACAAATAATTGAGCTCTGTTTAGCCTATTAATTATATATTAACAGTAGGGGATTTTTTTTAAGACTGTTGAATTAATCTCATTTTATATGTTTGCAGTAAATTCTAATGAATGCTTGTTGACGAGGATGCAAGAGATGTCGTTGGACTACCATTTCACTGTTGAGCAAGAAGTCGGTTCATCAACACATGCTTTCTTCGGTTTCAACGGTAAACAAATTATAGTGATTACTGAAATTAATTTTTTTTTAAGGAGTTGTGGAAGTAAATATTGGTTGACTATTGATAATTTGATATGGTAGAGTTTAGTGTGATGGAGTGGTATGTTCTCTGACCAATTGAAGCACAGTATGTGGACCCAAACTTGATATTATTATATGGTATGATAGTGTACAACTGTTACTAGAAAACTGAAGAAATAGTAGATATTATTATAAGGAATCTTATTAATATATATAAATAATCAATAATGAGTTGAGAGGAGTGGGGAATCTGAAACGTGAAGCAAGTAGAAGTTTAGTGTAGTTACTTATACTTAAATAGTTGTCATCCCTTGGATAATTTAATTGTTTTATTTTTTTTATTTCATGTGTTTAAATAATTAAGTTGTGTAAAGGGAACACATTCATTACATTATGAATTGTAGTGTAAGCAAATGAAGACGGATCTTAAATTTCTCTGGATATTTTAATAGATTTGTGGTTTTTCGGTTTGTCTAAATGTGTTTTTGTCATAAATAATTTATACAATGCTTATTTTATCATAATATTTTTTTATAGGAACCGCCGGAATCTGGAGAATAGCGGCGATAAATGAAGCCGGCGGGTGGAAAGATAGGACAACCGTGGAAGATATGGACCTCGCCGTCCGAGCAAGTCTCCGTGGCTGGAAATTTCTCTACCTTGGTGACCTTCAGGTTTTTGATTTAAATATCTTCTGAATTTTTCTATGAATTAAAAAATTAAGTACTTAGAATAAATTAAGTCACAGTACAAAAAAGTAGTTGCTAGACAAGATAATCTCATTAAACACATGACAACCGATCCACAAGTTATGTTATAATTATATACCTTTTTAAGAACTTAAGATATTTTGTTATCACTTGTGAATGTAAATATGAATTATTTGTATCTTTGCTGTATTAGGTGAAAAGTGAGCTTCCAAGTACTTTTAGAGCCTTCCGTTTTCAGCAACATAGATGGTCTTGTGGACCTGCAAATCTCTTTAGGAAAATGGTCATGGAGATCATCAGAAACAAGGTAATAAAATAAAACCAAAAGAAAACCCCTTTTTTTTGGATAACTCATTCTTTAATCTGACTATTACTGATCTTTATGCAGAAAGTGAGATTCTGGAAGAAAGTGTATGTAATTTACAGCTTCTTCTTTGTGAGGAAAATCATTGCACATTGGGTTACATTTTGTTTCTACTGCGTTGTTCTTCCTCTAACCATTCTCGTCCCTGAGGTTAAAGTTCCCATATGGGGTTCCGTTTATATCCCTTCCATCATCACCATTCTCAACTCCGTCGGTACTCCCAGGTAAAAGCCGTTACTTCTATAACAAGTCACAGTCACTACCGCGATATGTTTCTTTCTTGATTAGGTTACTTGTATGTCAAGTAACTTGCTTAGTTTCTTTCTTATACTAAAACTCTTATGTCTTATTGATTTTTGTCAAAAGGTCAATTCATCTACTGTTCTATTGGATTCTATTCGAGAATGTGATGTCGCTACACCGGACAAAGGCCACTCTCATTGGTCTGTTTGAGGCAGGTAGAGCTAACGAATGGGTCGTGACTGCTAAGCTTGGAAGCGGTCAAAGCGCTAAAGGGAACACGAAAGGGCTTAAAAAGTTCCCTAGAATCTTCAAATTGCCTGATCGGTAAATTATACCTAAAATGTCTTCTTATTATAAAGTAAACATTATATAGAGACACTTTCCCACTTGATGATTGATTGATTATGAGTTATATATGTCTCAGATTGAATACATTGGAGCTTGGATTTGCGGCATTCTTGTTCGTGTGTGGATGCTATGACTTTGTGCACGGGAAGAACAATTACTTCATCTACTTGTTTCTCCAGACAATGTCTTTCTTCATCAGTGGGCTTGGCTGGATCGGGACTTATGTCTAGAATTAGTTGTTGTGTTCTGTGTTTCAGGGAAAAAAGAGAAGGTGTTATTAATTTTCTGCAAAAATAAAATACAATTTTTCATGGAAAATTTCACAAGGAAAATTGATAGGGGAAAGAAGATAGAGACGTACGGTTTACAAGTAGGAAGAAAGGAAGCGAGTTTTTATCAAAACAAGAAGGAAAGGAGGAAAGGCTCGAAGTGTTCTTTTGATTCAATTTCATTTTTCTGCCTTTCTTTTTTTTTTTTGGTTTTTAAATATAGCTATGGAATTTGTGATTCAGTAATTGTGAGAATTCAATTTTCTTTCTTTTGGCCTTTTTTTTTGGATTTTTTTTTTCTTTCTCTAAAGTGTTAGTTATTTTTCTTTTATGATTTGTAGATTTCGTGTGAGTTAAAATTGTTCGATTGGTGTAAGGGTAAAATTCCTACATAGTTGTCATTAACTATCCATTTTGCCACATTGTATTACCATTTGCGTTTAAGTCTTAGTGCTATTTGTAAAGAAGTTTTAGCTAAGCAATTTAATAATTGTAACTAGTCATAATATGAAGAGTCTTTCACGCAAACCAAACATTTGAGCTAGGCCCTTCCTTCGAAAACCCCTTCATAAACCTGAGAACTTGAGCGGCGACTACGATCGCCTTCCGAAATACAAAACCCTAAAACCAATCAGGTGATTTCATCACCGCCTTTACTTTCCGATTTATGAAACCATAACACCATTTCTGAATTTTTATAGTGTTGATTTTTCGGTCTTGGATTGTTTAAGTATGTGGAAAATCGAGTGCCACTGAATCGAAAATCCTGAAACGAATTCTGAAATTCGTGCTAATTGCGTCAGTCTACATAGATTCTGAGGTCGTCTCTGTAGGATTTTCAGCTCAATTTCGCTATCGGACTTTATGGAGAAAAGCTTTTCGGATTCAATGGATGAAGGCTTTTTGGAATTTAAAGAGAGACGAATGCGCGAGCAATGGCCTGAACTTTACTGGAGAGCTAGAGCGGATATGATTAGCAAATTACCTGACTCTTTGGTATGTCAGATACTCTTGTATCTTCCGACAAAGGAGATTGTTAGGACTAGTGTTTTGTCCAAGAGGTGGAAAAGTCTCTGGCTTTTGATCCCCGAGTTGTCTCTAGACGCTAATCAGTTCCCAAATCACAATGCCCTTGTGAGTTTTATGGACAGTTTCCTCAATTTCTCTAGGAGCACAAGTCATGCTTGCACAAGCTCAAGCTAAGTATTCGAAAGGATGTGAATGATCCGCCCTGTGTCACTCGTTGGACAGACTTTCTGGCTAGGCGTAACTTCAGCATCTTGATGTTGAGTGTCTTGTGAATCGTAAGTTCTTGGAGGTGATGCCTCTAAGCCTTTATATCTGTGACACACTGGTATATCTATGACTCCATCGGGTATCGTTGGGTGAGTTTGAGTCTGTGTCTTTACCTTGTCTCAAGACTATGAGGTTAGAACACAATGTCTATGCCAGCGATGCGGGTCTGGAGTCACTTATCTCGTCTTGCACAGTACTCGAAGATTTGAGCATTGTTAGAATGTTCAAAGATAACATAAAGGTCTTACGAGTGCACTCTCAGACACTAACCAGTCTTCATGTAGACTACTTGTTTGGTGGGGATGATGACATAGACGATGATGAATTTGTTAGAAAAGGCACAGGGGTAATGGTTGATGCCCCTAGACTCAAGTATTTGAAATTCGAAGATGATCAATCAGACAGTAAAATCATAACCAATTCCGGGTCCTTAGCCAAGGTCAATGTTGCTTATGTCTTTCATGAGCATGATGCTGCCGATGAAGTTGACTTACCAAAACGAAATATGGTCCGCAATTTTTTTACCAGTATTTCAGGAGTTAGGGAGATGAAGATCTCTTTGCACACTATGGAGGTAAGATTTGCAATTCATATACATATTCATCGCTTCTATTGTCCCTTGATGAAGTTTTTGCTCACGCATACAACTCTTCTGTTTCTTTCTTTCTTTTGGTGGAGCAGTTTCTCGATTTAAACATGGAATACGACCCACTGCCCCTGTTTTGCAACCTTTCCCATTTAAAAGTGACGTTCTCTTTGTTTAATCTGTATTTGCTGCCAGCCCTTCTCGAGAGCTTTCCGAATCTAAAATCACTCGTCTTCATGTTGGTGAGATGACTTGCACAACCCTAGAGTTTTCACTCAAATACTTTAAGGAATGTCTTATCTTATATATTCATTCATCTTGTCTTCTTTTTTTTTTCTTGTATGTTGTGTTTTCATAGGATTATTTTCCTTCTAGGGTGGAAGAAGCTGTAGCAAGACTCTCATCCACACCTCGTTGTTTGCTGTCATCACTAGAGTCTGTGAAGATAAAAAGTTTCAGCAGAGTGCCTGCTAATATGGAAGTAGCAAGGTACTTTGTAGAAAACTCGGTTGTCCTCAAGAAACTTGTTCTGAATCTGAGGTTTTCCATGTTAGAAGATGGATTTTACATGCTTAGGGATCTTCTTGCACTGCCCAGGCGATCTAGGACGTGTCAAATCCTACTTTGTTGACGGCTAGAGAGGCTTTTAGGTGGGTCTATGATCAGACTGAGAGTAGCATTTCTAGTTGGTTTGTTAAACTGGATTTGGTTTTTTTTTTCTGGATTCTATGATGTTGTGTTTGTGAGCTTTTTGGCCACTAGTTCTGGATGGTGCTTGAGTATTCTATAACCATGATGCTCTTTTTGTCTTCTCTTAAGCCATCTCTACATCATCAGCAAGTTTAACATCAGTTAGACATAAATTGCTACATCAATTGAAACAGGAAGCTACTATTGGTTTAGAGGTAAACTCTTGGTCTAACCGGCTTAGATTAATTTACGTTCAAATATTGCATTAGGATTAAGGTTGAAGGCATGTTTAGTTGACAAGGGTCCAATAATTGAAGCCCATATATAGTTGAGACTCCATCGGGTAATGTTAAGTAAGTTTGAGTCTGCTTCTTTGCCTTGTCTCAAGACTATGCGTTTGGAACACAATGTATATAACAATGAGGCGAGTCTGGAGTCGCTTATCTCGTCTTGCCCAGTTCTTGAAGACTTGAGCATTGTTAGAAGGCTAGATGATAATGTAAAGGTTTTACGAGTGCAGTCCCATACATTAACCAGTCTCAGTATAAAACTTGGTGGCATTGATTTTGAGTTCGAAGATTTGACTGAGGAATTCGAGGATGAAAAGTTTAGGGATTTGAATCTTTTGATTGATGCCCCTAGACTCAAGTATTTGAATCTCGAAGTTTTTCTATCTAAGTGTAGAACCATGAGCAATTGGGATTCCTTAACCGAGGGGGCCCTTTTTCTTTGGAGGATAGTGATGATGAAGTCCGTAATTTTTTTACCAGTATCTCGGGAGTTAGGGATATGCAGATCTCTTACGTGGCTTACGAGGTATATGTCTATGCAATTCACTTATGTCTAATAGTCTTTTTCATTAAAAAAATTTGCTCACCAATATTCTTGATCTCCTTTTTTGTGTGAGTAGTTCATGGAGCCATTTTCACCTCAATTTAGCAACCTGTCCTGTTTGAAAGCAGAGATTTATACATTAGAACTGGAAACGCTGCCAATGTATCTTGCAAGCTGTCCGAATCTAAGATCCCTAATCTTGGTAATGGATTGCACAAACCCAAGAGTTTGCCTCATACGCTTAAGAAATGTGTCAAGTGTTATCCAACATGCATTCATTTTGTGTTTTGTATGTTGTCTTTCACAGGAAGTATTATATCTCTCTGGGTTTGAGCAAACAAGATTCTCGTTCGTGCCTCAGTGTTTGCTCTCATCGCTTGAGTTTGTAGAGATAAAAAGCAGACTCGACAAACACCCTATCGTAACGAAACTAGTAAGTTATTTTGTAGAAAACTCAGTAGTCCTCAAGAAACTCGTTCTGGATCTAGCCGAAGATTCTGTCGTCGTAAGGGACCTCCTTGCATTGCCGAGGCGATCTAGCGAGTGTCAAATCGTAGTATGTTGACCGGTAAAATGTCTCTAAGGTTTGTCTATGATCCGAATCTAGGTTGGACTTTGATTTTTAATTTTGTTGAACTCTGGTGTGTCATGTCTTTTGTGAGTTTTGGCCACTGCCCTTTGGATGATGTTTGAGGATTCCTAAAAATTCTTGTTTAAGTTTTCAAAGTGATTGTGCTTTTGCATTAAGACAAAGTATACGAGCCCGTCGAGAGTTTGCCTTGTTGACTAATTTTGGTTGACGCAAATACCAAAGTCAAAGGTTTATAGCATAATCATATCAACATATGTTTAGATCAAAATAAAGTACACATTTGCTGTTCTTTTTTTGGTAAACAAATTACATATATAACTACATCATTTGACAAGTTTAGTTACAATAACTGAAAAAACAAATAAAATTTGCTATGAGCGAGCTAGGAGCAATTCACAGATCTGGAGAAGACTGGATAAGCTTCTTACCCGAACCTTTGCTATGTCAGGTACTCTCTGATCTTCCTACAAAGATTGCTGTTCGAACTAGCATATTGTCCACTAGATGGAGAAATCTCTGGCTCTCGATTCCTGTCTTGGATGTAGACATCGATGATTTCTTTGATCTCACTACCTTCGTGAGTCTCGTCTCCAAGTATCTAGATTTCTCCACGGAGTCGAGCTTACACACGCTCAAGATTACTTTCAAGAGGCAAGAGGTTGATTTGTTCTCGATCAAGTCGTGGATCGAAACTGCAGTTTTGCGTAAAATCCAACATCTTGAAGTTGACTGTCGTATGAGTTTTATGTGTGAGGTAATGCCTCTAAGCCTCTACTTATGCGAGACTTTGGTTTCACTGAGACTCCATTTCGTTGCGTTGCATAGTTTCGAGTTTGTTTCTTTGCCTAATCTCAAGGTGATGCATTTAGAAGAGAATGTATACGCTGACGATGAGATTCTGGAGAATCTTGTCTCGTCCTGTCAGGTTCTTGAAGCACTGTTGTTAGAAATGTAGATGAGACTGTAAAGATTTTACGGGTGCGCTCTCAAGCACTGAACAGTCTCAAACTCGTTCTTGATAGTTCCAGGTCTTGGTATAATGATGATAGCGAAGGTTGGGAGGTTTTGATTGATGCTCCTCGGCTCAAGTATCTGAGTATTAAAGATGATCAGTCAGCGAGTTTTGTCATAACCAATCTGTGTTCATCTGCAAAGGTAGAGATTGGTGTCAGCTTTAATGTGAACGATATTTGGGATCTAGATGACTCGTTGGAGAGAATCAGCAGTGTCGGTAAATTACTCACCGGGCTCTCGAATGTAAGGGACATGACTCTAAGTGGAACAACCTTGAAGGTAGATATATATAAATATATGTCGATGCAGTAATTGAAGATCTGAATGTTTCTAAAGATGATAAAAAGCCGTATATTCTTTGTTTTTTTGCAGATCATCTGTCAATACTTGAAACACGAACCGATGCCTCAGTTTCATGACATGACTCGTTTTCAAGCAAAGTTGTATGTTTCTGATTTGGAAAAGTTGCCAAGCATTCTTGAAAGCTGTCCAAATCTCCAATCTCTTGTCTTGGTAATGAGTTTGGCCTTAAAACACATTATGTTTTCACTTTCATCGTTATATGTATACTCTCTGATTCATCTGTTGGGGATATTTCCAGAAGCTGAAAGGTATAACGGATAAGGAGGAAATTAGTTTCTCATCAGTGCCAAAGTGTATGCAATCAAGCCTCGAGTACATTGAGCTGAGAAGACCCAACTGTGGAAATGCTGTAGTAGAGATGAAGGTAATAAAGTATTTACTTGAGCATTCGGGAGTCCTCAAGAAGTTCACGCTACGTGTGGACTGTCCTATAAAGGCGCAAGATCCTGTCGTCGTTAGGGAACTAATGAGATTCCGGAGATGTTCTAGTGCTTGTGAAGTCAACGTTGGCATACTTGAAGATGACCCTTAGTAGGTCATAGCATCCGATTTTTCATCACGGTTTTGGTTTGGGATTAGTAATAAACTTTCTTTGAGAGCTTTCCAAATATCAAATGGACTCTTTGTAGTTCTTTGAGGTCTATGGACTCTTTGTAGTGAAGCAAATGATAAAGCAAATGACGAAACAGAGTGATCATTTTCTTCTGAAAGAAGTGACTGAATTTTTCTTCTTTTTCTTGTCCAACAGCTCTGAACATTGTTGTATCACCAAAGCCCAAGTATTTCAATCTTTATTCATAAAAAAAAAAAGGTTCATGATTATTTGGAACTGGAATTGGAAGATTGAAACTGACATCCTCTGTTCTTCCCAGGTATTGGAGGCAGGGCAAGTCGGTAATCTTTTGAGTGGTCCTTAACGTAATCTGAAATAAATAAAAATTCAATGATCTAGTAAAGAAAAACAGTTTGCAATTGATCCTGAGATATGATATAGTATTATTATTTAATGCCTAATGCTTACCCGCTTTCGCTTCCTGCTTCTCCTTGTCATTACAACGATGTCATCAGTCTCATGGCGTCCAGGTGCAAGAATATTTGGATTCCGCATCAAGCAGGACGCAAGCCCTAAATCCCAAGGATTGTTGAGAGAGAGAGCTCTGATGTAATAATAAAGGGATGGCCAAAGAGCTTCCAGTAGCTTGGTAAGTGGAGACGGAGCGAAGCGAGAAATGAATAACGATGTCGAGCAGAGTATGACCTGAGGTCCTGAGACATTGTTGTTTCTTTTCATCAATCAACATAATCCTCTGCTCCAATCAATAAAATAAAGCAATCTTGCGTTTTAAAAAAAAAACACATAATCCTCAGCCTTTGACTTTGACTTTGCAGTTTGGAACTGAAAATTTATTTCTGACTTTGTCCAGAGCTTCTCGATACAGTCACGATACGCGTCGTTTTAACGACATCTATGACAAGCGACTTCCATGAGATGAAGCTAATAAAGTTTTTACATGAGATGAAGCTAATAAAGTTTTTACATGAGATGAAGCTAATAAAGTTTTTACATGAGATGAAGCTAATAAAGTTTTTACATGAGATGAAGCTAATAAAGTTTTTACATGAGATGAAGCTCAGTGTTATAATGGCGGCACTTCAAGTTTTGTGGTTAATAATCAATAAATAAACTGAGAGGAAACGACTTTTCATAACCAAGTTTTCTTTCTCATTCATACTGGCAGTTACTTAAATAGCACATCCGATAATAGGAGATAAAATCTTAAGATAAAAGAAAAATGAAAATAAACGAGGTCTCTATCATCTTCTTAGCTCCAAAAGAAGTGACCCTTCAACATCTACCAAAAACCAAAAACCTCCAATTGCTCAGCTTCTCTAGGCTCTACCCTTGCCCTTTCCCTTGCCCTTGTTGTTGGAACCAAATTGCTTTCCTGAGTTGAATTGCCTGCACAGATCATTAACCATCAATCCCACGATTATACCAATTACATTTTTTTCACATTGTTGAACTTAAGAGAGAGAGAGAGAGAGAGAGAGAGAGAGAGAGAGAGAACTCACTTCTTGTTAGAACCACCGGATGATTGACCTCCTCCAGATTTTGGGCTCTGGTTAGCATACGGACTCTTTCCACCCTTTTTAGCTGGGTGTGGTGTAGCTGTGTGCCCGCCTTTCTTCTTCTCTTCTGTAACAGTGACAATTGAGTTTCTTCTTAAGCCACAATCAAACATTTTGCTTAATCACTCTTACAAGTTTCTAAGAACAGAACTTTATGTGCCTTTCATGTTCTGATCATCTGTCATTGTTCTACACTTTGATGCTCGAATTCATCTAACAAACTAATGACTCTTCAGAGGACCAAGACTACAAAAATCTACAAAGATAAGGTAAAAGACCTGTTTTCTGAGGAGTAGCTGCTGCTGCTGGTTTTGCTTTCTTCGCTGAGACAGGGGTCTTAGATGCAGATGCAGGCTCATTCCTCTTCTTGTTGCTCTGCTCAGGCTTTTCATTAATCATACCAAAAGTAAGGTGAGGCAAATAAAGTTTGTAGAAAGCAAAGCAAAGCAAATGTTAGATAGACAAATGTAACTACCTGCTTAGGGGTCTCCTCTTCTTCTTCATCTGAATCATCCTCGTCATCATCTGAATCATCCTCATCAACATCCATCTACAAAATTCATCACCGGAGAATTTATTACCCTGCTCATCTTCTCAATGTGTGCATATATTCATATAGCAGAGGTCGCAAAACACAAATCACAGACGGGTACAAAAACTTACTCCTTTCAGAGAGTCGGATCCACCATCTTCAGACTCCTCTTCCGAGTCAGATTCATCATCTGATTCGTCTGCTTCAGGCTCCACTTCCACAGGCATGGCCTTTGGCTTTGAGTCAGCCTTGACAACAGCAGCTCCAGAATTTCCTGAAATACAAAAGAAATAAACATTTGAGATAACAAGGTCTTGTTTCAGGAAAAGAAACAGAGACAGCAGCCGCATCCATAGAACATACCATTGGCAGTGACAGCTGCAGGAACCTGCACGTCCTCTTCTTCTGCAGATAAGATATATCAAGACTCATTAGCAACCATGTCAATCAATGTATAAAAGGTCAGAGGGATAACAAGAGAAATGTATCTTGTGACTCACCAGAAGAGTAATCCTCCTCCTCGTCCGTGGAAACACAATCAACAAGAGTGTTAAGGAAACAGCACAACTGATAAGAACTGTGTCATAAACTTTCGGTATCTTCCAGCCAATACAAGTTATAACGTATAACAAAGACACAAGTAGACAAGAAGAACTCAAATAAAAGGATATTGGTCGATGTTGGGGGATTTGTAGCCAATGAAGTGGACACTTCCTCTCTCCAAGCTGTGGGAGAGCTCAAACTCTTTCTCAAAGACAAGATCAAAGCTGATCTGAGGGATGTTGTCTTGAGAAAGTGTTCCAATTACAAGTTTCTTTCCATCAACCGTCACATACAAGAGCGCAGATTCTCCCTTTTTCCCTTTATCAAGTGACGCCTACACATATACAAAATAAAAACAAAAAAAATCAAGAGAGTGATCAACTAGTTCCTGAAACTGGTAGAAATACTCATTAGCGTTTGAGAATAACCTGAGAAACGTGGATAAGGTCTCCTTCATCAGGCTGCACCTTAAGAGGCTTCCCGGCCTTAACTTCAGCTCCTAATCGCATTACAAAATGAAAACAACGAGTCAGTCCTTGTTAGTTTTGAAAATTGAGAAGCATCCTCAAATCAAACGTAGGAGTTCTAATGATGAGTGAGAACCATTTTATTAACAGCCTAAAGACTAAATTAGCTAAACGCAGCTAAGTTTAAGAACATGATTCAACAGGTTCAAATCCAAAAGAAACTTCAAAAAGCCGAGCTAAAAGACCTAAACCATGAATCGAAATCAAACGAGCATGAGTTTTATGCTGGTTATACGGTATAAATGAGCAACACTAATCAGCGATACAAAAACATAAATACAACAGAATCACAGAAAATACGAGTCTCCATGAAAAATCGATCAAAATGAGTTAATAGACGACGAGATAAGAACAGTGAGATGAGATTCTTACCCCAGAATTCCATTGTTGATGACGAGGAAGAGAGAATCAGAGAGAAGAGGAGTTTAGGGGCTGTTTAAGCTGCGAAATAGACAATTGCAGAGGAAGAGGCAGGAGAAAGCAAATGGTTTTGGTGGCAATTTATATTAGAGAGGGTTTTAGAAGAGCGTCCTTAGGGTTTTTGGTGAGTGTCTACGACGTCGTTTTCTTCTGGAGACATTTTGGAAATTTTATATTTTGAATTTTTAATATCTTATATTTTGGTAAAGATCCAGAATTAATGAAGAGAAATTAACTTTCTCTAAACTCGAAGAATCAACAATTTTAACATTTTGATTACGATTCTTGTGTGGCAGGCATCTCTCAGATTATTATTTTGATAAATTTATTTATGAAAAATTATTGGCATTAATTCAATAGGACGGATATTATAAAGAGTTAATTAATTGGAAAACCATGAAGTTGGCTGATATTAGCTCGGTACTCATCTGAGGAAGGAAACCAACAATCACTGTTTAGGAGGGTGTGAGAAATTACAAAAAGAGCCTTAGATAGAGTGGGAATTAATTTAAACTCAATAATAGGGTAGTAATGATTTATTTAGGGAAGCTTAGAGTACCTAAGTGGGATATAATATCTGCGACATATTCGAAGTGGGCTGATATTTCTTTCTCCATCTTGTTTCTCTCTCTATCTTCATCATCGTGTTTTCTCTTCTTTTTTTTTCTTTCTTAAGAACCCAGAAAATCAAAAATCAAAGATTCAGTTTCTACTCCTTATGAAAAAAAACAAAAAAGATCCTTATGAATATCAAAGCTCCAACATAATTTCATGATGGTGTTTGTGTTTAAAGTATTAAAGGTGAAAGGAAACAAATCCAATAAAGTTCAAGTGAATCCCACTAAAGGTTTATCGGAGATACAAATAACATTAGCTAAGCTTGTAAATATTTTACTTAGTAATATAAACTAAATACAATTAATTATTGTTTTTTTTGAGATACGTTGATGGTTAGTCATCTAACATTTTTGTTGGATAGGTTAATCTTTGTATTGGAAGACTAACAATTATTTTATCGAAGATATATATAAAATTACATGTCTAACTATGCACATTATTGAATAATAACATCAGAATACATCTATTGTATTCGGCGTGACATGAGATTAAAAGAAATGGGATGGGACAAATAAAATGTAATCAGCTAATTTGTATGTAAAGTTGCTACAATACAATAGTATTTTTCCTTCTTCATGCTTGATGCACTTGCAGCCGTCCCGTCCAACGATAGTATGTACTACAAGCACTACCATAATGCCAGATTCCACAAAGATTACATTATAGGGATTGTATCTGCATCTAGCATATCAAAATGTCATAAACAATAAAATAGTTCAGCTGAAAAATCCCCTGAAGCAATTAAATATGAGATCGGTAACATTATATGAAAATAGTTTAGAAAAATGTTATCGAGTAACAATCATGTTATTTTGTTAACATTGAAGTTATCTATCTATCTTATTTGTTAGTTGTATAACTTATCATTTATATATGTAAAAAATCAATATTGTCAGCAATAAAAATAATAATGTTAGTGGATAACAGTTTTGTTACTTTGTTAACATTAAGATTATCAATCCAACTGATTTGTTATACATATAATGAATTGTAATAATCATAATCAATTTTGTTAACTAATAAACTGAAACTTTATCTACATTATCATAAAAGAAAAACCCAGAAAATATAAAAAAGTAGAGAGAGATAAGGCACCACAAAAGTTCCTAGATGGAGAAAATCTGAAAATAAGGTACCTGATTGGAAGAGAGAGATGATTACCTCTTATATGATTCTCGGTACACCTTGATTAAGAGAGAAAAAGAATTAGAGGAAAGAGACTAATGGAAGAAAGATGAAGAAGAGAAAAAAAGAGTAGAGAGAAGATGAGGCACCACAAAGCTTTAACCCTGAGATATGAAGTACTTGATTGGAAGAGAGAAGAGATTTTCTGTTATATGATTCTCGGTTTACTTGATTTAGAGAAAGAAAAAATAATTTGGAAGCAAGAGATTAATGAAAGAAAGATGAAGGAGAGAGAAAAAGTAGTAGACATATGTGGTATGGGTGAGTAGAGTAGGTACAGAAGCCGTAGGGACTTCTTTGTCATTAAAAAAATAGAATAGTGTAAACTACAGTGATTAGTTATTTTTACAAATATTTGTTTATCCCTTGCTATGGAGCCTAATTTCTCTATTATAAAACTGTTATACAATTATCTGGAAAGAGAATATAAAAATATAGTATTTTTTTTTAGTGTAGAGAATGATTTTATATAATAACTTTGCATGCGCCTAAACCATTGAACAGTCACCGAAATTGGCATTCATCTACTGCCAATCAGGCGCTCTTAAACATTACCTTCAATCTTTGAGAAACAAACAAACAATGAACCTATTGAAATTCATAAGATTTTTAACAAAACCGTTCATCCTCTGCTTTTTCAAAACCACTATTTACATCCTCCACCTAATTATTACCAATGAAATTAATAAGATTAACAACAACCCCGTTCTCATTATCTACTTTTTCAATAGCACAATAACATTGATTTTCCACAATTATAGTCGATATACCTTCTTCATTTACTAAAAGCTAAAAAAAAGTTAGTAGTTTTTATATAAATGTACATAATTTGATTAAAGCCTAGCGCGAGTCATAATACTAGTTTTCATATAACACATGATATATTTTTAGAAAATAAATATAAAAAGTTTTGATTTAGCTGTGGTCGTCGCTAAGGGATGCCAAAAGGAAGTAATCGGTGAATTTCACATGCAATACCAAAAGATTGGACAACGACGACAGCCATGAAAGTTGGTAAAGCAATAGTATTCGTCTCTCTGGCTAGACATCGTCACCTTGAGCTTCCTTCCTCCCATGTAACTTCCATTTAGTTCTAAAGCCTTCTCATTGTCTCCACAATTTCTAAAATTAATGAAAGCAAATCTGTAAAGAAGAAAAAAAAAAATGTCAAATCTTTAGTTTACATTATAAACTGATAGAGTTGCCACAAAAATTGGAGGAAGAAGTCACAGACCCTAAGGGAACACAGGTTTTACACTCCATGGGAACAAAAACCCTTGTGATCTCTCCACAAGAACCGAAAAGGTTACTCAATGCATTCTTGATTTCATCCCTAGGTCGCACACGTTCCAATCCCTTTACGAAAATGGTTTGATGATTGTTTCCCTTCGCATCTTCACATTCGAAACAGCAAGTATCGTCCTCCCTTTTCTTTGCGGTTTCTTTCTCCTATAAGACAATATGATGATTTCATTAGAATTTAAAAAATTACATGAGCTACGTAAAGTGTAATGCATATCATTTCTCAACCAACAAAACAAATACAACAGCGCCAGCTATAAACAAACAAATACTCCGAACGAAGCCTCTAGTTGATAGGTTTTTGTCGTTTGAATCTCTTGTCGTTTTCTCATAGCTTCAGACAGCTCTTTGATAGATTTTTTCATTTCTTTGATTTCCTGCCATTAGCTTAAAAAGAAGGGGTTCAGCTAAAGGTGCATAAACCTCATAAAAATGGAGAAATTAAGTGAACGTGAACTGGTCGTACGTGGCTTTTCGTAGTAGGTAATTTTCATTTTAATAAACAAGTAATGATTACAGATATACACTAGGTTCCACAGAATTTAACCTCAGATTTCTTCTGCTTCTTTACATTTGCTTTGCTTTCTGAACAAGGTACAAACACGCTCTTACCTAATAAAAAGATGGAACAAAAAACGGTTAAAATGAACATGAGACATTTGATCTCAAAAAAAAAAAAAAAAAAAAAATCAGAACAAAAATTTACAACTCGATTTAAGACTATTTTCTTCCATGATATATACAACTTCAAAGGTACAATGTAAGTGATGTTTTGTGAAAAGCCTATGAAATTAGTTTATAGAAATGTTAATTTTAGTATGAAAACACCAAGAACCAAAACAATTTTGAGCTGAAGGACTGCCACGAGAAGGGACTGGGGAAAAATTTGAAGGCATCATTTTTTAAATATTTCCTTTGTTATTACTTTAACCATTCATAACAAAGGTTCAAGCCCCCTAGATGTAAAATGTAAAGTTTGATAGAGGTTTCTAAAGGATGTGGTGTGGTGTAGCTGTTTGCCAGCCTTTCTGTTTCTTTTTTGTAACAAAGACAATGAGTTTGTTCTTAAGCCAAAGAAACATGTTGTTTCATCACTCACTCTTACAATTCTTATTAAAGCACTTTATATGTCCTACCTTCATCATTCTGATTATTTGTCATAGTTAATACACTTAATGCTAGAACGTCTCATATAACCAAACTAATGATTCTCAAGAACAAAACCAGAGGAATCTACAAAAAATCAAGGTAAAGAGTTTATCAATTTTTACCTGTCCTCTGAGGAGTAGAGGCTGCTGCTGCTGCTGCTGCTGCAGGTTTCCTCTTCCTGTTGCATGGCTCAAGCTTTTCAACAATCATACAAACAGTGATGTGAGTCAAATGACTTTTGTAGAAAGCAAATTAAGCAGAGCAAACGCTAGATAAACATATGTATCTACCTGCTTAGGAGACTGGTGGCCAGTAAAGTGGACACTTCCACTCTGTAAGCTGTGGGAAAGCTCAAACTCTTTATGAAAGTGAAGATCAAGACTGATATGTCGGACATTTCCATCTGGAAGAGTTCCAATGACGATTTTCTTCTCCTCAATAGTCACATATAAGTAGGCAGAGTGTTCTCCTTCTGCCATGACTGCCACCCTATCGAGTGATGCCTATATATAGGAAGAGCAAAAAAAAAAAAAAAATCAATAGAATGAATAATTTGTTCCCAAAAACTGATAGAAACTCCCATTCAAGCGTTTTGAGAAAAAAAAAACCTTAGACATGAAGATACGGCAGTCTTCATTAGGGATCACTTTAATAGACTCCCCGGCCTGAACTTCAAGTCCTAATTAACAACACGAGTCAGTTGCACTGATCAACCTCTAATCAAACGCATGAGATAAGAACATAACTAAACTAGCTAAACGCAGCTAAGTATGAAAACATGATTTAACAGGTTCAAATATCCAAAAGAAACTTCAAAAAGGCACGCTAAAAGACCTAAACCATGAATCGAAATCAAACGAGCAAATAGACGCGGAGATGAGAACATCGAAGAGAGATTCTTACCCCAGAATTCCATTGTTGATGAACAAGGAAGAGAAAACTTGAGAGAAAAGGAGTTAGAGCTTAGGGTTTCTGGTGAGTCTCGACGACGTACTTTTTTTGGTCTTTCGTGTAAAAGCTTGAATAGTTGGAATGTTGCGTATTTAAAAAACATTCACATTTTGGAGATTTCACATAATTGAATAATTAGTTAAATATATTGATAAAGATCCAGAATTGACAAATTAACTTATTCAGAGATTATCTTCGTCATTAGAAGAGAATAAAGCAGCAATGGATAATCTTCAGTTTTTTTTTTTATAGTTGCGATAAATATTTATTAGACAATACAACAAAAAGAATTCAAATGATATCTGTCCACCACGAAAGAAGAGGAGAAGAAGCCTGAAGGGTACAGAAGAAGAAAACTCAAAGCTAAAGCTAAGCAAGAAGAGACTCAAGACAAGACAGGAGTCTCTGCAAACAAATTAGAACACTTTGCCTGAACCTGAAGCGACAAAACAGCGTCCATTTCCCCAACAGGTGTATTCCTGAGCCAACCTTGATATTGTTTCCCGGAAAACCTTAGGTCTTCACCGGAGCTGCTTTCAGGAGAAGGACATGATGCATTGCAAGATAGTAGACGCGATAGAGACAATAACTGAGACTGAGATCTTGAGCTTCTCTGGACACAACCCGGGTTTGATACCTTTACCATCTTCAATCTGGTTTGGTTACTTAACAATGGTGGAAAATGGATTGAAGCTGATGGGTTTTTATCTGCACCTTTGATGATTCCTGAGATCGTTTTTGATGGTTTTGCTCGGTTTTGCTTCCATGCTAAAAAAGATCTCTCTAGTGTTGACGGTACCTGTAAACGAATAGAAACATATGAACACTAATGTTGTCTAGTCAATTAAATACGAGAGTAAAAAGGGAGAAAATATTACCGCGGGAAAGAGGGTACACGAAGCAAAAGACAATGAGGATGTTGAAAAGGGAGAATTCCTACTTCGTTTGTCCACAGATCCAAAACTCGATGGTCCAAGATCATCATCATCATCATCATCATCATCATCTCTTCCTTCATCATCATCATCATCGTCATCATCATCTTTGGATTCCTCTTCCTTTTTCTTCTCTTGTGTCTTCTCTTTGGCAGTGACAACTTTCTCTTCTTTATAAATCGGGACAAACACATCTTCATCCTCTTCAGTCAAACCCATTTCGGTTTTCTTTTCCTCTTCTTGTTCTTTCTTCTTTAGTTCCTCATCCATATCCTCTATAGCCTCCTCTAAGCAAATCTCAGCCTCTACTAACTCAAGCTCCTTCTGTATCATCTCCTTTCTCTCCTCGTTTGCTTTCTTTTTCTCCTCTGTCCATTTCTCTAATCCGTCAAGCAATGGCTTCATCGCTTTCTCAATTCCAAGTACGAATTTTTTAACCGGGTGTTCCTCTTTCACGGCCACTTCTTTCCCATAAAACTCATCAAACCCAAGTGGCAAAAACTCGGCTTTTGCAGGATCCACATCTTCCCCTTCCTCCAGAGGAGGCTGCCAAAATAGTCGAACGCCGTGCTTTTCATCCTCGACATAGTTGATTATCCGACCCGTTGGCGTGTGTAAAATAACAGGGTCCTCCTTCTGGACAAGTTTCGAAGGATCTTCTGGATCAGGTTCGGGTTCTTTGTTCAGTAAGACAAACTCTGGTGTCACCTCCACTGATCAAGAAAAATTTAAGACTCAGTAAAACGTTCAACAGAACATCCATATTCATCAATGTAAGACCAAAAACGTTAAGGATCATTACCGTTTTCCCACCAATGTTCGAGCTCAGCGGGCATTGGTAACCTCAAAGGAGCTTTGTAAAAAGAGTTCAACCACATTTCTCTTTCTTGATCCACCTCATCTACATAGGCTTCCCAATACTCAGGTACCTACCAAAAAGACAGATTCTTAAGTCCCTTGTGTGATCAGTGAACCAACTCGAAAAACTTGATGAGAAAATGACGCACTTCATAAAATTGGTTAATGAAACCCGGCGCCATCCACACGTCATCTTCTTCATAAAAATAAGCATGTTGAGGATCACCGTATGGGCCCCTCTCTTCTCTAACCACTGCATATACAGAAGAGAAAAAAAAACACCTTCAGCTCCAAACTAAACTAACACCATACTGTAAAATGACCAGCTTCTTCTTCTTTTTTCCATAAGCTAGACATTGCTTGAAATAAAAGCAAAACATATAGTTCAAACAGAATGACGGTTACTAGACAAAGTCCTGCACTGATGTAAAAAAATACGACAACCCTTTTAACATGTCTTGGTTTAAATACCTAAAATATATAACAATAACATAAGTAATGGTAAAGAAGAGGGGCCATACTTCCGTCGGGTTTGTTTACAAACATTCGCGCCTTAGCGGCAGCCACCTCTGCCAAACCAGAATGCAGCTGAAAACGTGTTCACATCAGTATATTTATCATTCCTTCTTTGCTGTAACTTATATGTATCATGAAGAAAAAAAATGGATAACTACCGCACAAATATCTACGGTACAGCCATGCTCCTCATCCAATAGCTCCCCAAAGTAGAATCTACCCTGCATTGCCATTAAGGTATAAACCAGTGTCACAGACACGAATATTCACCAAAGAAAATGTGTCATCGAGGATAACATTATACTTTAACCATCAAGGATTCATACGAGGGGTACCAAATATAGAAGCTATTTTTAGGATTAATCAGATCAGAGAGAATTTAATGTAATCACGACCAGTTTTTCCTTTTACTCACATATAGGAGGCGCTCGTTAACTTCGTAGACACCACACCCATGCATTCTACCGTGCTTCCATTGACCAGCATAGCGATACCGACCTTTCTCCCTAGTACAAAAAACCATATCATATACAATGTCTAAATACGAATAGAGATGGAATCAGCTAAAATATTAGTTCAAGTAATCGTCTAGTCCAGCAATATATCTAATGAGGTCAACAAATCAACATATTAGCCCAATGCTAAGATGTAAGCCATCCAGTAAGGATTTTATCAATGCAAACTCACGGTTTTTCGCCAAACTGCGTGACCCACTCTTCGTTTTCATAAAAGGGAACTTGGTAATTCCCATCAGTAAGTGCAATACTGTCCTCGACATCCATTTCCAACCACTTTCTGTCTTCTGGAGTCATATAATCTCTCTTGATAATCCTTCCTTCAGCACGCATCTTAGCTTCAAGCCTACATAGAAAGAAAGAACCGTTATCCTACTCAAACGACTATGTCCATTGAATCCCCTGGGACGATTAATAGGAACGATAATCGTACTTGGAACCTGGCATGGGCTCAATGTCAGGAATGTCAACTTCAATAACCCCATGACCTTCCATATCATTCTGAAGCCATTCACCCTCATACCTTAACATAACCAACACCCAAAAAATTTCTTGGGTCATCGAAAATTTATGTACAACATCAACAAGAGAAAGAAAATACAGGTAAAACCACGAATCAGAAATATCACCTAACAAGCCCTTCTTCAGCAATATAAACACCTTTGCCCTGAGCCAAGTCATCCCAGACAGTGCCTTCATACCTTTAGCGATGAACAAAAGAGAGAGAAAATGGTGAGATATGAAGCTACTAAATCAAGATAACAAAGATGGAAGTATTCACCTCAAAGCTACCCAAACAGATGAAGAAATCTTTTGAACCTGATCCCTAGAAAGTTTCTAATGCTCTACAATTCAAACTCTACTTAGATAAGAACAATGTACAACATAGAATGTCTACTTCACGAGAAGTCAATCTGCAGCTAATAGAACAACAACAACAACAACAAATATCAGGGAAGATGAGGGTATTACGAGCTTCCGTCAGGGAAAATGTAGCTGACCCATTGAAGAAACTCTTCAATCCTATCAAGCTCCTCAACAACAGCTTTAGCGTTATCAATATCATAGTGATTATCTGGAATCGCCGGGAACGGTTTCCTGTACGGAACATAGAAAGGCTGAATCCCAGGATCTCGACCTTCCTGAATCTCTTCGTTGACGACATCCCAATCCTCTTCGTCGGCCCAAACCGGGTCCCAACCGGGCTTCTTCATCTCCAATGGAGCATCCGCCCAAATCTCCCTGAGATCCTCTTCCTTCCACCGTTCAGGGTCCCTGGGGAAATCGAAGAGATCTTCATAGAACGTGTACTTGTCTTCTTCTTCCTCCTGAAGACGCTTAACGCGCTTGCTAGCGAGCACGCGATTGAATCGGCGGATGTTGGTCTCCGGGTTAGCGTTGGGATCAGGAGGTATGTCGCTAGGTCGCACGTAGTTGAGGATGCCGGTATCGCCTTCAGCTTCGTTGTCGGAGTCGGAGATGTAGAAATCGTCGCCGGAGGATTGGGAGGACGAGTCCGAGTCAGAGCCGGAGCCAATTTCTTCATCATCCGCATTGGGTGATTGTTGGTCTTGACTCGGGTCCTCCTGTTGCTGCTGTGACTCGGTGAGCTCGGGTGAGTCGTCGTCCATGGGAGGAGGGATAAAGGAAAGAGGAGGAAGTGGATGTTGAAGAGTGTTTGCAGATAAGAGAGTGTGAGAAGGTGAGGTTTTGGTGTTTAATGTTCAAAGGGTTTATTTTGTGTGTAAAATAAAACGAACACTGAAAAAAAAAACATTCCGATAATTCATATTTCGACCCTGTTTATTTTGTTTTATTCATTTCCGCCCTGTAAGTTTCATAATTTTATAAAATGCACGTAATTAATTATGCTTGAGTTGAGTACTACTAATAAATCCATTAATTTTTCTTTTAAGAATGTATATCTTCAATGAAACATATATATCTTCAATGAAACCTCTAGCAGATCGGCATTTTTCAATAGAATCTCTTGTAGTTTCTTCATATCTTCAGACAACTCTTTGATAGATTTCTTTGATTTCCTGCAATTGGATTAAAAGTAATGAATTACAAAACTGGTAAAAACAAATCAAACTCTTTACTGGCTTGCATTTTTCGAGACAATTTTTTCATCATCATATTCTTGCAGAAATCAACCAAATTACATGGTTATTGTCAAAGAATGAAACATCACAACCTCATAGGATAAGTACATAACTTTTCAATAGAGTCGATGCGATTTAACAGGGTAATTTCTTAAGTTTTCAAGGCAAAAGTAAAAAAACAAAAGTGTTCAGCTAAAGCTGTATAAACCATTAAACTCATAAAAATAGAGAAATTAAGTGAACGTGAACTGCTCGTAGCTTCTTAGTAGGTAGTTTTAATATTACAGATATACACTAATTTCCACAGAATCTAACCTCAGATATCTCCTTGTGCTTCTTCAGATTTGCTTTGCTCTTTGAACAAGGCACCAACACGCTCTTAGCTAATAGAAAGACGGAATAAAAAAAAAAAAAAGGTTGAAATCAACGGCATATGATCTAAAAAAAAAGATCATTCAGAACAAAAATTTACAGCTCGATATATCTGTATATCTTCTTGAAACTAAGTCATGATTAAAGGTACAATGTAAGTGATGTTTGTGAAAAACCAATAAAATTTACTAGGAAATATATCCAACATCAGAAGTTAGAATGAGATTTTAAGCAATATATAAAAAATATTAGTCAATTCACTCATTGCCAATTGGTTTTGAGTTGTAGCTCACTTAACTTAATATGATATTAGAACTTGATCTATACGATTTAATCTAATCCATTATTAACCTGACCCAAAGTTGATTTTATTGATCCAAACCCAAACATATTGAGATTGATGGCCACAGAACTATCATTTCCAGAGGGAAGTATTATAAGAAATATATATCACATCAAAAATTGGAAGAAATCTATTATATAAGAAACATGAGTGAACTCACCAATTGGTTTTGAGTTGGAAGTTCATGTAATTTAATAAAATTAGTTTATAAAAATGTTAATTTTTGTATGTAAAAACAGAATCAAAACTATTTTGATTTGAAGAATAGATCTGAGCGAGGCTAGGGAAGCAAATGCAAAAAGACAATGAGTTCTTAAGCCAAAAAAACATTTTGTTTCATCACTCACTCTTACAAGTTCTATTGAAGAACTTTATAAGACGTTCATCATTCTGATTATTTGTCATATTTAATACAGTTAATGCTAGAACGACTCATATAACTAACTAGTGATTATCAAGAACAGAACCAGATGAACCTTCAAAAACAAGGTAACTTGTCCTCCGAGGAGTAGAGGCTGCTACTGCTGCCAAATTTGGCCTTCTTTGATGAGTCAGGCGTTATGGATGCAGATTCATTCGCCCTCTTTTTGTTGCTCGGCTTCATCCTTAGGCAAACAATATTTTTGACAACTTCAAATTATTCCAATTTTTTCTTCACTAGTTTCTTCAGAACATCATTGACAAAGCGAAACCAAATTCAGTAATATTGTATGAATCTAAGTGTGCAGATCATCCTGATCAGTAGGCAGCATTAACTTGTTCAATGTTTGTGTAGATCATCACCAATTTTCTGAAAAACTGAAACAAAATAAAGGCATTATTAAAGAAAAAAAAGTTCAAGAGAAGAGAAAAATAAAGATAATAAGAATACCATGAAAACAAGAAGATTTTATCAGTGGCTTGCTTATTATCTTGATTTAAAACACAACTTACAAGTGTTTAAGTCAGGTTTTAATATATTATAAGCTTAACTCGAAGAGGCTTGTAATGATTTCCTGAAATGGTGATTTATCACCGTTTATAGACAGATCAAATTGATTGCTCGTTAGTAGTGGTTCTAGTTCATCTTTTTGTGTGTATATTCATATTTTGGCTCTCTTTCTGGCCTTTTCTCTTTTGAACTTGTGTGGTTATGGATATTTTTTTGTTGGAGGTTGTAATGATTTTCTATATTAATATTATAATTCAAAGAAGAAAACTGCTGAATTAATGGTTAATCCCCATATGTCACGCATGACCTATCATAAATAGGTTCGAATTTTCACGTTCAGTGGAAAAAGCCAAAAAAGGTGTTTGAAAACCACTGGAGACCATAACCTTAATGAACAAAAAAAAACATTATTTTGTGGAACAAAATTCATATATTACATTATTTACAAAAGGGAAATTCCATGAATATATTTTTCGGCAGTTTTTATTAAAAAAAAAAAAACTCGGCAGTCGCGCGTTACATAAAGTTTATAGAAAAAACATTTCTCCTTGCTCTCTCTCTCTTCATTGCCTTGCTCGACCATTGAACCAGTCACATGTTGCATTTACAGTGCCTTCGCAGACCAATCTAGCTACAAGAGCAAAGGCTTATAGAAAAAACAAATCCTAGAAATCTACAAGTTTTTTTATAGTCCAATTTAACCGAAGCTTTTCTTTTTTTAGCGATAAAATCTAATGGAATAGCAAAAAACAAAATAAATAACGTTTTGAGATCGGTTATATATATTTTTCTTAAACCAAACATTTCTTCATCGATCACTTGATTTTCAAATTTCTATAGATTAATTTGAGAATATATCTGAAGATTTAAGAAACTTTTGGATTATTACGTAAGTTAACTAAAAAAGTGTTTCTACATCACAATACCTAACACAAGAACCTGATTCATTCTTTGTTAGAACGGGCGACGTTAGAGAGATGCATGTATAATCATTCAAAACAACATAATAATATAATTTGTACGAGTTTCACAGGACTAGAAATAAACAGAAGAATAATAATTATTATTTTTACTCTAAGCAGAATAAGAATTAAACAATGCAAAATATTAATTATAAGTTATGAACAACTTCACTAAAAATTAACTATTGACGTAGGCTTCCATGTCTTCATATTACTTAGAAATATTGCGCTCATAATTTAAGAAAAACAATATACAAAAGCGCAAAAAACCTCCACTTGCAACACATCATAACCTCGTTTATCTTATGCCATCTTATGCCATTTCTTGGACCACAAACAGATTCTTCCATAGAGTTTTGTCTAGTCACTAAGAGCATGCAGTATAACTTAAACCGCAATCAAACCAAAACCAAAACCAAATGCTTAACCGGGATCTAGACAAGTCGGCAGATCCTAAGTGCATGTCCCTCCCCACTCACCAACTACCACAGTGTGCTCGATCTCCCTTTCTCCTACCTACCACCCCACTCCACTCCTGATTTGATTAACCCTTCTATAACACTAATAAGATAATGAAAGTGTTTTGATCATATTTGTCTTGTCATGGCGAATGAATGATAGTGATACATGATTAATTAAGTAGTTGGCTTCAAAAATATGACTGAGAAATGATGATTCAAGCTTACACACGTATACTATCAAAAACTGATTCCAAACATAAAATACTAAGAAAAAAGAAGAAGACAACTTTCTAATCTATCACAAAAACAAAACACATGAAAAATAAAGCACATGACGAGGTTAATAAATTTTCGATTGGTATGTCAAATTTCACTCTCCCACCAAACCCTTATAACAGAGTAAATTGACATAATTATATATTGTACCGTCGTCACATTTGTCTCCAATTATAAGTTTAAAATTAATACAATAGAACATGCGTGTCTATGAGTATAATAGGCCGCCATGGCATGATTCACATTATATCTCCAATCATTGTCGATGGACCCAATAACTGCTCAAATCAGTTCGTACTGCTTGATCGTAAGTTTCATGCTTATAAGTTATGACCAAGACGGCAAGACTCTCTTTTGAATTTATTATTGGTTTACCTTTAGTTGGCAGCTGCAGTGTCTTCTCATAAACACGTTAACGTTCATCATATATACAAAATTGTGAGACATTCTAGAAATGTATCTACAAAATCTATAAAACATAGGTGGGAACACATACATAGTATAAATTACGATGAAGTCACGTTAGATATTCAAACAACATATTAACACTTAAGTTTCGTGGAAACTATATATGCCTGTTTTTTTTTCTTGGAAACTCAAAGTTGGCTTCCTGATCAAGATAGTTGAGATTTTTCCTAAAAAATAATCAATGAAAATTCATGGAAGTTTGCATAGTACACGACCATATGGATGGCTATACTTTGTTTCAAAGGAAGAAACATCAAACCGAACTTATGTTCACACGTAAAGTTTGACATTTGTAATTTATCAACTTGTTTCTTTTTGTTTATCGAGTCGTAATTTAATAATTAACTTAAAGGTTTAGAAAATAGAAACTGAAAGTCTTTCTTGTTTTAGAAAACAACCTTTGCTTGTATATATATTACTCATAAAATCTATTTGAAAAACCGTAGAGTCGAGTATGACGTATAACATATGTAACATTGTGATTTATAATATTGTCGTAATTGTGTTACCAACTTACCATCTAGATCTAAACTCAAATATGTAATAAGCAAAATAGAGTGTCTTTGTGGAATCTGATTATATGTGATCGTGGAAGTTTACATTATGTTACCCAAAAGAATACTATACTATACGTTACATATCAATCTTAAATCATAGTATCTGAATTGACCGAAAAAAAAAGACTTTATTTGTAAGAAATGTCTTCATTTGATTTGTATCATCAGAGCCAAACTACAAACCGTTCTTGACAACTTGTTTCAAAAGTAGCACATACACAAAATATTTGGTGATAGGTCACAGGAGATATAAAATAATATTATTCTCCTACTTTCACATCCAAAACGAGCTCTACATTTTCTACTTGATTTGGTTTCCCACTGTATCTTATAAATTTAAACAAATATGATAATTTTTTTTTTCATAGGTTATTATAATAGTGATAAATATACATACGGTCATACGTCTTCGCTAGGTAGCGTCGACCATGGCGTCATATCCATGGGGTAACTTCCCAACACCCTGAGGAATGACGTGTACTCCTGAACCTCCGCGAGCGCGTTTTGCGCACGCGCCTCCGCCATCGACGCTTCGAAATCAACGTAGAAAGTATACTCGAAATGCTTCGACGTCCCGACGCTCCCGTCGCCGACGACTCTGACCGGGCAGTTGTGGTGCGGCCGCGATTCGATTTTCGTCAGGCTGATGTTTCGAAACGCAAACGCGGAAAGCACTTTGAAGAGGACGCTGGTTCCTTTGTGTTCCTGAGCGGCGAAGACGATGCTGGTTTTGAAGGGACGATCCGTGCGAGGGATGATCGGATCACGCGCCAGCATCAGGAAGCGCGTGACGTTCCCGGCGTCGTCTTGGATCCCGTCGGCGAGGATCTGGAGTCCGTAGAGCTCCGCCGCTCTCGCGCTCGCTACAGCCGCCGTATCGTGGAGGTTGTTCGCGGCGATGTACTCCGCCGCAGCCGCTGTGTCGTGAAACGCCTCGATCGCGGCTTTGGGAGTGAGTTTGTTGAGCGATCCTTCCGTCTGGGCAAGAGCTTGGGGATGCGAGATCACGCGCGTGATGCAATCGGCACGGACTCCGGGAAGCGCGAGGAGGCAGTGGTGGACAGGGATCTGAACCTCGCCGACGATGTGGAGACGGTGACGGAGGAGGAGATCGTAGTTTCTGTGGATCGAACCGCCGAGAGAATTCTCGACTGGGAGGACGGCGCGATCGGCGATCCAGAGCTCCACCGCTTGAAACGCGACATCGAATTGATCGCAGGGAATAGCTTCAGAGTTCGGGTAAGCTTTTCCGGCGGCAGCTTCGGAGTACGCGCCGGGAACTCCTTGATACGCCACACGGAGTGTGGATCCGTGCGCCGGCGCCGGCGAGAGATCAGTAATCGTTAACGGCTGAATCAATCCAGGCTTTCCGTTCTTCTTCGTCTCGGAATGAACGAGGCTGAGATTGACGGAGCCGTTACTGTGTCCGTTAACGGCGGCGACTTGATCGGCTAAACCGCCGGTGACGGAGCTGGAATTCTCAGCGGAAGCTACTTTGCTTGCTAAGATGGCGCATGAGCTCTGCCAATCGGCTCGGCTCGAGCCGACTCCATTAGGGAAGCTAAACGACTCAGACCTATAACTGCAACGAACAGACACGCGCTTTCCGTTTGCGTGAGAGTAACGCGCGTTTTTAGCCGGTAGATTCGTTTGAATTACGGATTTGAGATCACACGACATAGCAGGCGAAACAGCTTGCATGATTTGATTGGGAAAATAAAATGCTACTGCTTTTTTTTTTTTTGGTTATTGGTAAGAAGAACTATTAAAAACGACTGCGTATTTGGAGTACAGTACAAGCTTGGAGTTCTACTGTTTAAAGAGAACTTGCAAGCTGAGATAGAATGGTGGAGGAGGAAGAGATTATATAGTGAGAGGAAAGAGAGTAGATGAATTCTTTTCCAAAAGAAAGTCTTAACGTGTCTTCGAGGGTAATTCCGTCAAATCCTTCACCTACCACATTCATTTGATTTTCCTTGACGATATTCACTTTTTAATTCTTTTTATATTATACATTTTTTCCTTTTGAAGATGTGTAGAGATTTTTGTTAGGAAAAAATGGTGAATAACCGGTACGTGTTAACCAATGGAGACCTCCAAGTATTTTGTTGCTGCTAATTATGAGTAAAAAGATCATTCATAATAAAATAATACGAAAGAAGATATTTTACGTGTCAGTTGTGGAGTTGTCGTTTCCAAATAAAATGCTAACGTTCTTTCGAGATTTTGTCTATGTTTTCAAGTTTCTATTTTAGTTTTTTTTCCCTTAGCATGATTACTAAACAGAGTAACTAAAAGAATACTAGATGCCATGTATATCAGGCAACCATGTGGTGGTGATTTAGTGGTTAAAAGGTTACTTTTTGTCTTCACTGCTTTTTTTTTTATTGAAGACAAAGATTGAGTTTTAGCATGCATATAGCCCCATTTTTTTTTCTTTCTATTTGGCTATTGTAAACGATTAGGTACTAAAACGTTCATGGTAATGACTAATGAGTTTAGTTCATTGGAATCTGATTATGATATTTTTGGGTAGAATAAATATAGTACGAGGGAGCATTTAGCATAAGTAGCTATGTTGCTATTCTAGACCAAACTATAAATCTATTTTGTTATAATATTTTTAGAAGTTAGAAGATACAAACTAGGTGCATAGATATCCACTAATATCATATCTGATTCGCTCCCATAATTTAGATATACATGGATTCGTATTTTTATAATTACAAATTTAGGTATATGGATCCCTTATCTGAAATCGTTATTCTAACCGAAAAATTATAAAATATTATATACGCAAGTTAAAAATATATTGAAATGTTTATATCGTTTTTCATAACATTCAGATTATAATCTTTCAAAGTTCATGGTAACGTGTTATCATGTTAGCATATAATAAAGTTTTACCAAAAAAAGGTTTTCAATATAGAGAAAGCTGAATAACGTTGATTATCGGATTCACTTTTATTTTCTAATATTGTTATACTATATAGTAAATCCACGTGTCGTGTCATGTATTTTGTGATAACATATTTCTTCACACACCGAACAATAATCTAAAGTTCTAACTTCTAACTAAACTAGAGGCTAAAGAGTCTAGATATATGATGATCCTTTAAATGAACCTTAAAAGCTTAAGTTCTAACTTCTAAGTTGATGTAGATGTAGTCAGTTTCAGTCATATAGTAGCTGCTTTAGAAATATAACATTACATATACGATCATAAATCATTAATTGATATCCTTAATACTATTTCCGTATATTTGTACCGTTACATGGCTTCAAAATATTTTAGAATAATATCATGATTAAACATTATTTTAAAAGCCTAATATGTTTTCCTTACAGAATTAGCTTCAGAAATTTGAGCAAACCTGAGCTGTACCATTCAAGGAAAGCACTTGAACGACGGCCCAACTCAAGCTACCATAGACACACATTTGAGTTAAGTGAGAGACAAACCTGTAGGTTTATATCTAATTGTGTGTTTTCTGAACTGAAACGTAGACATACAAAAAGCACATAGTACTAATATAAATTTGTGGATGTTGATATATTATCCTAATATATAGTCTTTATAACTCTAATAGAATGTATATTCACCACGTACATCCCATTTTTAGAATATCGTAGCAGCGAAATATATCTAACCTCACAAGGAGCTGTTGGATTATTAACATAACATAGATATTATAAAAAAAATAATCATTAAAAAGTCAAAGAAAAAACTTACTACTAAATTATATATATGTGAAAAATGGCAACAGATTGCAAAAAATACATTGGTATTTAAGAAATATGTTGCTTTACTGAACCAATAAGTTAGAAACTTGTTTTATACGGATTTATCTATGTAATTCAAACAATTTTGAGAAGCGTTAATTTTTATTTTCATATTTGTTTGATTACTTGTGAACATCCAATTTATCAGATAGATTTATATTTCTAATATGTAAGCGTTGGAATTGGATCTATTATTTTGGAATAATAGTATCATTTTACTTGTTAATCATATATATAGTTATAATCATTTAAATGATTATTAAACGAAAAGTGTTAAGTTTTAAATATGCCTAATTTTTTCTCGAAACTCTTTGTTAAATGCTGATAGCAAGTTAGCAACTTAACAAATTATTATTATTTATTATTAATTTTCTTAACATTACCAACTTTCTTTATATATATATATGTGAGAAAAAGAGGCTCGCAAGTGATACCAACAAAGGTTTATCGTTTATGTAAGAAAGAATCACTAACAGCTCCAATATGCCATAATTATGTAAGACTTGTGTCATATTTGCTTCTTCTCTTAGTTTAAGCTAGACAGATAGGTGTGACCTTAGGGTTTAAAAGTGATGCCCACCTTCTAATAAACGCTTGTTCAATTTCTTCCTTTTAAAGAAAGACTACACATATTGATGATTAAAACTACTAAGAAAATAATCAATAAACGATTTTTGGCCTTAAAACTAAATCGATGGGGTTGTTGAAACCTATTTTTTATTCATATATTTTAAAGGTTTAATATGGCAAAGTTGGTGAATATCCAAGTGGGACTATCTAACATTGTACCTAAGCATGTTGAATTGATTCTTTCTACATTTCTTTTCATCTCTCTTGAGCCTCTTAATTAACGTTTTAAAATCTGTAACTTTTAACTTTGTTTTAAAATATGATTGGTGAATTTTTAGCAGTGTTTTGAAAAAGCGTTCTACATGGCCGTCTAGGCATCACCTAAACGTTAAACTAAAAAGATTTCATATATACGTTTTGTTTGTAAGCGTTGGTATTAGACGAAACATATAATTTAGTGGATTTAGCAGTATAATCGGACTCGGTTGCTTAGACGCCTGAATGTTGTCTTTTTAAAAAAAATATATTTTATCAAAAAATGATGTCGTTGAAAGTAGATTCGTAAACTGTCTACAAAAATGGCTGCCACACTAAACCTTAATCTCAAAGGAAGAAGATGATAAGTTTTGATGTTGCACGCGTGTGAATCAAGTTATATTGGACTTTAGTTTTGGCCAATAAAATACTTATTTGCATATTTTGTCCCTTTTAATTATATATATATA